>NC_085930.1:55715454-56018484 GCF_028885625.2 Pongo pygmaeus | reverse complement strand
TATTGGTTCTGCTAAGAAGTCAGCTGTTAATCTTATTGAGGTTCACTGTAAGTGATGAATTTTGGTTTCCTTTTAACTTTTATTTTAGGTTCAGGGATAGATGTGCAGGTTTGTTATACAGGTAAACTCATGTAAGTGACAAGTTCTTTTTCTCTTGCTGATTTCAAGATTTTCTCTTGTCTTTAGTTTTCAGCATTTTACTATGATTCATCTATTTGTGGATCTCTTATCTGTATCCCATTTGGAGTTCACTGAGCTTCCTGGAAGAGCAGATTAATGTTCTTCAATAAATCTGGGAACTTTTCAGCCATTATTTCCTCAAATATCTTTTCTGCTTTTTCTCCCCCTTCTTCTTCGGTATCCTGTCACACCTATGGTAGCATGCCCCCTATTTTTCTGAGGTTCTGTTCATTTTTCTTCATTTTTTCTGTTTTTCAGATTAAATAATCTCTATCAATCTATCTTCAAATTGCTAACTCTTCTGCCAGTTCAATTCCTTAGAAAAATTCTAATGAATTTTTCATTTTAGTAATTTTACTTAATTCCAGAATTTCCACTGTTTTTTAAAAATAATTTCTCTTTATTGGTATTGTCCATTTGATGCAACATTATCATACCTCCCCCTTTACTCCTTTAATAGTTTCCTTTAGTCTTTGAATACGATTATAATGGCTACTTTGAAGACTTTGTCTGTTAAATCTGACACCTGATTGCTCTCAGAGGCAGTTTCTGTTACCTACATTCTGTCCCCCCTACCCCGCGCCCACAGTGTATGGGTCATATTTTCCTGTTTCTTTTTTTTTTTCTTTTTTTGAGACGGAGTTTCACTCTTGTTGCCCAGGCTAGAGTGCAATGGTGCAATCTCAGCTCACTGCCACCTCCGCCTCCTGGGTTCAAGCAATTCCCCTGCCTCAGCCTCTCGTGTAGCTGGGATTACAGGCATGTGCCACCATGCCCAGCTAATTTTTTTTTTTTTTTTTTTTCTTAGTAGAGACAGTGTTTCTCCATGTTGGTCAGGCTGGTCTTGAACTCCCAACCCCAGGTGATCCACCCACCTCAGCCTCCCAAATGATGGGATTATAGGTGTGAGCCTCCACACCTGGCCATATTTTCCTGTTTCTTTGCATGTCTTATAATTTACTGGAAATTGGACATTTTAGATAACATATTGTAACAATCTGGGTACTAGCCCACTCTCCCCCTACCACCCCTGACCAACTGTGCTTGTTATTGTTATCTGCTTGTTTACTAACTGACTGGATTATTTTAATGAAATTTGTTACCCTCTTCTCCCACATTTGTATGTGAAGTGTTGTATTCAGTCCAAATTTAAAGAATATTAACAAACTAAGGCATATCTAGAGGAAGCTTCTAGGATGGAGAGAACTTGAAATGCCATGAATGAAAAGGCTAAGTGAACTGGAGTTTTTTTTTTTTTTTTTTTTTTTTGATGGAGTCTCGCTTTGTCACCCAGGCTGGAGTGCAGTGGTACGATCTCAGCTCATTGCAACCTCCACCTCCTGGATTCAAGCAATTCTCTGCCTCAGTCTCCCGAGTAACTGGGATTACAGGTGCCTGCCACCACACCCAGCTAATTTTTGTATTTTTAGTAGAGACAGGGTTTCACCATCTTGGCCAGGCTGGTCTTGAACTCCTGACCTCATGATTCAAAAAGGTGCATGTTTGTTACAGTTTAATTGAAAATTTTGCCTTTTGTCAATATACAATGATAAATGTGTTTGCCTTGTATTCTGTAGTTGATATTGTCTTACATTTTTATTTCTTTTTTTATTATACTTTAAGTTCTGGAATACATGTGCAGAATGTGCAGGTTTGTTACATAAGTATACATGTGCCATGGTGGTTTGCCACATCCATCAACCCATCATCTATATTAGGTATTTCTCCTAATGCTATCCCTCCCCTTGCCTCCCACCCCTCGACAGGCCCCCATGTGTGATGTTCCCCTCCCTGTGTCCATGTGTTCTCATTGGTGAATTGGAGATATTTATATGAAGTAGACTAGTCTAAGAGGATGGAAAGGACACACAGTTGCTGACTTAACTGTTATTCTGGTTTTGCTGAAGGAAGGGAGAAACAGATCACAAAACAAACTGGTAGACATAGGGAAGCCGACTTTAGCTCAATTATATAAGGAAGATTTTTTTTCCTAAAGCCTTAGATTAGAATAATTTTTTTAAACAAATAGTCTGACAATGGTGTATGCTACCTTATAAAATAATGAGGTGTTCATTTTAAGCAAAAGTTTATATCCTTTCACAATTGTTGAAGATAGTATTCCTTCTTTGGGATGGGAGGTTTGAGCAGATGATCACTAAATTATTTACACCTTCCGCAACAGTCAAGAACCCTGGCCTTGAATGTAGCCATTTTAACAAAATGCAAAGCACTTTACATGCCTATAAATATGCAGTACAAAGAACCTATTTTTCATTTCTAGAAAAATGTTTACAAAGAAACCTTAAATGTTTTCCTAGCCATATATGAAGATCAAATCAAAATGGATTAGATTTAAATCTAAGACCTCAAACCATGAAGTTACTAAAAGATAACACTGGGGAAACTCTCCAGGACATTGGCCTGGGCAAAGATCTCTTGAGTAATACCCCACAAGTACAGGCAACCAAGGCAAAAGTGGACAAATTGCATTATATTGAGTTTAAAAGCTTCGGCACAGCAAAGGAAACAACAAAGTGAAGAGACAACCCACAGAATGATAGAAAATATTTGCAAACTGACAAGGGAATGTGAATCCCTATATCCATCTGACAAGGGATTAATAACTAGAATATATAATGAGCTCAAACAACTCTATATGAAAAAATCTAATAAGCCAATTAAAAAATGGGCAAAAGATCTGAATAGACATTTCTCAAAAGAGACATACAAATGGTAAACAGGTATATGAAAAGGTGCTCAACATCACAGATCATCAGAGAAATGCAAAACAAAACTACAACGAGACATCATTTCACCTCAGTTAAAATGGGTTTTATCCAAAAGACAGGCAATAGTGAATGCTGGTGATGACATGGAAGGAAGGGAACACTGTTGGTGGGGATGTAAATTAGTACAACCACTATGGAGAACAGTAGTAGTTTTGAGGTTCCTCAAAAACTAAAGAGAGAACTATCATATAATCCAGCAATCCCACTGCTAGGTATATACCCAAAAGAAAGGAAATCAGCATATCGAAGAGACATCTGCATTCTCATGTTTACTGAAGTATATTCACAACAGGTAAGACCTGGAAGCAACCTAAGTGCCCATCATCAGACAAATGGATAAACAAAATGTGGCACACATACACAACAAAGTATTATTCAGCCATAAAAAAAGAATGAGATCCTGTCATTTGCAACAGCATGGATGAACTGGAGGACATTTTATTAACTGAAATAAACTAGGCACAGAAAGGAAAAGTTTACATATTCTCACTCATTTGTGGGAGCTAAAATTTAAAACAACTGAACTCATGGAGATAACAGAGTAGAATTTTGGTTACCGGAGGATGGGAAGGGTAGTGGGGGTGGGAGAAAGGGGGATGGTTAATGGGTACATAATATAGTTAGCTAAAATGAATAAGATTTAGTACTTGATACCACAATAGGGTGACTACAGTCAACAATAATTTATTGTACATTTAAAAATAACAGAGTACAACTGACGTGTTTATAACACAAAGAAATAATAAATGCTCGAGGTGATGAATACCCCATTTACCCTAATGTGATTATTACACATTGCATACCTGTATCAAAATATCTCATGTACCCCATAAATATATTACACACTGAATATGTACCCATGAAAATTAACTTTTTTAAATTTTAAATTTAAAAAAATGTTTTTCTAGCAAAGAGATCCTCTGAGGTTGCTATTTGAAAGTATTTTCCTGATTAGTCACATATCTGGTAGCTTACTTTATAAATCACTGAAAGGATTGCTTTGAACTTCTATATTCTCTCATGTACTTGATTTAAAATATTAGAATAAAGTAATTCATTTTCAAGAGTTTCTCAGTTTTTCCCAAAGATTTTTTTAAAAATAAAATAACTGAGATCCAGAACTCACCAGAAGAAATCTTACCAGCACCTTTACAGTCAACAGAAAATGCTGATGTGACTCCATTGGCTGACCCCAGTTCGCACATGGAAATTTGATAAGGAGGCCTCAGCTTGATTTCCGTCTGCATGTCAGAAAGATTTATCTTTGTTGAAAGAGACCTGGGATTATTATATCGCTGCTTGGTCCTCTGAATGAAGTTATCTATGTAAAATAAAAAATAAATTTCCTTGCAGTCACTTGTCAATTAATCATTTCATAATATGATGTTTATGGATAGTAAATATTACAGGTAGTTTATTATTCAAAATTGTTCAATTCGTCATGAAATAGTCCAATATTACTTGTGTTTAATGATTAATATATCATGGAATCATCAGTTTTACCCTCTAGAAATCAGTAATTTTAAATAAACTAAGGATTTAACACTACCTAAGTGTATTACATCCGCTTCAAGAAATTACAAAAACAAACAACAGCTTTAACTTTAAACCAAAGTCTTGAATTTTTTTTTTTTTTTTTTTGAGACAGGGTCTTGCTCTGTCATCTAGACTGGGGTGCAGTGGTACAATCATAGCTCACTGTAACCTCAAACTCCTGTGCTCAAGTGATCCTTCTGCCTCAGTCTCCCAAGCAGCTGGGGCTACTGGTGTGAGCCACCATGCCCAGCTTATTTATTTTTTTTGTACAGACAGGGTCTCTCTATGTTGCCCAGGGTGGTCTCGAACTCCTGGCCTTAAGTGATCCTACTGCCTCGGCCTCCCAAAGTGCTGGGATAAAAGGCATGAGCCACCACACCTGGCCCAAAGTCTTGATTTTTATAGAGATTCCTATCTCATGAAATATTAAATCTGTCAGATTTACCAGCTGCAATTACATAAGAACACACACTAGAAGTTGCACGTTTTTATAAATCTGTTTTCTTTTTATTGCTTACACCATTAGAATGTAGGTTTTAAAGAATAAATTGAATAAAACTAACATAAGACATTTCCTAAATATTTTCCAAGTGGAATTTTATTTTTACTATTTACAACATGGTGTTTTTTTTTTTTTCCTTCTACATCAGAAGTTGAGCAAACTACTGCCCACAGGCCAAATCTAGCCTGCTGACTATTCTGTAAAGTTTTATTAGAATATAACTGCACTCATTTATGTACTGCCTATGGCTGCTTTTGAGCTACAATGGCAGGGCTGAATAGTTGTGACAGGGACTACATGATACTTAAAGCCTAAAATATGTACTATCTGGTCCTTTCCAGCAAATGTTTGCCATCCCCTGTTCTACATGAAGCAGACTATAAAAGATTATTACAGAAACACAAAAGTCTGAATCTCTGGCTTATAAATTTCTCATTGAGAAGTTATCCTCTGGCATTAATTCTTGGGACCAGTACTCACAATCCCCTTCACAGCTCAAACACAATTTTTTTCTAATAAGCATCTAAGTAAAAAGTTACCATAATTTATAGATCATTTACCAAATTATTCTATTAAAAGCAAGACAGCAGAAGTCCCCCCTCCACCCAATATTAGATTTAAAATTGCTTATGATTGGATGCAGATAGAATAAAAAGGAAAAAAAAATCAGGCCCTTACCAAATTCAATGAAACAGTATGGTCTGACAGCAGTATTTGTCTTCATCATGTTATAAGTAGTAATGAACTCCTTCTGAAGCTCATCCAGGAAAGAGAAGGCGAGAACATTTGGGTAATTTTCAGTGCACAACATCATGTAGCTCACTCCCAGAGAGCTAATAAAACTATAGTGTAAAAAACATTGGTTTTAAAATTTCAAATTAAATCAAGGTAATTCACTGCTTCACAAGACTGGTTCTATACACCATAAACTGCTACTACGGTGGCAATGAAGATCTTAACATTTATTATATATTCTAGGAAAAAATTTAAAGGAACCAAAATATAGTACTATTTTAAGTTGTGGTTTAAAAACAGAAGACAAAAAATAGAATGTACTACAGAGGGACACACAATACGGTTCTAACATTTCAGTTATCACTTGGGGTAAAAAGCAGGGGAATGGATATACAAATGTATTGTAAGTATTACAGATAGCTTAAAGTCTAACCCTTCAATATGTTTTCCACTTTTGAGTCCAGAACCCTTTCAAGATTCTGATGACAGGAACACTCTCCCTAGAAAGATGCCAGAACACAGAAGATTGCACACAATTTCAAGGTGATCACTGACCTCTTGAAGTCATCATTGACACGCCCCAGAATCAAATCCTCTACTTTACACAGTAATTAATTATGAACCATGGGAGGGGGGAATTTATGAGTTTATATAAAAAACAAAAGGAGAAATGAGGGCTATGGCTTAAAGCAGAATGCTGAGTGCTGACTGGTAAACGTAGAGGAAGTGCTAGCAAGGGAAAAATCAGCATTTTGCAACCAACATGGTAATGATTGGATCAGGCAAGGACAATCATGGATGTTAAATCTAGGGGGAAATTTTCACGGATTAGTATATTTGCATGGCTTTAAAATGTCTTTCCATGGATTGTTTCTTAGTTGCAAGGGGAAAATATTATACAGTAGAAACTAGATAACACCTTCACCAAGTACTCTCTAACATCATTAATGTTAGATGGACATTGTGTGTCTCCAGATGTTATATCCTGAGAAAGACACATCAGCTATATAATATTCTGAAAATGCATAACTTGAGTTTTATCATTAAGAAAACACCAAAATGATCAACATTCTATTTTTAAAAAGGAAAAAGTATATTCTTTAAAAGTGCCAGGGTTATAAAAAAGAAATAAAGAATGTAGAAATGTTGCCAATCAGAAGAAGCTAAAGAGGCCGGGCGTGGTGGGGGCCTGTAATCCCAGCACTTTGGGAGGCTGAGGTGGGCGGATCACCTGAGGTCAGGAGCTTGAGACCAGCCTGGCCAACATGGTGAAACCCCGTCTCTACTAAAAACACAAAAATTAACTGGGCATGGTGGTGCATGCCTGTAATCCCAGCTATTCAGGAGGCTGAGGCAGGAGAATCGTTTGAACCCAGGAGGCGGAGGTTGCAGAGAGCCAAGATTGCACCATTGCACTCCAGCCTGGGTGACAAGAGAGAGACTCTGTCTAAAAAAAAAAAAAAGCTAAAGAGATGTGACAACTAAATACAATACCTAACGCTAGTCCAAATCCTGTGCCAAAAAGCAATAAAAAAAAATGCTATAAAGCATATTCCTGGGTCAACCAACAAAAAAGGAAAGTTGGCAGTAGAGTAGATAAAGTATGGTATGAACATTAAATTTACTGAAGCTGATATGTGTACTGTGGTTAAGTAAGAAAATATCCCTAATTTTAGAAAATATACTCTGAAGTAGTTATGAAGAAAGGGGCATGGTATTTATAAGTTTCTCTCAAATGGTTCAGGAAAAAAAAATAAATCAGATAGTTAAATAGGTAGGTAGATAAAATGAGAAGACAAATGTGGTAAAATGTTGACCAAAGGTGACTATGGGAACAGGTGTTATTTGAACTTTTCTTATTCATAAAACTTTTCTGTAAGTTTGAAATTACTTCTAAATAACAAATTTAGAAATTAAAAATGAAAAAATAAGCACTGAAACATGAAAATTAACCATATTCTATTGGAAAAAAAGCTTTCTAGAATCTAGTATATACCCCACTATAATAAATAAGCAGAGCACAAAACACAAAGTAACCCTTTTTAATGAGTCGCCTAAACATCATTGCATAGCACCGTCAATATAGCTGGTCTAGATCAGGGCAGTAAACAGCATGCAGGATGTAATTCACCACTCCTATGCTGGACTCTGCTAATCTACACAGTAATCATTTTTTTTTTTTTTTTTTTGAGACGGAATCTCGCTCTGTTGCCCAGGCTGGAGTGCAGTGGCACAATCTCGGCTCACTGCAACCCCCGCCTCCCGGGTTCAAGTGATTCTCCTGTCTTAGCCTCCTGAGTAGCTGGGATTACAGGCACACACCACCACACCTGACTAATTTTTATATTTTTAGTAGAGATGGGGTTTTACCATGTTGACCAGGGTGGTCTCAAACTCCTGACCTCAAGTGATATACCCACCTTGGCCTTCCAAAGTGGTGGGATTACAGGTCTAAGTCACCACGCCCAGCCTACACAGTAATCTTTACTGTAAAACTCTGATCCATACTGGTCACCTTACAATTTTCTTTCTCGAATAACATAGAAGCAGAATTTATTAATGTTTAGAATAAATATGTTCACAGGATTCAAATTTAACAAGAATGAAAAATAAAAGGGTATACTGCACTTAAAGTGTCTTATCACTCTTGCCCAGATACCCAGTTCTCCTTCCCTTGGGCAATTCATGTTAGTAATAATTTCTTATGTATCCTTCCTGTGAGAGCTTGTGTGTAAGTAAATATGTGTGTGAATATATACATGTGAGATATATATATATGAGTCCTTTTTTAAAGACCATCCTAGGCAGCCAAATGGGCTTGGCACCTACTAGTCATCTATTACTAGTGGTATGGGATATACTAGTGGTGAAATAGCGCTGATCTTATGGTTCTAGAGTAACCTGGTTGTTCCTTTCTGAAGCATCACTTAATACACAGTCATTTAGTGCACTGTTTTTCAAAGTGCAAGTTGTAAACCACTATGTCATAAAACTAGTTTAGTGAACTACAGCATTTTCCAGAAATTGAAATAAAATATAACAGAAAATACTGGAATATTGTTTCATAAAACTTTTGTTTTAGTTTCCTATATGTGTATATATAGCATTCACAAAGTAAAATGTATCTCTTCTTAAGGATCATAGTCAAATTAATTTAGCCATAGCATATTGCCTTTTTCTACAAATTAGTATCTAAATCAAAGGCCAAAATATGCTTTCTCAAATGATTTTCTTTCCAAAAAAAATCTTCACTGTCATTATCAAAGTTCTTTGACATGTTATTAGCATTCAAATATACCCCATAATAACCTCAATAACCTAAAGACAATTGGTAATTGGCTTGCACATCCTAGGAACTCCCAACTGGTTAGCTAGGAGTTATTTGATTATCCTCCATTAATATGACTGAAGTTTTTGGAACCCTTTTTTTGTATTATGTCAGTCTTACTGTATTTCCATATTAATAACAGAGTCAGCCACAGATGCCTACATGACAGTTTATCCCAAATGGTTTATCTTACTTGTGCTAAATGTAACTAGATAATTGTATGTGAAATAAAGGAAACCCTATGTCTTTAACATGGCATGTGAGCATTTTCAGGGAGTCTTTATCTTACTACAGTTGCAAGATTCTCTCTGAAAAGGCTATAGTGTGTTCTATAACATTATGGCTTTTCATAGTAAATTTAACTTTATAATGCTTTATTTGAAATGCAAAGCTAGTTTTCCCAAAGTATATACAGTTCCATTTATGTTTGTGATGAAAAAAATTCTGCTTTTTCAACAATCATGGGACAGATTGAAATACTCCCACCACTTCACTGAGGACTACTCATAAAATAGTCTAAAGTCATTACAGGCATGCCAGTTTGTGCATGCTTTTGCTGTGTTCATCAGGTTCACCTAGCTAATATTTTATAGACAATCGGCGGATGTCTATCTGCCTTGAGGAGAAAGAAGAGAAATAGTAGTAAGAGTAATAGCACCACATAGTTTACTGACCGCTTAGTATGAGCTAGGCCCTTTGCTAAGTATTTTACATATTTAGTTTCGTTCTCACAATAAAGGGGCACTATTATCTCCATTTTACAAATGAAAGAAAAGAAACTCAGAGAGGCTTAGTAATTTATCCAAGGTCACACACCATTAAGAAGCAAAGATAGGATGAAGTTAGTTGATTCCAAGGCCCACATTCTTTCCACAATACAATACCAACTTCCATGTAGTATAGATTAACCAATTATTCCTAATTCACCAATGTTTTTTCACTTTTTCCAAGCCACAAATCAATCTCTATTTTATTCCCTAAATTAAGAGTAATGAAACTTCAGAGTTTTGGAACCTGTATTACAGTTATCTTCTGGAAGCCCTCCCAAACACTCCACTTTATTTTGTACAACTCTACTCCTCCCTCTCTACATTCCAGCCACCCACTGGCCTTACTTCAGATCCCCAAGGATGCCAACCCACTCCCAGCCCTCCCACTCCCAAACTGAGAAACTTCATGATTTTGTCTTCCCCAGTTGCAATGCTCCAATTCTGAACTGGCTAATTCCTACATATCCTTCAGTTCTTAGACTGAAAGTCCTTCCCAGAACACACAATCTAAACTGATCCCACTCCTACAGTATATCATAGCAGCTGTTAGTTTTCTTCACAAACTAACCCAATTTGTAATTGTATATTAATATATTTTTGTTGCAATGTCTCTCTAATATACACACTCCATGAGAGCAGGGATGATTTCTGTATTGCTCACCATTATATTCTTAGAATATTTTGTGTCTAGTATACCATAAGTGCTTAGTAAATAAATGAGTGCAAAGGTGGCATCATTCCTTTACTCATTTATACACTAATTTGTTGAGTATATCATGCACCGGTAATTGTACAGCTTAGTGGTATCTACACAAAGCAGCAGCTCAATAAATACTTGACTAAATGACAGAAGAGAGTAGAACTTATCTTCTAGTTACTGTTCTCCAGAAGGCTTTATTTAGGGTTCAGGTCAGTGAATCTTCGACATGTCCTTAAGAGAGGGATGTTCTCAAGAGCCATGTGGAATTACTCACCTTCACAGTGAGTACCCCGAGAATGGCTATGCAGGTCTCAAAGACTTGTCTGCTCTCCCTTTAACACTGTCATTACTCACACACAGACAGACACACATACAAACACACACTCTCTCCTCTTTTCTCTATCTTGGGCACAATTTTTAAATTGCCAAGGTTTTTTCCTACTTTGATCTAATTTCCTTTATATTGTTTAGCTCCATTCCATTTCTGGGCTTTGGTGCCAATGGGGTTTGGTCTTTACTGGTACTGCTTTTCTTTTACCTGAGGAATTTATCCAATTTCATTACATTTTTGGTTCTCCTCCCTGGCACACCCACTAGGAACTTCTTTAGGGTCAAGTATTACCTAACAGGTAAGACCGGCAGAAGTCCAAATACCAGACATAGGAGATTTACCCCTTCTAATCACTTTGCTAAAAAGCTAATTCTATAATGTGTCCAAGCCATTCCACAAGTGATTCCTACATTCAACAAAATGAATAAATGGTTTTACACAATAAACTTTTTTCTAGTATCTAATTTTATTTACAAACTGTCAAAGAAATTTTACATATCACCAATTAAACACTGACATTATTAGGACAATTCTGGCCTGCTGCACCAAACTAAATAATTAGTAATAGCAAATATCTTCCTCTCAGCAGACAGAACACCTAGCATAGGCCCAGCATTCTACTTCATAGGCTCTGATGTCAAAGATATAGTCCCTGCCTACCAGGAGCTTAACATACTACTACTGGGGATGTGCTTATCACAGTGATTTACAAACCAAGATATATACATAAAATGTGGCATGCTAAATGACAAGATACATAGATAGCAAATGATTTAGTATTACAAACTGATTTATGAACTGATATATTATTTGTATTACATATAACATGTAATTTTCATGCTATAATTGTGCCACTATACATAGAAACTCTGCTTATCCTTTGTAGTCACATTTGCCCAGTGAATAGCTTTCCTGGGTGCAGAAAAGTTCTTTAATAGGACATACCATCTCTAATCTACTGTTAAATTTGCCAAGTATAAAAAAATGTTTTGGGCCGGGCGCAGTGGCTCACACCTGTAATCCCAGCACTTTGGGAGGCCGAGGCGGGCAGATCATGAGGTCAGGAGATCGAGACCATCCTGGCTAACACGGTGAAACCCCGTCTCCACTATAAAAAAAAAAAAAAAAACAAAAAAAGTTAGCCGGGTGTGGTGGCGGGCACCTGTAGTCCCAGCTACTCAGGAGGCTGAGGCAGGAGAATGGCCTGAACCCAGGAGGCAGAGCTTGCAGTGAGCCAAGATCGTGCCATTGCACTCCAGCCTGGGCAACAGAGCGAGACTCCATCTCAAAAAAAAAATGTTTTGGAATACAGCCTTCCACATTGAATTCCATTCTCTAAAATAAAGTGTTGAAACTTTAAAATATTAAATAGGGCCAGGCGCAGTGGCTCACACCTGTAATCCCAATGTTTTGGGAGGCTGAGGCAGGAGGACTACTTGAGCCCAGGAGTTCGAGACCAGCCTAGACAACAAAGTGAGATGCCATCTCCACAAAAAAATTGTTTTAAATTAGCCAGGTGTGGTGACACACACCCATAGTCACAGCTACTCAGGAGGCTGAGGCAGGAGGATCGCGTGAACCCAGGAGTTCAAGGGTGCTATGAGCTGATTGTACCACTGCACTCCTGCCTGGGCAACAGAGCAAAACCCCATCTCTAAAAATAAAAATAAAATATTAAATAGAGAGGCTCAACATTAACAAAGTGAGCATATCTTATGAATTGTATTATCACCAAATACGTCTCATAGAAAACAAGATGAAAACAAAAGACTTTGCCACTAGTGGAACAGTAAGGAGATAAGAATGAGGGCTCAGTAACACTGAGTGTCCACTACATGTAGCATTTTACCAGGAACTTTCCATTTTCTCACTTACTCCTTTCTTACATGGCCAACTTTCAATTACCCTCCAATGGTGAAGCGTCAAATCATGAATAAATCATCCTATGAATAAAAGACCCATTTTAGCCACAAATTTTAACATCATTAAAAAGGAAAATATTTATTAATATGAAATATGCCAGATGATGGTAACTTACAACAGTAACCTAAGGGAGAATCTGAGATCTTTTTAAGAAGTCAATGGTAATTACACCATGAGAGACTTGGATAAAACACAGAACAAGCAAAGTTTGCCTTTGACATCTTTATTTCCTTTTCTTCAGAGTTAATCTCCCAATTCACCCTTTCTCACTTCCCTAACACAGCCACACTCCAGAGAATGAAGATCCTGACTTTTTTAGATAACTGATCAGATAATCCCTAACTTATGAATTGGGTGTATTTCCCAAAGCTTATTGCACCTAGATCTCATTTTCCCACAGAAACTGTACTATAACAGTAATTAGGTTCCCAGGCCAGTTCACAAGAGCCTATTTAACATATATGGTGCTGAAAAGCTGTACATTTTGCCATAATAAGCAGGAGAAAAGGAATGTGATACTAGTAATGAGACAAAATAGGAAAATCGAATACCCAGGTTATCTCCTTCCCCCAACTGGTTCAGTAGCTATAGGTTGGTTGCATTTCCCTGCCACACCCTCTTCCTGTCACACCTAGTCTACAATGACACAATGCTGTCCCATCAATTTTAGGAATCACAGATACTCTGTTCCTCATTATTATCGACCAAAAAAAGAGGGGGGTGGTATGTCCCTTCATTCTCTTCCCTGGTTCATTTCTCTCTCCATAAAGTGAAAAGAATTAGGAGAATTAGGAACACATGCTGCCAAGAAAGGGGTTAAGGGTAAAGAGCAGCAGCCATTTTTTTTTACCAGATAATAATGTGACTCCTGAATCCAAAATATTGTGGTTCATATATATCATTTACTATTTTTGTGATGTTGAAGGAGCTGCTTTACATTCCTAAGTCTCATTTACCTTATCTGTAAAATAGGGTAGTGATAGCACTACCCAGCATCTATCTGCCCAGCATCCCTTCCCTCTTTCCCTTTGGGGAATTACCTTCAGCGCCATTCTGTATGGCTTTGGTAAAGCTCAAAGGGGTAAGGACATGTGATGCAGTCTTAGCCAAATAAGAGTACCTCATCCCCTCTGACCACAATGATTAATCAGTCTAGAAATGGTCAATTATACAAGCAAAGACAATGTCTTGCTCTTGAGACATGGAGAGGAGTTGCTCAGTTGGACTGAAGTAAGCCTGGAGCTGTCTGTGTAGTGCTTTCAAGTCGTAGAGTATCTATCTGCAAAAGGTAAGAGACTGTAGAAATGAGAAAGATTCCTGATAACATCTGTGAAGCCAGCTCCACCACTACCCTTCAAAATACCCATTTTTCCTTAAGCTAATGTGAGTTGTGTGTCTGCCCCTGGCAATGGAAAAGAGCTCTATTTAATAGCCCTTCAAAGAGCTGTTAGAAAGCTTAATGATAACGTCAGTAAAGTACCTGGCAATAGCAAGTACTCAATAATTGGGTTATAGTTTAAGTTGTTATTTTAGTAATCAGAAAATTTCCCGAAGGAGTGAAAGGGAAACACTGCTAGACACTAAAGCCAAAACGCAGGTAAGCCTAAAATAGTATTCCTGGCCGGAGGTAGCAGTGTAGGGAGAAAGTGAACCCTCAGGCAAGGAAAGAACATTAGGAGGCTCACAGCGATTATCCGGCTTCAAATGAATTCACAGTGAAAGAACTAAAAAATTTTACTTCTTGCACTAAAATTCACAATAGGATATGATTGTCTTCCCAAAAGGTATTTATTTGTCTTTTCAGCGTCTTACTGTTTAAACAAAGAGATTTCAAAATGTACAACTATGATTTTTAAATCTCTAAAGCCAATTGCAAAGTTTTAAAGATCTCAGATGACCCAACCCAATTTCCATATGGTTCATACTTACTTTAGCCATTTTTTTTTCTTAAGTGGTAACATAAGTTTATTCATTAAAAATTCACTACATTCTAAGGAAAGTACTCTTCGACTTCTAAAACAGATGAATTCCTTAAAATTTTATATAGAGAGAATTGGAATATCACTATAGAATGTGAGAAGAAATCACAAAACTGAATACCCCACACTACACACCATCCTGCCCAATCAATAAGGTTTCTCTGGCACTCTGAATGCTGTCATATTCCCAAAACAACCATCCCTCATTTAGTAGCTACTACGACATGCGCAAGGAACTGTGCTAGCACAAGCCATGCTCCACAGAATGTCCTTCATTGGCGAAACAGAAGTATCTAGCTACTACATTCATTTGAAATTCATCATTTTCCCAATACAGAGGAGGAGAAAACCAAAGGAATTTTCTCAATTTTATTTTATTTTTAAATTTATTTATTTATTTTGAGGCAGAGTCTCACTCTGTCGCCCAGGCTGGAGTGCAGTGGCACGATCTCAGCTCACTGCAGCCTCCACCTCCTGGGTTCAAGTGATTCTCTTGCCTCAGCCTCCTGAGTAGCTTGGATTAGAGATGTCTGTCACCACACCCGGCTTTTTTTTTTTTTTTTTTTGTATTTTTAGTAGAGACAGGGTTTCACCATGTTGTCCAGGATGGTCTCAAACTCCTGACCTCAGGTGATCTGCCAGCCTTGGCATCCCAAAGTGCTAGGATTACAGGCGTGAGCCATCAGACCCAGCCTAATTATCTCAATTTTAAATGTTACTCCCCCGATTTTTTTTTTCTTTCAAACTCTGGTCTTCCCTTGCCTATTCAACTAGAATTTAATGTGAGGTATCAACTGATTTGGCACATAATTATATACTTAGTGATTTTGAGATTCTGTGAAGAAAGAGTACCTCCATTTCTATACAAATTTGAAAACCACAATGCCAAGAGTTGAGGAATCAAAAATAGTATAAGCCATGGCAGATCAATTCCCTCAATGAGTTACAACTCTGTTATAAAGAGAGGATGGAGAAATAAAAAAATTAAATTAAAAATAAAAAATTTTAATAAGTGATGAAAAAGGCAGTCAACCGACTTCTACAGGTGATCTGTGAAAGGAGTGAGATCATTAGAGATAGAAATAGTAATGAGAAAGAAGGTGATTCAAAAGAAGTAGGGTTTGAAGGAAAGAAGCATTTAATATGGCTAGGAGAAAAGAGAGACAGAATGGTGGCAATTTCGGGCTGTGCTATGATGTTGCTACGGCAGACCTGTGAGTTTTATCTAGCAAACTCATAATGGTTAGAAAAACAGTTGTGCTGTGAGAATTTTAAGTCAGGTAACACACACAAATTCTCAATTTTACGCATTTCAGTCTAAGCTCAACGTCATATAAGGTAACAACCTCATTAAACAGAAACTAAACCTCAAGATCTCTTATCAATGATAGAAAATATATGAAATCCAGGTCCTTGTCAGGAACTAGAACTAGAACTTCTGTTTTCCAATCCTTATTGAAGGTTTGGTACAAAAAAACATGCACAGAAATTTTTCTATGCATGGCTCTGAAATGCATAGAAAAATGCAGGTAATCTTTTCCTTTTGACTTATCTGAATTGTATTCTTGAACTAGACCAGATTAGACTTCTGCTGATTTATCCCACTCATAAACTCTAATAATTATGGTTGCTGGAAGAATGTTTATCCAAATGCTGTCCTCTTTATATACTTCAGGTCTCAATAACAGGAAAAACAATGTTTTTATCCAATGGACACTAAATCCTATGGATTACCCCCTTTGCTTTGGCCACAAGGAAACTCAATGGTAATATCTGCAACCTTTTCCTAACAAATGGATGGACTATCTAGTTTGCATCTCCAGAAGGAAATGTTACCTCAGTTTATTATTCTCCTATCTCTATTTTCCTTCTTCTGACTCCCTTACTTGGCCCCTTGAATTTTTTTTTTTTCCTAAATTGCCTCAAATCCTTTGTGTGGAATAAGCTGGAGTACAACTAAATAAAACTAAATAATACAAAATCTAGAATTTTCAGTTAAATAGAATGAAGGGATGTTAAAACATTACATTTTACTTTTAAGAAAAGTCAAAATAAATTTTTTTAATTCTAAAAAAGAGAGTCAAAAGAAAAAAAAATTGCAAAAGTTTTTTTTAAGTCCAGCACACCTACCAGAATTAATATACATTCAAGCCAATCTCCTATAACTTTGATATTTGTTTATACCACTATACATTCACAAATAAAACTCAGAATAATGACCCAGGACACTAACAGAGCCTATTAAATAAAATATTGAAATATTTCAAGTTTTTCCTCTAAAAAAATAGAAGTAGGTTGAGACATCATTTTACATATATTTTAATCACCATAATCACAATATTTTCTAATTAAACCCTCAGAAACCCCAATTAAATATAACATCTTACCATTATCTTACCATTATCCAGGTGATCTAAGAAATTGTGGACACTCTCCAAGGTTCTAACCTGGGCCTCTCTCTAAACCCAGTAGGCACTTCTCCTGTCACAATTATCAACCACATCTACGTGAATGATTCCAAAATCTCTATCCCATCTCCACTGAACTACCCTGTCAAAACCTCAATTTATTTATTTATATATATTTTTTGAGACAGGGTCTTGCTCTGTCACCCTGAAATGTAGGGGTGAGATCATGGCTCACTGCAGCCTCAACCTCCTAGGCTCAAGCGATCCTCCCACCTATGTCCCCACAGTAGCTGGGACTATGTCACGCCTGGCTAATTTTTTTGTTTTTTTGTAGAGACAGGGTCTCCCCATGTTGCCCATGCTGATGTCAAACTCCTGGGCTCAGGGGATCTGCCTGCCTCGGCCTCTCAAAGTGCTGAGATTACAGGTGTGAGCCACTGTGCTTGGCCTAAAACCTCAATTTAAATAATTAAAGTGGGCCAGGTGCAGTGGCTCATGTCTGTAATCCCAGTACTTTGGGAGGCCAAGCAGGAGGATCACTTGAGCCCAGGAGTTTGAGGTCAACCTGGGCAACGTGGTGAGACCTCATCCCTACTAAAAATAAAAAATTAGCTGGGTGTGGTGGTGTGCACCTGTAATCCCAGCAACTCGAGAGGCTGAAGTGGGAGGATCACTTGAGCCCAAGAGGTTGAGGCTCAGTGAGCTGTCATCGTGCCATTGCATTCCAGCCTAGGTAACAGAGCAAGCCCCAGTGTCTTAAAAAAATGATCAAAATGGAGCTTCATTATCTTTCTCTTCTGCCTCACACCTCATAAACAGTCTGTTCCAAAGATCTCATTTCTGGCAATGACACCATCATTCTGTCCAATTCCAAGGCTTCAGTCATCTTTGCCCCTTCCTTCATCTCTGGTATTCCATCCTATCCAGCTTGGTCACTTCTTTTGAAGTGATCCAACTTCAAAGTGATCCCCAATCAAACTATTTCTCATTATCATTCTAGTTCTTTTGGTGTTCTAATTTTCATTTGCATGTTTATTTTCTTACTTCAGGCCCTAATAAGTTGGCCTCTCTGCCTTATCTCTCTCCTCTTGGACGGTCCATCTCACCCTAAGTTCCACTGTCTCAGGATTGTTTTTTATCAAGTCACTTCCCTTGAACCTGCAGCAGAACTTCCTATAACATATTACATCAAAGTCACATCCTTCAATCTGAACTTTCAGGGCGATCCAGGATCTGGCCCCAAAATGATTATCACACATGTCTCACAACTATCCATAAATCACCATTCACTGACCCAGGATAAGCATGTTAATACACCTACCATGCTAAGTCACATTCTTTGCTTATTCTGCCTCTCCTCCGTACACCTTGGAATGCTCTCCTCCCTGCCTTAGCCAACTCTTATTAATTCTTCAGGACATGGCTCATGTCTCATCTCAACAACGAAGCCCTCTGCTTATTATATCCTATATGCACTGTGTTTTTACCTTATTTCCTTCTGTAGGCATAATCAATATCCAGCTTGATATCAGACGTTAATTGTTCTCTAACTGTTTCACGTCTAAGCTTTCCAAGGTGGTCTCATCCATTCCCATGGTTTTAATCACAAACTGTAAGCTGACTTCCAAATCTAAATATCTATACTTGTCCTCTTCACTAAGCTTCAGACTCACATATCCAGCTGCTTACCTAGCAGTGCCCCTTGGATGTCTAATGGGTATCTCAGATTTAACATGTCCAAACAGAACTCTTACTTTTTACCAATGAGATGCACTTATCCTCTCCTTTCTTGCTCATTTCAGCTACATTATTCATCCAGTTCCTCAGGCCAAAAAACTACGGTGATTATTCTTCTTTTGCCCTCACATCCCATTTCAATCCAGTAGGAAGATTTGCTGGTATTAATCCCAAAATATAGCCCCAATCTAACTATTTCTATTCATTACCACCCTAGCTCGTTACAATCAGCACCCCCACCTGAACTTCTCTGAGTCTTCCATCTGACTTCTCTGCTTCCACTTTCTCCTTTATTCTTCACAGTGCAGGCAGAATGATCTACTCTAAGCCAAATGAAATCATGTAACTCTACAGCTTAAAACTACCCAATGGCTTCCTACTGCATTAGACTAAACAGACTAATAGACTCCAAACTCACTACATAACTTGCCCCATTCCTACCTTTCTGGCCTCACTTTCTGCAACTCTATTAATTGTTCATAATTCTTCAGGATCACTGGTTTTCTTTCTGTCTCTTGGCAAGTAAAAACGGGCTTCTCCACTGACTGCTATCTCTGCCTTGCTCTTCATCCACAGCATCCTTCATATAATTACCTCCTCTCTCATCTTTTAGGTCTCTGCTCAAATGTCACCCTCTCACAGAGTCCCTTGACCACCATAAATAGTCACTCTTTATCCCATTGCCCAGTTTTACTTGATTTGTACATGACTCAGTGATAAGTGCTACCCCCTCCCACTAGATGTAAGCGGCTTCAGTTCTTTGAGGGCAGATATCAGGTAAAAATTTTTTATTTCCAATTATAGTTTGCTTACTACAACCCTAGGTATGTAAGAATGCAAATAAATATTTAGTGGTCAACTTATAAGAGGAATATCTATGATCTGCACAACTATACAATTTCCCAGAGCCAGATATAAATACAAAGAAACTACAAAAAGGCTGCTGCTGACATGATGACTATTTAGTATAAGTTCAGAACAATATGATGCTCGACTTGAACAGGTTTTCCTAATCACTCCTTTCTATTGCAACCACTTAAACTTCATTAAAATGACAACTACTGGGCAAATAAGTCAAATAAAGCAAACTGAAGTCTTACTTAATGTTATAATGTCCAGTTTTCAGTGTACATCTATCAGGAAGTTGAGCAAGTTTCCTCGAAAGCATTTTAAAATACTTTCTGCACTCCTGCATTCCTGTGCTTTGTTCATAATCAGTAGAAGCAGAAAGTGGCAGTCCATCTCTGACACGAATGACTGAGGCAGATAAAATCATAGACATTTCAATCAACAGAGAAGACCTAAAACAAAATGAACAATTTGGGTTACATAAAAATTAAAGCCAAACTTGATAAGCATATGTAAAAATGTTCAACTTACTAGTAATATAAGAATAGTAATTAAAATGGCCAGGCGCGGTGGCTCACACCTGTAATCCCAGCACTTTGGGTGGCTGAGGCAGGCGGATCACAAGATCAGGAGTTTGAGACCAGCCTGGCCAACATGATGAAACCCCTTCTCTACTAAAAATACAAAAATTAGCTGGGCGTGGTGGTGCACACCTGTAATCCCAGCTACTCAGGAGGCCGAGGCAGGAGAATTACTTGAACCTGAGAGGCAGAGGTTGCAGTGAGCCGAGATCGCGTCACTGAGCTCCAGCCTGGGCAACAGAGTGAGACTCCGTCTCAGGAGGAAAAAAAAAAAAAAAAACTAATTAAAACAACATACTATGCTTCACTTAACATATTAGCTTTTTTTTTTTTTTTTTTTTGAGACAGTATCTTGCTCTGTCACCCAGGCTGGAGTGCAGTGGCACCATCTTGGCTGACTGCAACATACCCCATCCAGGGTTCAAGCAATTCTCACGCCTCAGCCTGGGATCCCATGCCACAGCATAGGATGTGGCTGGGACTACAGGCGCCTGTCACAGTGCTGGGATTACAGGCATGAGCCGCCACACCCAGCCACATTAGTTTTTTAAAAAATAATACTTCTGTCTGGCATTCTCATAAGTACAGATGCAAGTAAAAACTGGTACAAACAGTTCTCAAAATGATTTGGCAATTTCAACAGGAGTCTGAAGGCATACCTTTTAACCTCAATAAATTTAAATATATACCTGTCTTGAGAAAAATAATCAGAAATCCAGGCAAAATTTTAAACAGAAAGACATTCTTCCACTCAAATAACTGAAAGCAATCTAAATATCCTATAAAATGGTGATGGTTAAGTAAATTATAGTATATTCATATAACAGAATATAATGCAGCAACTAAAAGTTAACGTTTGTGGAGAAAGTTTAATAATGTGGTAAAATGCTTATATGTTAAGGAGAAAAAAGCAGGATAAAAATTGCAAATGTTTTTACACAAACATAAAGAGACGAAGATAAAGAGAAGGAAAAAGGGATTGAAAAATGGATGCAGAAAAAGATGCCAAATTAAGAATATGCTCACCTCTAAGAAATGGTATTATTGGTAATTATTATTTTATAATTTCCTAAATGTTCTCAATAGTCACAGTATAAAAATATACTACTTTTATAATCAGAAAAAAATTATTTAAAATAAATCCTAAAGCTAAAGGAATATTGGTTTTAATGTTGTTCTCAATCTTTTTACCAGAAAGTAAATCTTAATGGCCTATTTTATTGGATTCTCTTCTTGCTTTACAAAAACAGATGAAAGGACTTCACAGGCCTGAGTCTGAAGGAACTCAGGTCAACAGTCACTCAACCTTTCATAAAATACACAGTGGCTCTCAAACTTTAGCTTGCATAAGAAGTTGAAAGTTTAGTTAAAAATGCAGATTTCTGGGCTCTGCCCTCAAAATTCTGAACCACTGACTGTGGGATAGGGCTTGACAATCTGCTTATTGTCTAAGGCCCATACTTTTAAAAACATTAAAATATGTTCACTATCTAAGATTAAGTGATAACTCTTCTCTGTCAGGCCATCAAAGCACAATGTCACTAAGAGCTTCCTCACTAGTGGTGAGGCAACTGGTGAAAATTCAAAAATCTGATAAAAATCTCATAGGCATTTTTCCAAAAATATTGTCTCTTAGAGACTAAATTAATCCTTATCTGCCCACTTAATCTAGGTCAATATTATCTCATTCCAAAAAGGAAAAAATGAGTTAGCAATATATATATATTTTAAAAAAACCCACAGAAAACCAATTGTTACAAAGCTTGTAAATCAGAAGCTGATAGTTTTCACTGCTGTGTGAAGTCAAAATCTGACTTCCCATTCATGGTGATAACTGATCTGACAATAAAAATTAACCCAACTAATAAAGCTAATGCCTTAAGTTCACTATCCCTTTTTCCTCTTTTCATGAGGAAAAAGGAGAAATCTCTAGGTGTTACTGTGTCATTACCCTTTAATATTTTTCTCCTTTAGAGACAGGGTCTCGCTGTGTCACCCAGACGAGTGCAGTGGTGCGATCTCAGTTCACTGCAACCTCCACCTCCCAGATTCAAGCAATTCTCGTGCCTCAGCCTCGCGAGTAGCTAGGATTACAGGCATGCGCCACAACACCCAGCTAATTTTTGTATTTTTAGTAGAGACGGGGTTTTGCCATGTTGGCCAGGCTGGTCTCAAACTCCTGGCCTGAAAGTGATCTGTCCGCCTCAGCCTCCCAAAGTACTGGGATTACAGGCATCAGCTACCACACCCAGCCCCTCCATTCATTTAAAGAGAAAAATATCCAAAAGCAAATTAGTCTTTTTACTACAGTGGAATCTTGAAACTAAAGTCCCAGTGTGACATATCCCAATCGGTGTTTTTTTCCACTCATCTAGTTTTTTTCTCTCCTAAAAGCAGTAGCATGAAAAAGCTGGGATCCCTGAAGAGATATCTATACTAAAAACTCCTCTTCAAATTTTTTTTACCATGTTTTATTTAATTATTAAATCACAATTGTAACATTTAGCCTAAGAAAGTAGGAAAATGTCTTACTTTATACCCTTAAGCATTTATTATTTAACTATAAAACTTTTGTCTTTCCAGAAGTACACTGCAACACAACCATTCTGGGAATTAATTTGAGGGTGAGTTGTAACTTACAGTTCTAAATACCCACATTTTAGTATTTAAAAGTAGTTGGGTTGGGTGCCATGGCTTATATCTATAATCCCAACACTGCTTGAGGCCAGGAGTTCAAGACCAACCTAGACAACATGGTGAGACTCTGTCTCTACAAAAAAATTTAAAAATCAGCTGGGCATGGTGGCACACGCCTATAGTCCTTGCTTTGGGGAGGCTGAAGCAGGCCCAGGAGTTCGAGGCAACGGTGAGCTATGATTGTGCCACTGCACTCCAACCTGGGTAATGAGACAGATCCTGTCTCAAAAAGTAAAATAAAAGTAGACTGTATTATTTTATGTCCGGCCTCTCTAGGATCCTAATAGAAATATTATGAATAGACTTTATTAATAGGTTGCCAAATTTCATGTAGTCTTCAAAGTTATTCTTTAGTGACTTGGAGGACAGATCAATAAATACATGATCCATACTTTCTAAAACACATACTGTAAAAAGAATACAATTTGTAAGTTCCATTCATTTACCAAACATTTACTGAATATCTAATGTGTCCCATGAATTATGCCAGATAGCAGGAATGAAGAGTCCTACTATCAAGAAACATCACTCCTCAATTAGAGAAACTCAGATGAAAAGAGCAAACAACGCAGGTGTGTTGCCCACCACTTCACTAACTGGAAAACTAAAGTTGGACAAACTTACATTTCAAATACTCCTTTTTGTTGTTGTTTTTTGTTTTGTTTTGTTTTGAGACAGGGTCTCACTCTGTCGCCCAGGCTGGAGTGCAATGGCTCACTGCAATCTCTGCCTCCTGGGTTCAAGCGATTCCCCTGCCTCATCCTCCCAAGTAGCTGGGATTACAGGTGCTCGCCACCACGCCTGGCTAATTTTTATATTTTTAGTAGAGATGGGATTTAACTGTGTTGGCCAGGCTGGTCTCAAATTCTGACCTCAAGTGATCCACCTGCCTCGGCCTCCCAAAGTGCTGGGATTACAGGTATGAGCCACTGCGCCCAGCCTCAAATTTTCCTAATACGTACTTCAGCCTTTAACCAAAAGCAGAACACAGCAGTTACATTCCCTGTCAAAATTATTACAAGGTTGTCAGAGAATTGTTTCTACTTATCCATAGATAAGATTTTTCTTAGGGAAAAAATGAAACCTCTTTCTACCACAGTAATTTGATTCAGCATCCAAACCACTTGAATTTAAGCCTGACAAACGGGGATGAATGTTCAATGATCAACGTCAGGCTTAACTAATTTGTAGACAGATTCCAATCACCTTAGGCTAAGCTGTCTCTCCATCAATTCAATAAACATGCCCCTACTTTTTTTCTTTTTACCACGGATTCATAATATAGTTTGTTGTTTTTTTTAAACTAATCTTATCTGGACTGTGCTAGCAGAAAAGGAAATCTGTCCATGTCAGGCCTAAGCTAGGTTAAAGTATCTTTAAGGTCTAAGGAGGGTTGTGGTTGGG
Organism: Pongo pygmaeus; assembly: GCF_028885625.2. Taxonomy (NCBI): domain Eukaryota; kingdom Metazoa; phylum Chordata; class Mammalia; order Primates; family Hominidae; genus Pongo; species Pongo pygmaeus. Next base: position 55,994,035 of record NC_085930.1, on the reverse strand, counting down.
AAAATCCCAGGGAAGAACCAGTGGAACTGCGGAAAGCAAGAGATTACAACAACTGCATGAGAAGATTTAGGAGTTTTTAGCTTATCAGGGCCATAGATAAATGTTTAGGGCACTGGGCCATTTCTCCTCACCTTTAATACAGAGAAAATATTACACCTGCCTTTGTACAGCAGCAGTTAACTCATAGGGAACCTTAACAGTGGCTATTTTTTCCTCTCCCCATCAGCAACTGTTGGAGGAAAAAGCACAAGTTAGAATCTAGGTAAATCTGGGTAAACTTTTATATAAAGGCTGAGGAAAATAAATTCCCACAATGCCAAACTACTATAGTAGTGGTTTGCAAGTTCTTGGACCCAGGATAACAAGACACCCCTCTTCTTCAGAACCTTGTGGGGGTAATGACTATGGGCTCAATGTCTCAGGAAGGTATCTCTCAAAAGGTAATAAACAAAGCCCAACATGTAAGTGGATTTTGTATATATGTTCTAACCAAATGCTTTCACAAATGCCACTTTTAAGATAAAAACATTTTATACTGGGGGCAAAAGCACTCATATTTATTTTAGTTCATAACTTCCCAGTCTTCAATCATCCAAGTACCACTTTCAGAATTATCTTCATCCACCTGTACTATTTACCTAATATTGGCCTTTGAATTGACTTACTTTTCTTGTCCTTTATTTTTTAGCAATTATATCTGTGAAATCAGTTTTGAGATGTTAAGTTTTTCTCCTAATTTAAATTAAATGAACTTGTTTCATTCAAATATGTATGTGTGTGAAAATTTTGGGAGAATTTTTTAATGTTCATTTGCTTATCAAATTATCTTGCATATGTGACAGTACCAAAGTTTGGGAAACAATACCAATATGGTACATATTATTTTATTAAAAGTGCTCGGTGAGGGTGGGGGATAAATTGGGTGATAAAGAGGATGGAATTTTTGCCATTTTGCCTATGCTTTCTACCTCACTAGCACTGTTTGACATTCCTATTATGGGTGCTTGCACTGCACAGTATGTATAAGACCTCAGGCTTCACAACAGATTTTACCCACATCTAGGACAGGGCCCCCAATACATGCTCAAATGTGTCAATCCCAACATTTTTATAGTGCCACATAGTTCACAGTTGGGTAGGTAGAACCACCATTTTACAGAGGAGGAAACCAAGGCTCACTTTCTCAATGTCACACTGCTAGTATATAGCAGAAATGGTACTTTGGTCTAAGTTTCTAGTATTTCTACATCACTATGCTTCATCAGTCTCCCAAAACCAACAAGAGGCAAGAAACCAGGGATATAGAAACCAGCTATTCACTTGCTGCCTGGGTTCTAATCCTGGCTCCACTATGTACCAGCCATGTAAATTTGGGCAAGCTTTGCCTTTCTATATCTCAATTTCCACATCTATATATTGTGGCTACTAGTAGTATCTATCTCACAGGCTTGTTTTAAAGATGACAATAGTATCTATCTTGTAGGATCATGTAAAGGGCCTGAAACATTGCCTTGTAACATGCTAAAAGCACTACATTAAATATTTGCTATATTATTTATTGATTACTCTCCATGGACCACGCACTTTATACACATTACCTCATTTAAGCCTTCCAAAAACCTGCGAGGTAGGTATCATTAGTTCCATTTTACCTTTGAGGAAATTCAAGCCCAGAAAGCTTAAGGAATTTTTTTTAATCCCTAAACTAGTAGGTGACAAAGTAGGGATTTAAACTCAGGCCCAATTCTAACAACTCTGTGAGACACTCAATGAAGGTCACAGGCACCCCTGTGATAAGACCTGGGCCTCTTTCATATACCAACATAAGATATACTTTGATTTTAACCAGTTGCACGCAACAACAACAAAAAAGGCACTAAACAGATGTGATGGTTTTCAACATAGGAAATACCCTAATGTCCCATTACTTTAGGATATGGTCACAGGTGTCAGAGTCAAATACTGAATGAATCTTAATATATCAGAAATTGTAGGTACCGTTTAAGGCATTGCCTGATTCCTTACAATCTTAGCATGTAAGCAAATATCAACAACATGGAAAGTGATTCAGAGTTTGAAAAGTGGCTGTTTCCCTGACTGAAGATCCCAACATCTCCAGTCTGGTGGCTGACACTTTTGCTCTGGGCTAGGCTTTGCCTTGGCTGAATAGGCATAGGAGGGACTGGTTCTCAAGCTCGCCCCCTGCCCCAGGTGGATGATCCAGGAAACTAAGCAGCAGGAGAAAAACTATCTTAAGCTGTCTTCACTGACAGAGAGATTCAAGCCAGCTGGGGCTTGTCCTTTTCTTTTTGAAGCCTCCTCCACTTGCCAAGCCAATTGCTCAGGTCTCCCTTCTGCCACATCGTTCCCAAAGTGACTCTTGAGACAGGGTCTCAAGAGACTTCCGTGAGCCAACGCGGGCAAATATCTGGGCTCAGTGCTCACTCCATCCCCACAAGACGTGAAGTAAGACACTGGTTCAAGTCCCATTCTGCCTAAAAGAAATAGGAAATGCCACCTCAAGCTCTCGTGGGCCACCTACACAGGTAGATCACCGTGTTTCTGACACCTGGGCGCCAGGGAATCCCCACCACCATGCTGACAGCCAAGTGCGACTGTCCCTCCCCTTCAGACACTCCTTCCCTGGCTGCCCAATACCCTAGGCGGCTCAGACGAGGGGCAACCGCCGCCCGCCTGGCCCCAGAGAACCCTCAAGTCGAAGGGGACGGGGTCCCCGCTTGCCCGTCCCTCCAGAGCTCCGCGGCCCCGACTCCCACCCCAAAGGCACAGACTTGGCTCCTGCCTGTGGGGTAGGTCTTCAGTCCCGAGGGCGAAGGCCGAGGCTGTGGCGAGAGGCAGGGAGAGGGAGGGGAGAGGCCGGCAGGGATTCGAACGACCCCTAAGAAAGGAAGAAGAGGACTGGGAGGGGCCGGGGAGTACCTGTCGAGACGGGACCCGCCGCTCCGAGTGACGCGCCCAGCAGTGCATTGTGGGGCCTGGGAGGGACCCTTCGGCTGGGCTGCGGCGCGTCCAACGTGGCTCGCGCCCGCGGAATCAAACCACGCCCCCGTTCCCTCAGCTCGCCCAGGCCAATCAGGTTCTGCAGGAAGGACACAACAAGCCTCCAGCTCCTGGGGCCCTCCTTAGTTCCACCCGCTCCAGGAGAGATTGGCAGCTTCTCTCGCACCTGCGCCAGAAAAATACAGAGTCCTCTGATGACAGAACTACGTGGACTTCAGAAATAGGGCCAATCTCTTCCGCTTGCCGCCCTGTATCTGCAGGCATTTTGTCTTTCACACGCGGCCCTACAGCAGACACTTATGAAGGGAACAGGAAGAAAAGCCCCCTCTGGGTGAGCAAGGAGAAGACCTGGCCCCGTCTGTTCCCACACACAAAAAGGAAACTAACCATGGCAGAGAAGTGCCAGATGCTGACCCTGCGACCCCTTCCAGCCTTCGCATCGGTCATGCATTATTAAACAGGCATTTCCTGACTGTTTACCATGTGCCAAGCACCGTGTTAAGCACGGGGTTACAGGAGTGGACATAACACTTGATGGAATTTAAGGAGTAATCGGAGCAAGAGACATTAAAGCATAAATAGTTACAGAATTATAAATTGTCAGTATTGGGAGGGAAAATTAGTGGGTGCAATGATCAATTAACTTTGGACTGTCAGGGAAGAGACCTCTGAATAAGTGCCTTTTAAGCTGCAGGCATATTAAAGAGCCTTAGAGAATGTTCCCCGCCAAGGAAATATTATGTGTGAGGTTGTTCGGGCATGAAAGAACTTCGTGTGCTCTAGGAACTAAAAGGAAGTCAGTGTGGATGGAGTGTGGGGAGCAAGGAGAAACTTTGCCCGTTGACCTTAAGATATCTTCCAAAATACAGCCTGAAATCTGTAATGTGGCCAATAAGAGCCAGCATGGTCTGGCCCTTGTCTCGTCTCAGCCCAAGGTCAATGGGCAGCTAATAAAAGACTATTAAGTAGGATCCTATTTGCATATTTAAGAATCACTCAGGCTGTTTGTGGAGAATAGTTTGGAAGAGGGCAAGAAGGGCTGCTAGAAGGCCATTTGGAGGCAGTTGCATCAGGCAAAGCCAGAAATGATGGTGGCTTGAACTAGTGTAATGGGAGTTAGAGACAGAAAGAGGTAGATAATTTTAAGATATGTATAAATTAGAAATGGTATCCAAGGGACTTCATAACGGATTGGTTTGCCGGGAAGGGTCAAGAAAGAGGAATATTAAGGATGACTCCTTAAGTAACTAGATGGATTAAGAAGCTATTTACTCACTCATGGAACACAGAAAGAGGAGCAAATGGTTTGGAATATGTTAAATTTGAAATGCCTATAAACGGAGATGTCAAGTAGATTTGGATATGTAGGTCTACAGTTCAGAAGAAAGGCCTGAACTAACATAAATTTTGTCCTAGATATATACTCAACATAAATGTATTCATATATTCACCAGAAAACATATGTATAAGAATGTTCATGAAATGAATAAACTTTAGAATATTCTGACTGGGCGTGATGGCTCACACCTGTAATCCCAGCACTTTGGGAGGCCGAGGGGGGGCGGGGGGTGGATCACTTGAGGTTGGGAGTTTGAGCCCAGCCTGGCCAACATGGTGAAACCCCATCACAACTAAAATACAAAAAAAAATTTGCCAGGCATGGTTGTAGGCATCTGTAATCCCAGCTACTTGGGAGGCTGAGGTAGGAGAATTGCTTAAACTGGGAGGCAGAGGTTGCAGTGAGCCAAGATCATGCCGCTGAACTCCAGCCTAGGCAACAGAGCAAGACTCCTTCTCAAAAAAAAAAAAAAGGAAGAAGAATATTCACATAATAGAATACTATACAGGAAAGACAATAATCTACAACCATATGCAAAGCATGCATGAATTTCACAATCATAAAAATTGAGTGAAATAAGTCAGACACAAAAAATCATTACTATATGATTCAATTTACATAATATTCAAAATAAAAAATCATATAAGGTAATAGAAGTAAAATATTGGTTACCCAAGGGTAACCAATAAGTTATAATTATTAGTGTTAATAATTAGAAAGGAGCAATAAGGGGCTACTGGAGATCTAGTAATGTTCTTATTGATCCAGGTGTTGATTACATGGTGTTTTCAATTAATGAAAATTCACTGGACTGGATATGGTGGCTCGCTCACACCTGTAATCCCAACACAGCACTTTGGGAGGCCGAGGCAGGCAGATTGCTTGAGCTCAGGAGTTCAAGACCAGCCTGGGCAACATGGCCAAACCCTCTCTGAAAATTAGCAAGGCATGGTGGTGCACGCCTATAGTCCCAGCTACTTGTGGGGCTGAGGTGGGAGGATTGCTTGAGTCCTGGAGGTCAATATTGCAGTGAGCCATGTTTGTGCCACTGCACTCCAGCCTGAGCAACAAAGTGAAACCCTGTGTCAAAAAAAAAAAAAAGGAAAAGAAAAAGGAAAGAAAATTCATCAAGCTGTATTCTATATTTATGAAATTTTCCAGTATGTATTTTACTATTGAATAGAAAGTTTATGTTTTTCCAAATGTTAAGGGCAATCCAGCCATGAATAAGTAAGTGATACCAGACTAAACCTCCCACTACAAGTAATAGAAAACTGGACCAAATCTATGAAACAAGTGTTTCCAGGCATTGGACAATTGGCATAGTAAAATTGTGATCTTGGAAGGAAGGAAAACAAACAAGATGAGTCCCCAGAATATCCACAGATTTCTTTCTGGAGGTAAGCGCAGGATAGAAGAAAGCCAAGCAGGGTTTGTTGAGGACACAGAAATTGGAATTAATAGAGATTGAGGCAAATGATATTTGTGGGGCAGAGTGCCAGACAAAGAGCTCCAGAAATATACATAAGGATTCCTGTGAATCTTTGGTATAACTTTAAGGATAGACTGTATGAGGCTGGTAAATAACAATTACTGGGGAAATTTAAGCTGAACAGCTACAAGAACTTGAATAGAGTTTGGAAACATTTAGGCTCTGACTGATTAGAATGGGAAATCTTATTAAATCTTATTAAAACCTGAAGCATTTGGTAAAGAGACCCTAAAAAGGCCACACTTTAAAGCTAAATTAGCCCAATAGTAAAGACAATTCTAGACCCACTCGAACAAAGCTGAAAAAACTGATTTGCAAGTAAATTAACTGCTTTCTTGAATGAAACTTAACAGTCTTTAAAGAAAGACAACAAAATTCAGGTTACTTAACCATGTAATATATGCAATGCCTAGTGTCCAATAAAAAATTACTACACATGTGAAGAAGCATTGAAACATGAGTCACAAATGGGAGAAAAATCAGTCAATAGAAACAGACCCAGAAATGACAAGGATGAAATTAGTTTTCAAAGCAGATAAGAACTTCACTTTTCTTCTTTAAATTTTTTTTTTTTTTTTTTTTTTTAGTTTTAGAGGGCATCAGCACACTGGAGTTACAAGCAGGTAAGATAAGAACTTTAAAGAAGCTATTATAAATATGGCCAAGAATTTAAAGAAACATAAATAATGTGATAAATGAAAACCATAAAAAGAACCAAATCAAGCTTCTAGAGCAGAAAACTACAATATCTGAATTGGTAATTTTGCTCTATGGGCTTAACAGCAGATTAACTGCTGAAGAAAAGATCAGTAAACAAAGTAACAGTGAAAAATAATTATCTCATTAAAGTGCAGAGCGGAAAAAAAGTTTAAAATAAAATGAACAGAGCCTTGGTGACCTATGGTTAATACAAAGTTATCTAACATGTATAATCAGAGACTCAGAAAGAAAGGAGAGGTGATACAAAATATTTGAAGTAATAATGGCCAAAATTTTCCAAAATTTGATAACAAATATAAACCCATAGATTCAAGAAAATAAACTAGGCCAGGCACAGTGGCTCATACCTGTATTCCCAGCACTTTGGGAGACCAAGGTGGGCGGGTCACCTGAGGCCAGGAGTTCGAGACCAGCTTGGCCAACATGGTGAAACCTTTGTCTCTACCAAAAATATAAAAATTAGCTGGGCATGGTGGTGCATGCCTGTAATCCCAGCTACTCGGGAGGCTGAGACAGAAGAATCTCTTAAACCTGGGAGGCAAAGATTGCAGTGAGTCGAGATCACGCCATTGCACTCCAGCCTGGGTGACAGGGTGAAATTTCGTCTTAAAAAAATGTATATATACAAAAATTAGCCAGGCAGGATGGTGCGTGCCTGTAATCCCAGCTACTCAGGAGGCTGAGGCAGGAGAATCGCCTAAACCCGGGAGGCAGAGGTTGCAGTGAGCCGAGATCACACCACTGCACTCCAGCCTGGGTGACAGTGCAAGATGCTATCAAAAAAAAGGAAGAAAAGAAAGAAAGAAAGAAAGAAAGAAAGAAAGAAAGAAAGAAAGCAAACAGGATAAACACCAAAAAAAGCTACACCAAGGCATGTTACACTCAAACTACTGAAAACCAATGATCAAAAGAAAATATTAGAAGCAACCAGGGAAACATTGAATCCACCTTGTGTATATAGAACAAAGATAAGAGGTACTACTGACTTCACACTTCACCTCAGAAAGAAAGAAAGAAAGACAAAATATAATGAAATAAAAATGTTAAAGTCCTGAAAGTAAAAACTCTGTCAACTTTGAATTCTATATCTAGGAAAAATTCTTTCAAAAAATGAAAGTGTGGCCAGGCTTGGTGGCTCATGCCTATAATCTCAGAACTTTGGGAAGCCAAGATGGGAGGATTGCTTGAGTCCAGGAGTTCAAGACCAGCATAGGGAAGATAGTGAGACTTCGTCTCTACAAAAAAATTAAAAAAAAAAAAATTAGCCAAGCATGATGGCACGTGCTTGTAGTCCCAGCTACTCAGGAGGCTGAGGTGGAAGGATTGCTTGAGCCTGTGGGTTGAGTCTGAAGTGTGCCAGGATTGTGCCACTTCATGCCAGCCTGGGTGACAGACAAAGACTCTGTGTGAGAAAAAAAAAAAAAAGAAAGAAAAGTGAAATTATGATATTTTTAGGTAAACAAAAGATGAGAGAATTTGTTGCTAGCATACCTGAATTATAATAAATGTTGAAGAAAGTTCTTCAGATTGAACGAAAATGATTCCACATAGAAACCCAAATTCACTTTGGGAGGCCGAGGCAGGCGGATCTCGAGGTCAGGAGATCGAGACCATCCTGGCTAACATGGTGAAACCCCGTCTCTACTAAAAATGCAAAAAATTAGCTGGGCGTGGTGGCAGGCGTCTGTAGCCCCAGCTACTCTGGAGGCTGAAGCAGGAGAATGGCATGAACCCGGGAGGCGGAGCTTGCAGTGAGCAGAGCTTGCGCCACTGCACTCCAGCCTGGGCGACAGAGCGAGATTCCGTATCAAAAAAAAAAAAAAAAAAGAAAAGAAAAAAGAAAAAAAGAAACTCAAATTCACACAAAAGGAACAAAAAGTATCAGAAAATGTGACTATATGAATTAATATAAAACTTTTCCTCTTTTGAAAATGTATATAATTAACCACGTAAAGCAAAAGTGGTAACAAATTGTTTGTTTTGTAACAAAAATAAAAATGTTTATAACAAACGAAGAAGTAAAACATGTTAATGATATTGTAAGGGAAAGGGGAATGAATATATACTGTTACAAGATTTTTACACCATACATGAAGTGGTGTAACTGTATTTGAAGGTAGAACATGATAAGTTAAAGATACATATTAGGGCTGGGCGGGGTGGCTCACGCCTGTAATCTCAGCACTTTGGGAGGCTGAGCGTAGATCACCTGAGGTCAGGAGTTTGAGACCAGCCTGACCAACATGGTGAAACCCTGTCTCTACTAAAAACACAAAAAAAATTAGCTGGGCATGGCGGGCACCTGTAATCCCAGCTACTTGGGAGGCTGAGGCAGGAGAATCACTTGAACCTGGGAGGTGGAGGCTGCAGTGAGTCGAGATGGTGCCACTGCACTCCAGTGTGGGCAGTAGAGTGAGACTCTGTGTCAAAGAAAAAAAAAAAAGCCATCTGATACATTATCCTCTACTTACTCTTTTCTCCATATATCTTAAATGTCTGATACCCTTGGTCCTATGTCGGATCAGAATGGTCAGGCTTTTATATCCTTGCTTCACAAAGTCACCAGATGTGGATTCCCCCAAGATGGGCATGATATCAAACAAGGTAGCTCTCCAAAGGTGAAGCACATACAAAAAGCTATCAGCTGGAAGCTACCTGCTGACTCTCCCTGCAGCTGGGTGGCAAGTCCTCCCCTGAAGGAGGACCCAGACAGGGAATTTCTGTGTCTATCACAGACATACATTGTTTCCATAGGATTCCCACCAAAAATGCGAAACCAGAAAATAATCACATGGAAACATTAAAGTAACCCTAAATGAAAGACATTTTTCATAACAAATGGCCCCATACCCTTCAAAAATGTCAATGTTAAAAAGATAAAGAAAGGCTGAGGATATTTTCCAGATTAAAGGAGACTAAAGAGACACGAAAACTAAATGCAGTGTAGGATCCTGAATTAGACCCTAGACTAGAGGAAGAAATAGCCATAAAGAACATTATTTGGACAACTGATGATATTTGAATATGGACAGTAAATTAGATAGTAGTACTGTATCAATACTAAATTTATTAATTTTGATCATTTTAATTTTATTTTAGTTAAGATAAAGTTTTAAAATTGAAGCAATGTAGAACTTTAAAAATATTGATTGTATGTGTTGAAATGATAATATCTTGATATGTAGTTTAAAATATATTATGGTCAATGTTATCTGTTTCCTTTTACTTTTTTAAGATGGCTACTGGAAAAAATCACATATGTAGCTTACATTGTATTTTTATGGGACAGCACTGTTTTATACCGTTACTTTTTCATAATATATAATCAAGATTATTTCTAGCACTCCCCCCATCCCGTGTCTTTTTTACACTTTGAGATTTCTCTATTGGTATGTGAGCCGGCTCTCTGGACAGCCTGGGCTTTTAAACTGTGACGGGAGATAAATGGTTAAGACTATGAAGTCACCTTTGTGCAGCCAGTCTGAGGGAGCCCCCAACTCCACCGCCAGGCTCCAGGTGGAGTTGCTAGGGGAGGGAGGAGCAGATGTGTATTTGGGTAGGATTATGTCTGAGTCTTGGAACAGAGCGCTACAGAACCAGGGGAAAAGAGTTGCCAGCAGGAGGGGCTGGAGAGGCGGGGGCTGGGATGGAAGCAGGGATATCTCAACGCTGCATTTGCATCATTAGTTTTGCCACCATGACATCGTTTCCTTGTCTCCAACACTGTATGTCTAGAGCTGTCCTTAACACATAGGTGTCATATTTATATTATGTTATTTTTCTTTCAGGTTAGCACCATCTTTGACAGCAATATTTCTAAAAAACAGAAAGAAAAGTTTCTTATCTGTATCTTGGAAATTCTGAAATAACATTTCCACTGTGGTATAAATGGTTTATTATTCAACATTGTGTTTTAATTAATTCACATATTCAACAAACATTGTGCATCCTCTCTGTGCTGGGCAATGACAATGGTAAATATGATATGGTCCCTCCTTTAAGGCACTCACAGGATGGGGAGAGAAACATGTATAAAGACAATGACAACTGCTATGGTCTGAATGTATCCTCCAAAATTCATATGTTGAAACTCAATTGCCAATGTAATAGCATTAAGAGGTGGGGCCTTTAGGAGGTAATCAAATCATGAAGGCCCTCATAAAAGGGATTGAGGGAGTGGATTTATGCTCCTCCACTCTTCCACCATGTAAGACATAGCATTTGTCCCCTCTAGAGGATGCAGCAACACGGTGCCATCTTGGAAGCAGAGATCAGGCCCTCCCCAGCTACCAAACCTGCTGGTGCCTTGATCTTGGACTTCCCAGTTTCCAGAACTGTGAGAACTAAGTTTCTGTTGTTATAAATTACCCAGTCTGAGATATTTTGCAATAGCTGCACAAATAGACTAAGACAGCAGCCAAATGAGATAAATGCCAATAAAACCTGACCAAATGGCTCTGGGAGGATTCCAAAGGGACAGAGCTAGAGAGAAACATGGAACACATTTTACAAAAAGAGGTGATATTTGAGAATTACAGGAAGAATAATCACTTATCAGGCAGACTGTGGCAGGTCATGGAGAAGAGAATCCATAGTTGTAAAGCATAGCACTAACTATTTAGGGAACTTTAAGTGGCCTGCTATTGCTAGAAATGTAGACAGGAAATGAAGCCAAAACAAAGGCCAGACTCCAAAGAGCTGATATGCCAAATTGCCAAGATTGACTTTTCTCCTGCATGCAATGGGAAGACACCAGTGGATTTTCAGCAGAGGAATAAGAAGACTGGATTGGTATTTCTAAAATAAGCGTATTCTATAATTGTTAAAAAATTAACCATAAAACAGTTATAAGATAGCTATAAGAAAATAAAGATGGATTTGGCTTTGGGATAAAGAAGAGTTTCTAAGCATGAAAGCAATGAAGAAACCACAAATAAAAAGATAGTAGACCAGATTGACAAGTATAAAACATCTATACATAAAAAAAGAATGAAATTAAAATTCCAACCACAAATAGAGAGAAATATATGCCATATATGACAAAGAATGCCCACATATAATAAGAAAATGAGGAATACTTCCATTGCAAATAGGCAACAAGCCTGAGAAAACAATTTGCAAAAGAACTATAACTGGCCAACAAACAATTAAATGATAATTAAAGGGGAAAAAATGAAATATCTTGCCTTTCTAGTATTAATGGAAGTTGTATTTCATTTTGGAGTAAGCAAGTAGTTCCAGTTGAGAAAGGAAAGCTCTACTTTAAAAAAAAATGGGAAATAAATATAATAGAAGGAATGATAGAATTAGAAAATAATCACTTTCAACCCCAAATGAAAACAGTGATTTAGACAAAAATTAAGTATTGGTGTTAAAGTCATTAGATGAATAGTAGATGGATGGAGGACGTTCTTATAGTGCCAAAGAATACCACAGAAATTACTCTCTGATTCAAAGGAGAAAACCTGCATGAAGGAAGCAGATTGCCACTACCATAATTCAGGAGTCAATCTTAGTGGCCCTCATCGTTGACCAACAAGATGTCATGAGTCAATCTCCTGATGTGACCCAATAACGAGTATACCACATCACCTATTATGTATCTCTCCCAAAAATGTTTAACTTTAATCTATCACATTTTCACAGCTAGCTCCCCGTTTACAAATGTTACAGGGAATAGAGGACAAAGTTGAACAGTACTACAAGCAAGCAACCACAAAAATCCTGAAAAATAAAACATTCTGCAGGCAACTTCAATAAGTCAGTGTATGGAGAGAGAAAAAAAAAAAAACAGAAAGAAACCATAGATTAAAAGAATCTCAGGAGACATAACAACCAGGTGCAATGCACAGTCTTGGGTTGGCTTTTGTTTTAAACAAACCAGAAAAGACATTTTTGAGACAACTGTTGCAATTTAACTGTGAAATAGATACTAGGTAATATTAAGAAATTGTTTTTTTTTTGTTAACTATGATAATGCTTTTCGACTATGGAAGTAAATGTTCTTTTTAAAACCACAAATGAATAAAATATATTTAAAATTTTTTGACTACACTAAAAATCAAATAAATACGTTTAAAAACTTTTCATTTTTACCTGTGAAATAGGCCAAAGTTTCCTTTCATTATTTATCAAATTAAAAATAAAACCATTAGTAAGAGTAGGATGGCCAAAGCTTCATTCAGTCTAATCCTTTTCTGGTACAAGTACAAATTAATTCAGCCATTCTAGGAGCTAATTTAACAATGTGTATTGAGAGTCTTTAAAATATTCATGTCAGGCTAGCACAGTGGCTCACACCTGTAATCTCAGCAATGTGGGAGGCCAAGGCAGGAGGATTGCCTGAGCCCAGGAGTTTAAGGCTGCAGTGAGCTATGATTGCTCCACTGCATTCCAGCCTGGGTGACAGGGTGAGACCCTGTCTCCAAAAAAAAAAAAAAAAAAAACTATATATATATTCATGGCAATTGTACATATCTCCTTCTTTTCTTTTCTTTTTTTTTTGAGACAGAGTCTTGCTGTGTCACCCAGGCTAGAGAGCAGTAGTGTGATCTCTGCTCACTGCAACCTCCACCTCGTGGGTTCAAGCGATTCTCATGCCTCAGCCTCCCAAGTAGCTTGCATTACAACCGTGCGCCACAATGCTCGGCTAATTTTTTGTATTTTTAGTAGACATGGGATTTCACCATGTTGCCCAGGCTGGTCTCGAACTCCTGCCCTTCTTTTCTATAAATGTATTCTGATGAAATAATCAGAGACGCAATGAAATATCTATCTACATATATACATACATACAGTTTATAATAGCGAAAAGTTAGAAACCACCAAAATGTTCAATATTAAATAACGGATGTGACATCATAATATAGTATATTTTATAAGTATGAAAATTGCCAAAAACTGGCAATAATAGGAAAATGCACATAATAAAATGCTAAGTGGAAAATCAGTATATAATGCTATAGATTTTTAATCTTTTCAAATATATGGAAAAAAGACTGGAAGACAATACAGCAAAATATATGTACAATTTATCTCAGAGTAACATAAGTGTTTTTTTTTCTTTTTCTTTTTCTTTTTTTTTACTTTTCTGTATTTTACACATTTTCAATAATAAATAGATATTCTTGGCCAGGCTCAGTGGCTCATGCCTGTAATCCCAGCACTTTGGGAGGCCAAGGCAGGCAGATTACCTGAGGTCAGGAGTTCGAGACCAGTTTGGCCAATATGGTGAAACCCTGTCTCTACTAAAAATACAATCAGCCAGGTGTGGTAGTGGGCACCTGTAACCCCAGCTATTCGGGAGGATAAGGCAAGGAGAATTACTTGAACCCAGGAGGCAGAGGTTGCAGTGAGCCAAGAGCACTCTGGTCTGGGCAATAGAGCAATAGAGCAAGACTGTGTCTAAAAAAAAAAAAAAAAAAAATTCTTTTTCATAATTAGAGGGAAATGTTGTTCATAGGAAAACACCTCCCAAAACAAGAAGAGAAACCCAGAAGGTTGCATCAGTTTCACCTGATGCAGTGCGGGGCATGGGCTGAGAATGAGAGTTGCAAAAGCCTGTTTATATAAAATTACATACTGTCTTAAACGATTTTTTTTTTGAGACGGAGTCTCGCTCTGTCACCCAGGATGGAGTGCAGTGGTGCAATCTCGGCTCACCGCAACCTCCGCCTCCCAGGTTCAAGTGATTCTCCTGCCTCAGCCTCGTGACTAGCTGGGATTACAGGCATGAGCCACCATGCCTGGCTAATTTTTATATTTTTAGTAGAGACGGGGTTTCACCATGTTGGTCAGCCTGGTCTCGAACTCCTGACCTCGTGATCTGCACGCCTTGGCCTCCCAAAGTGCTGGGATTACAGGCATGAGCCACCACGCCCAGCCTTAAATGATTTTAACAACAAAAATCGCTTATACTTGCCATAAAAATTATAATGTGGAAGTATATAAAGTAAAAAATGAAAAGTCACCCCTTTTCTGCAATCTTTCTCTTACTCAGTGAATATTTTTTCATACACAGCTTTTTCAAAAAATGAGATCATATTCTACATAAATTACCTATTAATCTGTCCCTTTGCCTAAACAATATATGAATACTGTTATTAATTTCATAGAACCTTAGATTTAAAGTGGCTCCCTAAAATATTACAAATTCTGTTAACTAAGGATAAAATGTTTCAGGCTTCACCTGAAACAAGTATTCTCATTTCTTAGACTCTTGTTTTGAATGTTTGCTTATTTGGATCCAAAATTCCAAAAAGTTGATGTTCTCCTCTTTTTAAAAAATAGAATCTCATGACATACTTTGCAGATAGTTATATTATCATAATTTTCCAGATGGGGAATCAGAGCACGAAGTGTTGTACTTAAAGTCACAGAATGATTCACTAGCAGACATGCATCCAAAATCCATTGCTCCATCTTATTTTTCAATTATGTGCCCCACACTTTCCTCCTTCAATTCACTCCTCACCACAGTCTCATTTACTGAAATAAAGAGCCAGTTAGTATTCATAGGTTTTATTCAAACACGTAAATATGTAAGTTCATGAAAGAGTGAAACGATTGCACCTAGGCTATAAATTATTTCTTGTTTGTGTTTACAAATAAGGTTTTAATTACTGTATACTTCTTGGACATAGGAAAAATGACTTAGGAATAATTGTCCTCCAACCAAAATTTAGTAAGAAATATGTTTTAGTACAGTGGTGTTTGCACAGAGAGAGAAACCTCAATGTGACATTGCTGCTGTAGTTTAAGAAAAAAAAAATAAGGTAAGCTGCAAGGAAAGGACTTTAAACTTTTATTACGGGAGAGGGTTTTAAGTGGGGGATGTTCTCCAGATCCAAAATATGGTTTCCCTAACTGCTATAAATATATCAGTCACTTCTTCACCGCCTCCATACGGCAGTGACCTTGTAGGATAGATGGAGTGAAGAGAAAAGCCTATTTCTCAGAAACGAGGAGTTGGCTGTGTGGTACAGCAATACCTTCTCTTTCACTATTTTCTGGGGAGGACGAGATGTTGTTATTAATACTGACAAAAATGATTTTAAAATAACTGCTCCTGTTTGTTTATTATGTGCTAATTACTTTGTACGCATTGAATTTTCCTAGCAGCCTTATGTTTTCAGTATTTTTTTAAAATTTATTTTACAGGACTAAGCCCCAAAAAACTTGTGCAATTTCCCACAGCGAGTAAATGTAAGAGCCAAGATTCCCATCAAGACCTGCCAGCTCACATGCAGGCTCTGTTCTCCATGATGCTTTGCTGCCACTTCCATTTGGGGGTTCCAGGATGGAGAAGGCAGTGTGAGGTACCCTTGGGGCACCTCATATGTCTTAGAGATCCAGCCCAGGTCAAGTCTGTCTCTTGGCTTTGCAAGTTCAGAAAGCCAATGTTCTGAGCTGGTCCATCCGGGAATGGGGTAAAGCACTAGGCTAGGGGCATCCTCTGAGGGACCTAGCTGGCTGCTGGGGAAAATGTGAGTACAGACAAAATCTCCAGGACTGTGGAGGGGTGAGGAGTCAGAGGCCAGGGAAGCCACAGAGGTGGGGAGATGGGAAATACAAAGAGCATGCCACAGGAGATGTCTGGTCCACTCCAACCATCACAGCAGTAGGCTGGAAGTCACATCGTGGAGTGGTCAGGGTTCCCCAGAGGCCAGCCAAATGGCAACCAGGAGTCCTGAGGAACTAAAGCAGCAGAAAGGCCTCTGAGAGCCTTGCCTCCTCTCCCTGCGGGAGACCAACCTGTGTGCGTCTGGACGCTTGTTGGGAGATCAGGGCAATCCTTGGGCTAGGGATGCAGCAGCACAGGGCAGGCACAGCTCTTGAAGGTGCATTGACTGACCCAGCCAAGCAACCCTACTAGAAATGAAGCTGCAGGTTACTTCACCACCACAACCAATTAACCCTTTGGGTTTAAATTTTTGGTTCACATTCCTGAAAGGATCCGTCTATTAATTACGAGCCAACTCATTTCCATTTAGCCACAGTGGATTGGAACATGTGGCCAAAGGAGTCAGCCAGCAACCAATTAGATTCTCTCATGAGTTTTAAGAAACACAGAGAATGAGTGAGTCAGATGGTATGGGCATGGAGCTGCAAGGTCCTGTGGAGAGCTGGCCGGAGAGCCCGTGAAGTGCCATTTGTGGCCCAAATTACAGGGGAGTGGACATTTAGAACATAGCAAAGGAAGCCAAAGAGAAATGAATAAAATTATATGTCTCTGGTGAGAGAGAGAGAGAGAGACAGAGAGAGGTATCTCATTTTATGGTTTCCAGTGAAGACAGGCTATTTCCTATAATTAACTCTCTGCAAGATTCCCCCCGGTGTTGATAATAAACCCTCTTTTTATTTGAGTTTCTTAGAGTGGATTGCTTTTCTTACCAACAATTTCTGACCCAGAAATTCATAAGTTTCTGATTTATGAATAAGAATGCCATTGTATTCATGAACAACGGGATGCTCCTTTCCAAGGAAAATTGTGCCGACACACATGGAAAATGTAATGACTAATCAGAATGTCACTTTGTGAGAAGAGTTGTCAGAACCCAGCATGTTGGATCATCTCACAAGTTTGGTTCAGACTGAGGCAGCAACTGGAGAATACTGCTTCCTGAGGAAGCAGAGAGAAACGAACAATTACTGAATATCTACAGAGAGACCCTCAGATGTTGAATATGGGTTATATCATTTAAATCTCACAACTCATCAGGCATGGTGGCTCACTCCCGTAATCCCAGGACTCTGGGAGGCCGAGGCGGGCAGATCGCTTGAGCCCAAGAGTTTGAGACCGGCTTAAGCAAGATGGCAAGACCCCGTCTCTACAAAAAAATACAAAACACAAAAAATTAGCCAGGCGTGGTAGTGTGCGCCTGTGGTCCCAGCTACCCAGGAGGCCAAGGTGGGAGGATCACCTGAGGCCACTAAGTCAAGACTGCAGTGAGCTACGATCACGCCACTTCACTCCAGCCTCAGCAATAGAGTGAGACCCTGTCTCTAAAAACATAATAATTAAAAAAAACCCTACTATTTTATTGTAGAAGAATCTGAGGCTACAAGAAGTTAACAAAACTGCCCAAGGTCACAAAACTAGGAAGCCTCACAGCTGGGAATCAAAGTCTTCCTCTTCCTCTCAGGTACTCTGTCTCCTAGAGACTAAATGCTAACAGCAACTGACCACAGCCCTTACCCCATTGAGCAGTGATGGTCAATTTTTGTATCAGTGTGGATGGGCCACTGGGCACAGTGACTTACACCTATAATCCCAGCACTTTGAGAGGCGGAGATGGGAGGATCACTTGAGTCCAGGAAGAGACAAGCCTGGGCAACATAAGGAGACCCCTGTCTCTACAAAAAAAACTAAAAAAAAAAAAAAAAAAATTGCCATCTAGCTACTCGGGAGGCTGAGAGGCAGGAGGTCACTTGGGCCCAGGAGTTCAAGGCTGCAGTAAGCTGATTGCACCACTGTACTCCACCCTGGGTGACAAAGCCAGAACTGGTCTCTAAAAAAGCGAAACAGTGGGATCTCAAAATCAAAATGATTGAACTCATGGATATAGAGAGTAGAAGGATGGTTACCAGAGCCTGGGAAGGGTAATAGAGGGCTGAGGGGAATGTGGAGATGATTAATGGGTACAAAAAAATAGAAAGAATGAATAAGACCCACTATTTGATAGCACAATGGGTCAATAATAACTTAGTTGTATATTTTACAGTAAAGAGAGTAATTGGATTGTTTGTAACTCAAGAGATACATGCTTGAGGGGATGGGTAACCCATTCTTTATGATGTGCTTACTTCACTTGGCATGCCTGTATCAAAACATCTTATGTACCCCATAAATATATATACCTACTATGTAATCACAAAAATTAAAAATAAAATGAATAAGCAAAACAAAATAAAACGAAAACATGGCTGGACCATGGTGCCCAGATATTTGGTTAAACATTATACTGGATGTTTCTGTGAGGGTGTTTTTGGTGACATTAACATTTAACATTACTCATCTGCTTGTAGTCAAGCAGACGGCCCTCCATAATGTGGGTGGGTCTCATCCAATCAGTTGAAAGCTAGAATAGA
Source organism: Pongo pygmaeus (assembly GCF_028885625.2). NCBI lineage: Eukaryota > Metazoa > Chordata > Mammalia > Primates > Hominidae > Pongo > Pongo pygmaeus. The sequence continues at coordinate 55,975,373 of NC_085930.1, read as the reverse complement.
GCAAAGTCTGGCCTTCCCCATGCAAAAAGGAATTCTACTGGCAGATGGCCTTCAGACTTGAGCTGCAGCACCCATGCTCTCCGCTCTCTGGATTTCCTAGCCAGAGGTCTCCAACCCCCTGGCCATGGACCGGTACCAGTCCATGGCCTGTTAGAAACTGAGCCACACAGCAGGAGGTGAGCAAGAGCATTCCTGCCTAAGCTCTGCCTCCTATTAGGTCAGTGGTGGCATCAGATTCTCATAGGAGTGCATGTGAACTGCACTTGTGAGGGATCTAGGTCATGTGCTCCTTATGAGAATCATCTCCGCCACCCCATCCATGGAAAAATTGTGTTCCATGAAACCAGTTCCTGGTGTCAAAAAGGTTGGGGACCGCTGTACTAGCCCATTCTGCAGATTTCAGATTGGGCAGCCTCTATAACCTCATGAGCCAATTCCTTAAAATAAATCTCTCTATAAATACACACAAGCTATTGGTTCTGTTTGTGGGGTGAACCTGACTAATACAGGCAGTGATGAATAACCACTACTGGCACTTTTTTTTTAAGTCTGTATAAGTTAGGGCCATTACTTCTGACACCTAAGGCTTATAGAAAAGAACATTCAGAACCACAAAATAGAGTACATCTGTTGCAAAAACTCCCCTCCCTTGTCTATTATTAATTAATTAATTAATTTATTTATTTATTGAGATGGAGTCTTGCCCTTCTTGCCCAAGCTGGAGTGCAATGGCATTATTTCGGCTCACTGCAACCTCTGCCTCCTGGGTTCAAGCAATTCTCCTGCCTCAGCCTCCCAAATAGCTAGAATTACAGGCATGTGCTGTCATGCTCGGGTAATTTTTTTTTTTTTTTTTTGAGACAGAGTCTTGCTATGTCACCAGGCTGGGTGCAGTGGTGGGATCTTGGGTCACTGCAACTTCCACCTCCCAGTTTCAAGCAATTCTCAGGCCTCAGCCTCCCAAGTAGCTGGGACCCGAGGCGTGCACCACCACCCTCAACTAATTTTTTTGTATTTTAGTAGAGATGGGGTTTCACCATGGTGGCCAGGATGGTCTTGATCTCCTGACCTGGTGATCCGCCCAACTTGGCCTCCCAAAGTGTTGGGATTACAGGCGCAACCCACTGCGCCCAGCCGAATTTTTGTATTTTCAGTAGAGATGGGGTTTTGCCATGTTGGCCAGGCCGGTCTCTCCTTGGCCTCCCAAAGTGTTGGGATTACAGGCGTGAGCCACCAGGCCCGGCATATTAAATTTCATTAGATTCCATTTTAGAGTGACTTTCCTGACCTTGTCTTCAGATTCCAGCTTAGCTCAGTGTTTCAAGTAGTGGGAATATATAAATTAACTAGGATATTACTCGTCATACTTTAACACCAGCAATAATAAGTACTGATTCCGGGCCTATATTCTTCAGCACAATCACAAATCTTTATAACCTCCATCCGCACACAAGTGTCATTGATACCTGCAAGTGCCAGAAAGGAAATGCTAATTTGAAAACTTTTATTGGCTGTAATTTGTTTGAAGGTGGTGAACTGAATTACAAATCAAGCTGAAGGTGTGCTTTAATATTCTTCATTAGTATACAGAGTTGTTGGAAAGATGTAGGGAGGGTGAGTCAAGGATGAAACCTCAGATTATTCAGTCAATTATGCATATTCTATTTTGGAACACTTTTCTCATTTCAGGCAACCAATAATTCTTTTGGAGGGAAGGGGAAGAGCAAATGGACAGTATTTACTAAAGTTGCATTTTGAACCTTGTGCCAATGACAAGGATACTGTTTAGACAAATACTCATATTTTAATAAAATAAAATTAGGAATAACAACAAAAAAATACAAGTCCCATATATTTAGAAATGAAAAGGGGCCGGGCATGGTGGCTCATGTGTGTAATCACAGCACTTTGGGAGGCCAAGGTAGGAGGGTTGCTTATGCCCAGGGGTTCTAGACTAGCCTGAGTAACATACTGAGACCTCGTCTTGAAAGGAAAGAAGAAAGAAAGAAAGAAAGAAAGAAAGAAAGAAAGAAAGAAAGAAAGAAAGAAAGAAAGAAAGGAAAGGAAGGAAGAAGGAAGAGAGAAAGAGAGAGAAAGAAAGAGAAAGAAAAGGAAAGGAAGGAAAGAAAAGAAAGGAAAGAAAAAGAAAGAAAGGAAGGAAGGAAAGAAGGAAAGAAGGAAAAGGCATACTTACAAATAATCTGTGAGTTGAAGAAATGAGAACCCTTAAAATTATACAACAATGAAAGCACCACATACTAAAACTTAAGTGATGCAAATAGAAGTAGAAAAAATAACTATACATTCTTATGACTGTCTATATTAGAAAATGAGAAAGCAAATTAATGAGCAAAGCATTCAATTCAAGAAGTTAGAAAAAGAGTAATAGAATGAATTAAAAATAATAGAAGGAAGAAAAAATGAAGATGAAACCAGAAATTACTGAAAGTAGAAAGTAAATAATGGGATGATTACCAAAACCAAAACAGATTATTTGAAAGGTAAAGGGACAAAGCTCTTTTAGCCCCCAACCAAAGGAGAAAGCAGAGTAAAAGACCCACAAATGAATAAAGCTAGTTATTAAAAGGGTGATATAACTATAAACCTAGCAGAGACTTCAAAACCTATTGGGGGATTATGTAAATGAATATCATGCCAAATTCTGAAAACATAGTTGAAATGGAAACTTGAGAAAAAAATATAAATTACTAAAACTTTCAGAGAAGGGATAGAAAATTTAGATAGACCAATAACTATTTAAACATTGAATCAGTCATCAAAAATTGACTCCTCAAAAGGGCATTAGGCCTAGATTTAAAAAAAAACTTTTTATTTTGAAATAATCCTAGACTTAGAGAAGAGTTGCAAAAATAGCATTGAGAGTTCCTGTATAATCTTCACCGACTTCCCCTACTGTCGACAGCTTACATAACTACAGTACAGTTATCGAAACCTGGAAATTAACATTGGTACTGTAACAAAAAGACTAAAAACTTACATAATTTTACTAGTTTGCCCATGAATGTCCTCTTTCTGTTTTGGTATTCAATCCAGGATCCTGGGCTGCATTTAGTTATATGTCTTCTTAGATTCTTCCAGTCTGTGACATTTCCTTGCTCTTTTCTTGTTTTTCATGACTTTGATACTTCTGAAAAGCACTGCTAACTTGTTTTGTAAAATGTTCCTCATTCGGGTTTGTCTGGTGTTTTCTTATGATTAGATTAAGCTTACGCATTCTTTGGCAAGGATATTATGTTTGGTCATTCTCAATGCATCCTATATAAAGAGGGTACCTGATGTTAGATTCTTATAACTGATAACATTATTTATTACTGCTGGAACAAATCTGGCCCTTAAAGCCTGCTTGATGGCTGCAGGATGGGGCACTCATCATGTCCCTTTGCTCCAAGAAGAAGAGAACCTTGACCTTAAGGTCAAGGGATCTGGTTTTTTGTTTTTTAACCTTGAGTGCAGAGAGTTCATCATAATCATTTCAAGAGTTCCTGAATTCATAGCAAATTATCATGATCAGTCCATTAAATCCCCTCTCTTGCTTTATATCATTTTTAAGCCCAATGCCATTCGCATTACTTGAAATGCGTCAGTACACACAATGACATCACATATTCATAAGGACATTCGTATCCTTACTTACAGACGCATCTCACACACTGGTGAGGGAGATGCACATGGGGACAAAAGGGAATCTTGTAAATTTAAAAAAAAAAAAAAAAAAGCCAAGAGAGGAGCTACCTGCCCTGGCACTGCTAATCGTGTCCCCAGGTTGGAAGGATGATGAGAGCAGCTCTCTGGAGAGGTGGTCCACGGAGGTAAGAGCCAGGCAAAAATGATGGGCAGAAACCACGGAGGGTCTATCCAGACCTACAAACAACACCATGAGGCTACAGGGAATTTGCTGGACATGCAGAGAGCTTTCCAGGCCTGTCTGCCCTTCTGTCCACTTTGAGTGTCCAGTGTTAACACATTCAGACCCTGGTACCTGGGTAGCTTCACATGGAGTCACCTGGCAATTCCTTAGGTTCCTAGAAACACAAACAGCCAGAGTCTGACTGGAATTTTGTCACTGATTTATTTCAGGATTGATATAAAAAGTAAATTTTTCTCCTTAGAGTGGTGTTCTCCTAATACATTCCATCAGGAAAACGTTCTCTTTTTCTGTGGCCAAACACTATGAAGGTTGTAGATTTTACAGAAGAACCAGAACCGAGGGCCATGTCCTGGACAGTCCTGGCCACATGCTTAAGTGATGGGGCTTGTCTGTGGATTGTCTTTGTTAGAAAGGTGGATGCAACTGCAGTGCTGGTCACCAATGCTGGTGACACACGGCCTTATCCAAAGAGACATATTAAGAACTTACTGCTTGCATTCCCCCAAAGCGATCCCAACCTCTTTCTAGAGGTACTGGTTAATTCAATTATGATATAATCAGACGATGTAATATTTTGCACCCATGGAAAATCCTGCTGTTGAAGCATTTTTATTGACACAGGAAAATGTTAATATCGCTTCCAGTCAAATAATATTTAGGGGGTGCCTTTGCACAGAACGTGAACTGATTAGAGCTGAGCAGAAGCACAAACGAGTCACATAAAAACCTACTGAAAATAAAAGGACACTAGTAATAAGAACAATTTTCCATACCATAGCTGATTGGTTTGCTCTTCAGACCTCCTGAGTCACAGGAGATTGCCCTGGAACCATGCAGTGCAAGAGCCTGGGTCCTCACACAATGCCGGGTGATTGCATTAGCAGAGGAGATCATGAGGGTATTTGCCAGCCAGACCTTGTGTATTCCCATCTCCTCATGGCCCCTAGTTCCAAGGTCATCCTGGAAGCACAGTCCCTAGACCCTCATCTATGGATTGAAGAGTAGTAGGAAAACTAGATTTTAGGGTATTTGGACATTTAGAGCACAATAAATCCATGCAGCCTGTGCAGTCCTCATTTTTACGCCAAGGGAGGGATGCAGGGACTTGGATGCTGTGCTATCCCTGAGGCCAAAAGACACAACCCCGCCACAGTAGGAGCAGTTCCCTGTGTGCAGCTGGACCCACAGACCCTCCACCAGTTCCTATTTCAGGACACCCTCATCCAATAGGAATATGATTTTTTTTTTTTAACGTTCATAAAGCCTCTTAATCCTGAGAAGGGTTTGACTGTGCATTGAGCTCCTGAGAGCAAGATGGCAAACTATCTATTTTTATTTTTATTCTTTTAGTGACAGGGTCTGGCTCTGTCACTCAGGCTGGAGGGCAGTGGCATGATCATAGTTCACTGCAACCTCGAACTTCTTGGTGCAAGTGATCTTCCTGCCTTGGCCTCCCAACTAGCTGGGACTATAGGCACACACCACCATGCCTGGCTAATGTATTTTTTATTTAAAATTTTTTTTGTAGAGGCAGGGTCTTGCTATGTTGACTGAGCTGGTCTTGAACTCCTGGCCTCAAGTGATCCTCCTGCCTCCGCTTCCCAAAGTGTTGGGATTACAGGGGCAATCCACTACGCCCAGCCAGGATCAGAAAATATCTATAAAGCATGAGTCCAATTATTTTTATATCTAAGCATCCAGATATACCTGGAAAAATCATAGAAGAAAATAGGCCAACAGCTCTCCCTAACACGCATACCATATGTGATAGTTTTAAGGAAAGTTAAAATGTTTCCTTAACATCTTTATTGAGATATAATTGATATTGAACTTTGTTTTAAGCAAAACAAAAATGAACTTAGGAGTTACTTTTTTAAACTTTGGTCACCTCTGGTGTGCGGCAAGTGCAAAGCCAGTGGGGGACTTTCTCACAGCTTACATAGCCATCCAGAAATCCACAGCTACGTTGCTGAATTGTTAATGCACATTTGTACTTGGTTTCTCTGTATCTATTCACAGGCAACAAATACTTAAATGTGTGATCTTTCAGGGAATATTTTGTTTATTTGTTTTTAAAAGTATTGGAAATCAGATTAAGACAATCGCTTTCAGAGAACCAGGAGGTTTGGGGTTAACAGATACTTAAAGATTTTCACAAGCCAGGCAGGGCATATATCAGATTTGGCCAACTGAATGGCGTCCGTCCTGTCATCCATATGGTGCCTGGAAATATTTACCAGTCAAGGTCAAGATCAGCATCTGTGGTTAAAAATATAGCATTCTGACCTAAAAGTTATTTTGCAGATGAATGTGATTTCAACTTAGGACCTATCCAAATGAGGAATTTTTAAATATTCATTTTTTTTTCCTATTTTTAGACATCAATTCTATAGATTCTAACTTTTTCTAACCTCTTCTAGACATGCCAAATGCTGGCAAAAAGAAGAAATTTTTGGATATGGCAGCACTTGTAAAAATAAAGCAGTAAGCAAAATCCTTTTAAACACAGAAAAAAAATAAAATAAATAAACTTAGGGGTGTGAGAAAGTGAAATAAAAGGCATCCATGTTGGAATGGAAAAAGAAAAACTATCTCTATTTGCAAATGACATAATCTTATGTACAGAAAATCCTAAGAAATCCACTAAAAAACTATTAGAACTAATAACCAAGTTCAGCAAGGTTGCAGGATATAAGCACAATATACAGAAATCAATAGTATTTCTATATACTAGCCAAGAACAATCCAAAAATAAAATGTTAAAAATTCCATTTACAATATAATCAAAAAGAATAAAATATTTAGGAGTAAATCTAATAAAAGCAGTGCAAAATTTATACTCTGTAAATTACAAAACACTTGAAAAATGTTACAAGATTTTTTTTTTTTTTTTTTTAGAAGGAGTCACCCTGTCGCCCAGGCTGGAGTGCAGTGGCGTGATCTTGGCTCACTGCAACCTCCACCTCCTGGGTTCAAGCAATTCTCCTGCCTCAGCCTCCTGAGTAACTGAGATTACAGGCCTGCACCACCATGCCTGACTAATTTTTGTATTTTTTTCAGTAAAGATGGGGTTTCCCCATGTTGGCTAGACTAGCCTTGAACTCCTGACCTCAGGTGATCCACCTGCTTTGGCCTCCCAAAGTGCTGGGATTACAGGTGTGAGCCATCGTGCCTGGCCAGAAGATTTAAATAAATGGACAGACATTTCATGTTCATGGATCAGAAGAGTAAATATTGTTAAGATGGCAATACTCACCAAATTGATCTATAGATTTAACACAATCTATGTCAGTGTACTCCTCCCCCTACCAGCTGAACTTCTTTGCAGAAATGGGCAAGCTAGTTCTAATATTCACTTGGAAACTCAAGGGACCTAGAACAGCTAAAACAAAATTGAAAAAGAACAAAGTTGTAGGACTCAAACTTGTGATTTCAAAGCCTATGAATCTATAGTAATGAAGATGTGAGGTACTGGAATTAAAATAGACATATAGATCAATGCAATAGAACTGAGAATCCAGAAATCTTCATATTTACAGTCAATTGATTTTCAACAAGAGTGTCAAAACAATTTAATAAGTGAAAGAATCATCTTTTCAACAAATGATGCTGGGACAAGTAGATATCTACATGCCAAAGAATAAACTTGGACTCCCAATTTATTAAGAATTGATCAAATACCTGAATTTAAGAGCTAAAACTAGAAAACTCTTAGAAGAAAATATAGGAGTAAATCTTCATGACCTTGGATTTGGCAATGTTTTTTGAGATATAACACCAAAAGCATGAACAATGAAAGAAAAAATAAATAGGACTTTATCAAAATTTAAAACCTTTTTTACTTCAAAGGATGCTATCCAGAAAGTGAAACAATAACACAGAGAATGGAAGAAAATACTTGCAAATCATGTATTTGATAAGAGACATCTATCTAGAACTTACAAAGAACTCTTACAACTCAAGACAAATAACCCAATTAAAAAATGGGCAAAGAATCTCAATCAACATTTGTTCAAAGAAGATATACAAATATACAAGTACATGAAAAGATGCTCAACATAACCATCAGGGAAATGCAAGTCAAAACTACAATGAGATGCTATTTCACACCCACTATAATAGCGTTGATCAAAAAGCCAGCTAATAACAAGTATTAGAATACGGAGAAAGCAAAACCCCTGTACATCGCGCTGCATAGATGGTGGGAATGTAGAACGGTGTATCTACTTTAGACGCCTGTAATCCCAGCACTTTGGGAGGCTGCGGCGGGCAGATCACCTGTGGTCAGGAATTTGAGACTAGCCTGGTCAACATGGCGAAACCCCGTCTCTACTAAAAATACAAAAATTAGCCGGGCATGGTGGCACTTGTCTGTAATCCCAGCTACTCGGGAGGCTGAGGCAGGAGAATCGCTTGAACCTGGGAGGCGGAGGTTGCAGTGAGCCAAGATTGCACAACTCCACTCCAGCTTGGGTGACGGAATGAGACTCCGTGTCAAAAAAAAAAAAAAAAGAAAGAAAATAGTCTGGCAGTTCCTCCAAAGGTAAACATAGGTTACCATTTGAGCCAGTAATTCCATTTGTTAAAAAATAAACTGAAGAACATTAAATTTTTAATGAGTTTCTTTGAGCATTCAGCAATTCAGGAATCTGGCCATACCATACCACAAGCAGTTCAGTGAAGGAATATGAGGGGAAATTCTTATAAATTTATAAATCTAAAATGTTTGTGGAAGCAAAACAAAGAAAAATTTGATTGGTTAAAGTGGAAAGTCCCTAGCTGGTGGTTACTTGGTTTCTGATTGGTTAAGCTTAAGTTTTGTTTTACTGTTGACATTGAGTTGGGTTTTGGTTTGCTTACATAGGAACCCAACATGCTGGAGTGATCTCAGCCTAATGGCCTCCCAATGAATTATTTTAACACATTCCTAGGTATATACCCAAGAGAAATGAAAACATATCTTCACACAAAAATTTGCCTATGAATATTTATATCAGCATTATTCATAATAGCAAAAAAGTGGAAAAAAACCCAATGTCCATCAACTGATGGATAAACAAAATATAATATACCAATACAATGGAATATTATTTGTTATAAAAAGGAATGATGAACTTATACATGCCACAACATGGATGAAATTGGAAAACATTATTCTAAATGAAAGAAGTCAGTCACGAAGGACCACATATTGTATGACCCCATTTATATGAAATGTGCAGAATAGGCAAATCTATAAAGATAGGAATAAGATTAGTGATTGCCTAGGACTGGGAGGTGGGGTTAGGAGACTGGAGAATGATAGCTACGAGGTAGAGGGTTTCTTTTTGGGGGTGATGAAAATGTTATAAAGTTGCTTATTGTGATGGTCCCACAACTTTGTGAAACATACTAAAAACCATTGGATTACACACTTTTTTATTTATTATTTTTTCCATCTCCCTTTCCTGGTATAATTGCACACTTTTTTTTTTTTAAGACAGATTCTCGCACTGTCTCCTGGGCTGGAGTGCAATGGTGCGATGTCAGCTCACTGCAACCTCCGCCTCCCGAGTTCAAGCGATTCTCCTGTCTCAGCCTCCTGAGTAGCTGGGATTACAGATGCCCACCACCATGCCCGGCTAATTTTTTGTGTTTTTAGTAGAGACGGGGTTTCACTATGTTGGCCAGGCTGGTCTCGAACTCCTGACCTCGTGATCTGCCCGGCTTGGCCTCCCAAAGTGCTGAGATTACAGGCATGAACCATCGCGCCCGGCCTAATTGCACACTTTTAACGAATCAGTTGTAAAGTATGTGATATCTCAATAAAGCCATTTTAAAAATAAGGGACTAGTTACTTTAAAAAGAGCCCTTACTTTAATTTACAACAGAATTCCCTTAACTGTCAGACTTAATAAGTGCAATTAAAAATATGATTCAATTACCACATATTTAAGGCAGGAATTGCTATAAGAAGTGTGGGATACACATGTGGGTCAAATTCAATCACCTGCGGTAACAGAGCACCTGTGAAAAAGATGTCACTTCTTTAATTCAGTCAAACCCATGTATGAAAACAAAATAAAATACAAGGTGTAGTCATATACTTTTTCGTAAATGCCGTCTCCCAAGGAAAATGCCACATCCTCTAAGAAAAGAATGTCAGGTGTGTGTGTAAAGCATATATTTTAGCAGTTGTTTCAGTGCACTTCCTCAAGCTGGATCCATACTCTTGGAGCACTCTTCCTTCCTGCTAAACCTTGAGCAGGACACAGAGGCCTGGCTGAGCTCAGGACCACTCAGAGTGAGCTGAGACCCCAGTCCTGGTGACAGGTGAAATCAGACAAAGGATTTGGCTTGAGCGTTTCCTGAAAATTCATTCCACTCTGGGACACTTTATGCTTTTCCTGGGACATTGACTGGAAGTTACCAAGTCTAAGTAAATAATGAACTGAACATATTTATATAAGCACGTAAGGAAGAGATGAACCACAGGCCTGGGTCTCCCTTGAGAGTCCAACACAAGGAATTCGTGGCCCATGAGAGTTTTGTAAGAAAGAAATAGATCAGATATTTCATATGACAGCCTGGAACTGCAGGGTCAGAGGACAAGCCACTCAGACCCCTAAGTAATCCTTGTTTACTGTCTTTTTTTTTTTTTGGGGGGGCAGGGTCTCGCTCTGTTGCCCAGGTTGGAGTGCAGTGGCATGATCTCAGCTCACTGAAACCTCTGGCTCCTGGGTTCAGGCAATTCTCCTGCCTCAGCCTCCTGAGTAGCTGGGATTACAGCCATGTGCCACCAAGCCTGTCTAATTTTTTGTATTTTTAGTAGAGATGGGGTTTCACCATGTTGGCCAGGCTGCTCTTGAACTCCTGACCTCAGTGATCAACCACCCAGGCCTCCCAAAGTGCTGAGATTACAGGTGTGAGCCACCACGCCTGGCAAACTGTCTTATCGGCGTATCTACTCTGGAACACAGGACTCCTGACAGATGGAGTTCTAGTTCCCTATAACAGGGGTCAAAGTTCACACATTCACCAAGTGTGAGACCTCTTATTCCCCATTCATAGGACCTCAGTGGATATTTTTAGAAAAAGAAGCAAAAATATTTATTTCTCCTTAAATTTAACCTTAAATCTCTTTGTACCCAGCTTTTTGGTAGATACTTTCTCACAAGACTGTTCTCTATATGCATATATATCACATTCATATGTACACATATCTGATAGTCCATTCACAGGGTGACGTTTTCTATCTGTGCCTTTCCTGGGCATTGACGAATTCAGAATTGCACTTAAGAGAGTAGATGAAATTCTGAACTCCAGATTCATCTGAATTCACATTAAGGCAGCCATGACAACTCTTTCCATATAATCAATGTTTTCTGCACCTAGGATTCAGGAAACCGGGCTTCTTAGACATCCTCTCCTCATCACCATTTATCAGCAACCAGACTTCGATTCCTCAACTGTCAAACAGGGATGATCATGCCTGCCATCCTCACAGATTTTGGGAGGTCATGGATAGCGAAGTGCTTTGTCAATTGCACAGACAGACCTAGGTTTGAGATTTGCTCCTATCATTTATTGACGGCGGGACCTTGGAAAAGTTACTTCACCTCACTGAGCCGTAGATCTTTTATCTGTAAACGAAGACACTAGTATCTGTGCACAGATGAGCTATATGGATTAAACGGGATTTAATGTATTTGAACAACACATAGTAAGTGCTAAATAAATAGTAGCTTTATTTAGCTGCTAAATAAAGCTATTACCATCTAATAGTAGTAGCACTTATTATGTGTTGTTTAAATACTATTTAAATGCTGCTACTGCTATTACGCCTACGTTTATAGCAGTTGCATCGACACTGTTATCAGTTTTGTCAGCATCATCCATAGGCTCGGAATAATCCATAGGCTTGGAGAAAGACATTTCAGAGCAGAGGATTAGAAAGAAAAGTTTGGAAAATATGGAGAAGGAGAAAATGCATCACAGGTACCAGGGAAAGTTAGGAGGAAATGGCCTTTCTAGCGTGGAGGGCTGCAAAGAGTCATGGGAAACTGGGTTCAAGAAGTCAGCAGGAGCCAGAGACAGACAGTGAAAGCCTCTTAAAGCGGGAATAAGACCTGACAGAGCAGGAGCACCGTCATCTCGGAAAAACACCGCCACTTTAACTTCCAGCTCCCTTTATAGCCTCATGCATTTCAAGGAAATCACTTCTCTTCTAACTACAAGCAGCCAGAAAGAGCAGACAGCAAAACACAGATAAGACAGCTGGGACACAGAGGGAGGTGGGGGAAAAGTCTCTTGCGTAACTGCCAAACTTCACCCTCATACAATGGGCCACAGTAAAACAGTGAGCCTTAATAAGCACATTCCTTTCCCTTCAGGTGCACTAAGATAGGAAAGCTAAAAGCAGACTCGGGGATTACGCCTGCAGCTGCAGAAACATGTATGGAAACAGACACAAAACTCTCCCTCCCAGATAAGCAGAACAAAAAAACACAAGCTGTCCAAGCCTCTGATAAACTCTCCCACCCTGAATCCTTAAAAACTCTTAGTCTGTAAGAGAGTGTGCCTCTGATCTAACTCAGCCAGAAGCTCCTCTCAGGTTTGTTTTCTCTAAAATAAACCTGTCTTGACTGCTGAGCCACCTTTCGTGTTTCTTTCCTCTTTCTTTAATTCTTACAAGACCTTTGATCACAGTCCTGAGAGCATCAGCCTGTGTAACTCTGTTTTTAGTATTGTCCAGAATGACTGAACTCTCTTTGGTGACCCAGGTCTTGGTGCCAGAGCCTCACAGCAGCAGAGCTTCCTAATAAATAGGGCTGTGGGCAGGGCCCTTGGTAGAGAGAGGCAACAGCTGGCTTTCGTTAGGAGTCACTGGCTCCCCGGCCATGGCACCAGCTGGGCTTCCTCACCTATTTGTTCATCAGTGGCCCCACCTCCTGGGGGAGGCCTGATACTGCTGGGGTGTGAGGTCCTCAGGCATGGCCTAATACCTTGGCTATGTATTTACTTTTAAATCAGTTTATAAAAAAAGTAATAGATTATTATTATATAAAATTTTGATATATCTCGAAATCACAAAGAAGAAAATAAAAACAGTAATTTCATGCCTCAGTTCTAATGACTGCCTTTTTGCTTCTGTCTATAGTTTTAAAACAGTTTTGTGATATGCTTTTTTCATTCAGCAATAGATCATGTACATTTTTTCAAGTCATAAATATTCCTATATTATATTTTTGTAAGGATCACATTGTAATCTAGCACATAGATTAAACGAGTTTATATATATATAGTTCTTTAAAACATTAATGAGTTAACATATATAGTTATGTTATATATATATAACATATAACAATCAGTGGCACGTGGTAAGCACTTAATATATCTTAGCAATTATTAAAATATGGATATGTCTATAAGCTGTGTGTATAATTTAATCAGCCCTTTATTATTGGACTTGAGGGTGGCTTTCACTTTTTCACCTCTATAATTATGCTCTAGTGTCCATCCTTGTGAACAAATGCGTTCTCTTGTCTCTAATGATTTCCTTAGGATATATTCCTCGTAGTATTGAATGGCTGGGTCACAGAATATACAACTTTTCTGATTATCAATACAAGTTCCTAAGTACATTTACCAATTTTTATGTGGTCCAGGCTATTAAAAAGAAAAACTTTTTTATCACCTGATGAGGCTGGGTTTGGAGCTGGTTTCTTCTCTGACAGAGAGAATTTCTGCAGCTGATAAAAACGTGACTGCCCCATTTTATGACAACAGCTGCAAGGTATGACACCAGAGACATAAAGAAAAGCTCAGATCAGCTGTGCCATGTAATTCGTCATGAGATCTTGGGTAAGGTACCTGACCTCTCTGCATCTTAATTTCTTTACCTGTAAAATAGTTTTAACAACACTCGCATCCCTTAGAATGAATAAGATCAAATGAGAATTTCAAATCTCTTCTTTCCATGTTCAGCACATAGGAAGGGCTCAAACACGGCGGTGTCATTAGCAGAAACAGAAGCGGTATAATTAGTCGTAGCACCGCAGCAATAACGGTAGTAGCAAGAACTGAAGAGCCCAGCGACAACCCTTACCTCCTCCTCCTCTCCTGGCTCTAGTCAAGTGGAGACAATGTTGGGGTGCAGTGGGCTGGCCCCTCCCCCTCCCTAGCAGTCTGAGCAACAATATAGGTCTTCAGCTTTCTCCCACCACCGCCAGCCAAGGAAGTGAGCAAGACCCAAGCCTCCACTGCCTCAGGCCGTCCTCACCTTCTAGAAGCGGGCTAATCCAGTGGGAATCCGGCCAGACCTCCCAGAAGGCATTTTATTTTTAGCCAATCTCCTCCACCCTCCAGGTAGTCATCCACCCATGTATCTCATATATATGTTGTTAAATCCGCATGTATCTTTATGAAATATGTGTTGTGTTATGGTATGTGTGTAATCATTTCTTTCCCATGGGTAGTAAATGACATTGCACAAAGTCTGATACAAAAGTCTGGACTAATTTTTAGAATGTTAAATAGACCGCTTCTTCCACAGGACTTTAAGGTAATGTGCTGATGAATAGACTATGCAACTTTATTGCATTTATATGGTTTTCAATGCCCTTTGAAATGTGATTAATTCTTTTAAGGATCATGGACCCTTATGACACTTAGCTCATAAATAATTAAATCCAATTAATACTCCAGACTGAACCAAACCTAATTTATTTCAAGTTCCGGTTCCAGCAGAGGAGGCCTTGGTTCACTACTTCTGAAATAATATCACTACCTCACTCTATCTTCCCTTCAATTCACTTGAGTACTAAAACATAGGTAACAAAAAGGGGAAGTTATGCATGTAGAGTTTACATTAAAATATAGTATTTTATTAATTTGAAAAATGTTAAAATTCAGAAAAGTAGAGAGAATAGTAGAACAAACTACATGCCTCCACATTTTTTCTTTAAAAAATAATTTATGAAGTATGAAATAATATATGAAAAGCCATTAAAATAATATAAAGAACATCACTATGCCCAGCCCTCAGACTAAAATCTTACAAATACGGTTGAAGGCACTTCCCTGACTCCATTCCCCTCCATTCTTTCACTGCCCAAATCACTGCTATTCTGAATTTTGTGTTTATTATTCCCATGCAACTCTTTTAGCTTTTACTACTTATAGAGGCATCCAAAACAATAGTATTGTTTCGTAGATTTTAAGCTTTGTATATATGAGATGATACTCCCAATATCTTTCAATTTTTAATTTAATTTTTGGTGATTTTTTCCTGTTAATAAGTATGGCTCTAATTCAGTCCAACTCCATTGCCACCTGTTTTTAATTGCATGATTAAAATTTATTTTTGCCATGACCAATGACGTTGATTCGAACATTCTCAAACACATCCTCTTTTGTACATGTGAAGGAATTTCTCTAGAATATGTGACCATGTGTTTATAGACAGCAAATCTAAGTTTAAAAAGAGCAAAAACCCAGCCTAATTTTTCCTTAATTATGTAGAGCTCTGTAAAATGGTAGAATATATGAGGCTCCTAATAGGACAGACCTGATAGTGATAAACCTCATATTCCATTGAGGTCCATTACTTTATACCTCTCAAATATAGTTTTTGAACCCAAGGTAATTTTATTAAGTTGGAAAAAAATCTAAATTCAATCATTTATTTTGGTGTGAATTTTAAAAAGAAGAAAGAAAGTGAAAGAAACAAATATACATAGCAGCAAAATGGAAAGAAATGTTCTACCTACTGGCCTCCACAGGGCTCAGAGAAAGGCCTCCCTCTGGCCTCTCCTAAGCAGAGAGGAAAAAAAAATAATCAGAATTAGGAATTCAAAATACCCAGAAAGCCAAAAGAATGCTTCTTTCAACACTTTCTGCAAAAGCCATATGAACTGGGGAGGCATCTTCTCCCACCTCCTCACTTACGACAACCTACCAACCTGCAGAGAGAGTGCCTTGCAACCGTGATGTGGGCTGAGAGTGGTGGTTCATAACCTTTTTTGCACTATGGATGCCCTATGATGACTACCACTAGCACTAATACCTCTACCATTCCTACTCCTATTGCTGACCTGCATTTATTGAGAGTTTGCCATATGCCATGTTAAGCAAACTCTACGTTAATGCTCAAAACAACCCAGTATGAAGAAATCATCATGCTGTTCTCTGTGCAGGGAAAGAAGCTAAGGCACCAGAGAGGTTAGGTGACTTGCTCAAGATCACCCAACTAATAGTTAATAGCAGCCTGGCCAAGGATTGTGATCCAGATCTCTGCTGGCTTCTGAGCTTACTTGTGCTCAGCAGCTCTGCCTCACTGGCTTTTTGATAATACATAACTATTATCATTGATAACACTTTATTAGACAATGCCTGTTATGAACACTGCTTACCACCCAAAAACAGATGAAAATGAAAATCATCAGTCATTCTAATAGAGGTGTTGTACTTTAAAAAAAACTGCTTTATTGAAATATAATTCACCCACTTAAAGCATATGAATTCAACAGTTTTAATACCTTCACAAAATTGGACAACCATCACTGCAGTCTAATTTTAGAATATTTTCATGGATCCAGAAAGAAGCCCTATATCCATTCTCCCACCCTGCAATTCCCCAGCTCTGGGAAACCACTAATCTACTTTCTGTCCCTATAGATTTGCATATTCTAGATGTTCATATAAATGCAATCATACAATATATGGTCTTTTGGAACCAGCTTCTTTATTTTTATTTTTAATTTTAATTTTAATTTTAAATTATACTTTAAGTTCTAGGGTACATGTGCACAACATGCAGGTTTGTTACATATGTATACCTGTGCCATGTTGGTGTGCTGCACCCATTAACTCGTCATTTACATTAGGTATGTCTCCTAATGTGATCCCCCCCCCTCCCCTCACCCCACAACAGTCCCTGGTGTGTGATGTTCCCCACTCTGTGTCCAAGTATTCTCATTGTTCAATTCCCACCTATGAGTGAGAACATGCAGTGTTTGGTTTTCTGTCCTTGTGATAGTTTGCTGAGAATGATGGTTTCCAGCTTCATCCATGTCCCTACAAAGGACATGATCTCATCCTTTTTTATGGCTGCATAGTATTCCATGGTGTATATGTGCCACATTTTCTTAATCCAGTCTATCATTGATGGGCATGTGGGTTGGTTCCAAGTCTTTGCTATTGTGAATAGTGCCACAATAAACATACGTGTGCATGTGTCTTTATAGCAGCATGATTTATAATCCTTTGGGTATATACCCAGTAATGGGATGGCTGGGTCAAATGGTATTTCTAGTTCTAGATCCTTGAGGAATTGCCACATTGTCTTCCACAATGGTTGAACTAGTTTACACTCCCACCAACAGTGTAAAAGTGTGGAACCGGCTTCTTCCACTCAGCTTGTTTTCAAAGTCCATCCATGAGGCTGGGTGTGGTGGCTTACTCTTGTAATCCCAAAACTTTGGGAGGCTGAGGCAGGAGGCTCATTTGAGCCCAGGAGTTGGAGACCAGTCTGGGCAACATGGCAAGACCTCGCCTTTACAAAAAATACAAAAATCAGCCAGGCGTGGTGGTGGACGCCTGTGGTCCCAGCTACTCAGGAGGCTGAGGTGGAAGGATCATTTGAGCCTGGGAGGTCAAGGCTTTAGTGAGCCCTAATTGTGCCACTGCACTCCAGCCTGGGGGACAGAGTGAGACTCTGTCTCAAAACAAACAAACAAACAAACAAACAAACAAAAAATACAACAAGAAAGTTCATCCATATTGTAACATGTATCAGAACTTCACTCGGTTGAATAATATTTCATTGTATGTATATGTCGCATTTTGTTTATCCATAGGTCTGTTGATAGACATTTGGGTTGTTTCTACTTTGGAACTATTTATAATGTTTCTCTGAACTTTCACGTATGCATAAGTTTTTCTGGCCATATGTTTCATTTCTCCTAGGAATGTAATTGTTGGCTCAAATGGTAACTTCATGTTTAACTTTTTGAGGAGCTTCCAAACTGTTTCCCAAAGCAACTGCACCATTTTACATTCCTACCAGCAATGTATGAGGATTCTGATTTCTCCACATCCTCGTCAGCAGTACCTGTTGTCTATCTTTTTATTATAGTCATGCTAGTGGGTATAAAGTGCACCCACTTTGTCTTTCGAAGCACAAAATGTTTTAATTTTGATGAAGTTTCATTTATCTATTTTTCTCTTTTCTTGCTTGCCCTTTTTGTCACATCTAAGGTCAAACCTTATTTTTGATAAAAATATTTTTAACAAATGAAAATCAGAATATATTAGATACATCGCTTTGTATACAATTTTTTAATATCATATTTCATCATAAGCATTTTCAGCTGTATTTACCTAAAAATTCCCATCCCCCCATTTGACTTTATGTTTATGCTGTCTAGTTTTATCAAGGCCTCAGAGATTTAGTGGCATTAAAGAAGAAGCTGGAGGACCAGGTGCAGTGGTTCATGCCTGTATTCCCAGCACTTTGGGAGGCTGAGGCAAGAGGAATGCTTGAGCCAAGGAGCTCAAGACCAGCCTGAGCAACATGGCGAAACCCTGTCTCAACAAAAAAATACAAAAATTAGCGGGGCATGGTGG
Organism: Pongo pygmaeus; assembly: GCF_028885625.2. NCBI lineage: Eukaryota > Metazoa > Chordata > Mammalia > Primates > Hominidae > Pongo > Pongo pygmaeus. The sequence goes on along the minus strand of NC_085930.1, from coordinate 55,956,877 downwards.
CATACGACTGTAGTCTCAGCTACTCGGGAGGCTGCAGTGGGAGGATGGCTAGAGCCCCTGAGATTGAGGCTTCAGTGAGCTGTGATTGCACCACTGCACTCCATCCAGCCTGGGAGCAAAGTGAGACCCTGTCTCAAAATAAATGAATAAAATGAAATAAAATAAAATACAAAATAAAATAAAATAAAGGAGAAGAAGAAGGTGGAAAAACACTGGGGAAAAAAACCAACACCTCCAAGCCAGTAAATCTCCATTCCAAAAATTTAACAATATTTTTATTTTTAGAGTAATATAATCACATCACAAAAATGTAGTAAGTATAGAAAAAGAATAAAAGTATCCATACGCTCATCACCTAACAGCCCTATCATTATCTTTTTCATGTATTTTCTTCTGTATTTTTAAAAAGCATATTTTTGAAGAATTGCAATCATAAATATATTCAAATTGACATTCTGCTGTTAAAATTTAACCCACCATAAGATTTCTTCCATGTTTTCCCCTAGTTTTTCATAACTATCATTTTTTACCACCTGCAGAATATAACAAATGAATGTACCATAATTTACATGTTCTTTTATTAGCTATTCCAATTTTTTCAGGGTTCTCTCCTCCCTCATTTTTTTCTATTATGAATAATGCTTAGACGATTATTATTTTTTGCTTGTAGCTGTTTCCATGTTTGAGATTATTTCCTTAGGATACATTCCTACAGCCGGAATTGCTAAATTGAAAGTTATAATCTTTTTTGTGCCTCTCAATGTATATTGCCAGATTACTTTACAAAATGTTTGAACCACTTTAAAATGCTATTGGTGATGACTGATAATGATTCTTTGGGTACTATCATTTAAAAAATGCTTTGCTAATTTGAGTGGGGGAAGAAAAGATCCTTGTTTTAATTTGTATTTCACTTTATTACTACTTAGATTATACTTAAACATCTCTTCTTAGGTAGGGCTTTCTAGTTTTGTTTTCTTTTAAGTTAACTATCAATGTAAGGAACACGGACCTGTTATATATTAAATATGTAGTTATCTATTTCTATAGATATGTGTATAGATAGATATTTCAAGCGATCTGGTATTTTTAAGTTTTATTTCAATGGGAAATTTATGTTTATAACTTTGTCATAGAGACATAACTCCAGTAAATTTATTCTATACTGGCTGAATAAAGGTCTGTAAATTGGTGAGTTTTTTTCCCTTCTAGGCAGAATAAGGGCAAGTGGGGTGAAAAGATAGATTAGTAAAAAAACATATTCATGTAGATAAGGTATTATTATGCTTAATATTGCTCATGTTAAAATTTTATAGCCAAGTTCCCATCATTTTGTAGACATCTTTTAGTATGTAATTATTTTAAATATAGCCTATTATTTTAATTATCTCTAATTAAAAGCACTTTCACATATCAATGTGTATTCTAATAAAAAGGAACTTTGAATTCTTTCTATTTTACAATACAGTCTCTATTTCTCTCTTAAAAGTAACTTTATATGTAGGCAATAAGTCCTGGGGAGTTCCTTTAGATAAGCTATGAATTTTAAAACTAACTCACATTTTTATTTTATTGTGCTACAAAAATAAATGTTAAAAGACTTTTCACTAAGTGTTTCTTGCCTTCACTAAGTAGTTTTCTTTTATCTGATTATTCACATGCTGCTTTCAATGAATACTAACTACTTCTATTTGGCATTCTATTTCATAGTGAGAAGGTGGATTCACCATATCCTAATTGTCATTATTATTCCATTACCCAGGTGGTCCTCAGGAGACCACAAGAATGTGTCCTGTTATTTGCAGTTACGGTCAATCATTACCACCTGAATTAATGCACAATTAAGTTAAGTCATGAATATCCTGATTCAGAAACCTGTCTTGAAAAACTAGAGATAAGAAGGCATTTGGAGCAATTTCAGAATATATTTTTTCTTCATTGATTTTTAAAAGAGCCCATCAGAAGTTTACAAAATGGGTTGGGCGAGGTGGCTCACACCTGTAATCCCAGCACTTTGGGAGGCTGAGGCAGGCAGATAATGAGGTCAGGAGTTCAAGACCATCCTGGCAAACACGGTGAAACCCCATCTCTACTAAAAATACAAAAAATTAGCCGGGTGTGGTGGTGGGTGCCTGTAGTCCCAGCTACTTGGGAGGCTGAGGCAGGAGAATGGCATGAACCCAGGAGGCAGAGTGCGCAGCGAGCCGAGATTGTGCCACTGCACTCCAGCCTAGGCAACACTGCAAGACCCCGTCTCAAAAAAAAAAAAAAAAAAAGAAGTTTATAAAATGATATCCATTTACTTACTACTCAACTTGGACTTCTCCCTTCACATTCTCATTAATATATTATTCTAGGGCTGCTTTAGGAAGTTCTGAGAGTGGGCTTTCATTTCAATCCAAATGAGGGAAAGCCCAACTTACTCCCTCTGCTCCACTGCTCCACCTACATTATTATATTCATCCCTTCTTTCTTTCCCTATTACTATTTTGATCTCATCAAGGCCTCCCATTCCTACCTTATTCCCTCTTTCTTAGTACTCTTTTTTGTCTTCCCTGCCCTTTCTTTGAACACTACCAAATAAATATCAAGCCTTACTTCTAATTTAATGGAACCTCATTTTTCTCAACTCCCATTCTTTCCTCCATAGTAACATTTGTTGTTTTTATTATCATGCATTATCAAAGTAATTCATGCTCATTATAAAATCTGCAAAAACATAAACAAGTAGAAAGAAATGAAAACCATCTGTTATTCCAACTTTCAGAGGTAGCCATTTTCAATTTGTTGCTGCATTTCCTTCAAGTCTTTTTTTAATTAAAATATGTCTTAAACAAATCAGGATCATAGTAGATACATTTTGTTTCTAGCTTTTTCATCATGAGCATTTCACTTATGTAAAATTTTAAATACATCACTGAAATGAAAATTGGAATATCTAGAAAAACAGGATTAAGAAAATGAAAGTCAATCCTAGTTTTATCATCCCAAGATAATCACTTTAAATATTTTGATCTATTTCTGGTCTTTTTTTTCTATGCATATTTTTAAACGAAAACTGGATCATACTCTACATACAGTTTGTGAGCTATGGGGTTCTATGTGAAAATTTCCAACATTTATTCAACACTCATTGAGTACTTATCCTTTTCTGGTTTTGGGGGCAAAATGGCAAACTAGACAGAAAATGTTTTTGCCCTCTAGATCTTACATTCTAGAGGGGAAGAAAGAAAACACATGAACAAATAAGACAGATGTGATGCTCTTGGGATAAATGCTATGGAATAAAAGAAAGCAGGGTGAAGAATGGAGACTGGCTCTTTATATAGACTGGTCAGAGGAGAGTTCCGTGAGCAGACCCCTAAGAAAAAATAAATAGAAATAAAAACATTGTATTGTTTTTCTGGATTTTGTGTTATTTGTGGTATATTTCAGCTTTTTAAGTGTTTAACTTGTGATTTCCTTTTTCAAGTAAATAGATATTTACCATTGTCACAAATTTTGCATATATTTATATATTTTTCTGAGACAGGGTCTCACTCTGTTGTCCAGGCTGGAGTGCAGTGGTGCCATCGGCCCACTGTGGCCTCCACCTCCCGGGCTCAAGTGATCCTCCCATCTCAGCCTCCCAAGTAGCTGGAACTACAGGTGCACACCACCCCAAGTAGCTGGAACTACAGGTGCACACCACCACACTCAGCTAATTTCTGTGTTGTTTGTAGAGATGGTGTTTCGCCATGTTCCACAGGCTGGTCTCGAACTCCTAGGTTCAAACAATCCACCTACCTCAGCCTCCTAAAGTGTTGGGATTACAGGCAAGAGTCACTGCACCTGACCCAATTTTGTGTGTATGTGTGTGTGTTTATATATATATATATATATATTTTTTTTTTTTTTTTTTTTTTTGAGACGGAGTCTCACTTTGTCGCCCAGGCTGGATCTTGGCTCACTGCAACCTCCACCTCCCGGGTTCAAGCGATTCTCCTCCCTCAGCCTCCTGAGTAGCTGGGATTACAGGCGCCCCCCACCACACCAGGCTATTTTTGTATTTTTAGTAGAGACGGGGTTTCACCATGTTGGCCAGGCTGGTCTCAAACTCCTGACCTCAGGTAATCTGCCTGCCTCAGCCTCCCAAAGTGCTGGGATTACAGGCGTGAGCCACCCTGTCTGGGCCATTTTTGTATATTTTTTAAAAAGTGGGCCCCTAAATTGCAACAGCTTCGATCTTCAGGAATTGCAGACCTATTCCTGGCAGTCCTGCTTGTGAGGGAGACTGGGAAATGTTAACTATTTTTTTTTTTTTAAAGAGATGAGCTCTTGCTATGCTGCCCAGGCTGGAGTGCAGGGCTCTTCACAGGTGTGATCACAGTGAACTGCAGCCTCAGACTCCTGGGCTCAAGTGATCCTCCTGCCTCAGCCTCCCAAGTAGCTGGACTATAGGTGTGTGCCACTGTGCCTAGCTCATAGGAGATGTAACTCTTAAGGGAAGAACAGGGTTGGGTGGCACTGGCTCAGCAGACCAGAAACCCAACCTGGCAGTGAAAAAGCCAAGAAACAGATTCATGCTACAGAACTCTGGAAAGGCTTAGGATTTGGAGGCCCCAACTACATCCGAAAGGGAGGCTGAAAATAGGGGGATGGGCTGAGTATGTGCAACATATATTTTCATTTGTCCAAATGAAAATAAATGAATTTAAAAATGCGTCCAAACTGTAAAGGGTTGTACACAAGTAAAGAGTTATTCTTTCATAGGGTTATTAGATTGGTTCACCAGAGAAATGTGGTAGATACTAAATCCAGACCTCAACAAAATATTTGACATTGTCTTTCATTGTACCCTTTAGGAAAGGTTCGAAAATATCAGTTAGAGACTGAGGTAATTAAGTGGGTTAGGGACTTGCTGAATGATTGTACCTAGGGATGCAGAACTAACTAGTGGATTGATGGGAAATTTCTGTTGGCCTGCTACAGGATTCTAGGCTAAACCCTATTTTTTTTACAACATTTAAATTCTTGTCAAATTTGCAAGTAACATGAAGTTAAAGATAGAAAACTTATCAGAGACAGAGACAGGATTGAAAACATCCTGGCAAACTAAAATTTTCAAGAAAAAATTTAACTGAAATAATTGTCTTATAGCAAAAATAAAATTTGCAAAGATCTTTAAAAATTATAATTTCCAGAGCTGACAAGAGTTTAGGAGAACAGGTTATTTCATATACTCTTAGTAAGAACATAAATAGGTAACTTTTTAATGGAAATCGACAATATATCACAGGCTTTATTTATTTATTTGAGACAGAGTTTTGCTCTTGTTGCCCAGGCTGGAGTGCAATGGTGCGATCTCAGCTCACTGCAACCTCTGCCTCCCGGGTTCAAGCAATTCTCCTGTCTCAGCCTCCTGAGTAGCTGGGATTACAGGCGCCCACCACCATGTCCGGCTAATTTTTCTATTTTTAGTAGAGACGGGGTTTCACCATATTGGCCAGGCTGGTCTCGAACTCCTGACCTCAAGTGATCTACCCGCCTCGGCCTCCCAAAGTGCTGCTATTATGGCGTGAGCCACCGTGCCCGGCCCTATCACTGGCTTTAGAAACACGCATATTCTTTGACCCAGAAGGCCACTTCTGAAAATTCAAAAATGTGTAAAATAACAAAACCAGAGAGGTATATCCAGCATTATTCATAGCTTGGAATAACTATAAACAATATGTATATCTAATAAGATGGATTTCTAAGTAAATGATCACGTTTACCCAGGATAAAGTACTACACAGCAACAGTTCTCAACTGGGAGTGATTTTGCCCTCTAAGGGACAAAAATGTCTGGAGACAATTTTGGTTGTTATGTGCAGCAGAGTGGGGAGGTGCTACAGGCATCCAGTGAGTAGAAGTCAGAGGTCTGCAACATCCTACAATGTTCAGAAAAGCCCCCAACAACAATTACCTGACCCCAATGTCCATAGTGCCAGCGTCGAGAAACCCTGTTGCATAGTCTTTAAAAATTATGTTAAGGAAGAATATCTAATGATATAGGAAAATACTCAAAATATCTTGTAAAAACTTATTTTAAAAGGTTACAAAATGGTAAGATTTTCGTGTGTGTGTGTGTGTGTGTGTGTATGTGTGGAAAAAAACGTTTAATAGTTATTCATGAGTACCAGGATTACAAGTGATTTAAGCCTCCTTCTGTGTGCTTTTCTGCACTTTTCCAGGCTTCTTACAACACGTGTGGTTACCTTGAAAACCAGCAAATAAAAATATTCGGTGAAAATGAACTATCAAGCATTGGCTTTTTCTGTGGGCAGTGTGAAAAAGCTTTGATGGATATTGTTGAAGGTGAGCCTACGTTCTTAGATTAGATTAACCGAGATGTAAGATTTGGAATGAGAAGTTCACGGTCCTCTCTACCCTGCATGGGCCAGGTTTCACCTGGAGCCTTGTGTTCAGGGCTGGGCACCACATTTTATCAGGCATAGAGGAGTTGCATATTTATGCTGTGCCTATTGTGCAGAGAAAGGGGTGTGTGTGTGTGTGTTTATATTCCTTGATTTAGTAGAAATGATGATCTCAGTCTGATCTGATAAACTGAAAGTCATTTTTAGGTAACTCTGGGATGACTCTGGGTGAATGCTCAGGGTTTCAGAGTTCCCCTCCTCCCTTCCCCATGAGGTGTGGACAAACTTTCATGTTGTCCTGGTGACAGTTAGGGAAGAGGGTCCACCCTTGGTCCTGCAGATCCTCCCTCCCTCTGCCAGTCAACACTGCACGGGGTGGTGGCTGCTGAAGCCTGAGACTCAGCCACTTTCCTTCCTTCTCTAGTCGTGGCTGGAGCCCTTTGTCTTCCACGCTCACTGGCATCACCTCATTCCCCCTTGTGCTGTGGATCCCTGAGGCGGGCCTGTGATCTCACTGAGGTCACACAATCTAGTAAGCTCCTTAGCCAGACTCCCAGACATTGTCTGCAACCTTCTGTGGAGGTCCAAGGAAATCTTGGGTCCTGGCCACACAGGAAGCAGGCCTGCCTGGAGAGAGTTTGACTCAGCCCTCCTGCTAAAATGGGTTGCTGAGTTATTAACGGTGTGCTCTTTTTTCCATGTATAATATTTAGTTGGCGGGAGATTAGGAAGCACTTTTTATTTTGATGTAGTTTCAAACTTATAAAAAATCGCACACACCTTTTCCCCAGATTCACCAGTTGTTTACATTTTGCCTTTTTTCTTTCTCTTCGTGTTTGTACTTAAGTGTGTGTATGTGGGTATCTACATAGTAGATAAACAATTCAGAAAAACAAATATATCTACATAGTATAGCAGATACAAACATACATACACATAGGTACATTTGTTTTTCTGAATCATTTGATAATTTTTCTATACAGGTTTAATATAATTCCTATCAAAATCCCAGAAAAAATTTGATATGGACAAGATTACTCCAAAATTTATATGAAAAGCAAAAGGAACTAGAATAGCTAAAGCAGTTTTGAAAAACAAAAGTAGTAGGAGAACTCAGTTTATCTGATTTCAAGGCATTTTATAGAGAAGTTAAGACAGTGTGGTATTACTGGAGGAATAGACACATAGATCAAAGGGACAAAATAGCCCAGAAATATACACGTGTAAGTACAGCCAACTGATACATATTTTTTTATTTACAACTTTAATCTTTTGTTTTGTTTTGTTTTGTTTTGTTTTAGAGCTGCAATCTGTTATGCTGCCCAGGCTGGAGTGCAGTGGCTATTCACAGGTGTGATCATTGTACACCACAGCCTTGAGCTCCTGAGCTCAAGTGATCCTCCTGCCTCAGCCTCCTGGGTAGCTGGGACTACAGGTGTGCATCACTGCACCTGGCTTCCAGTTAACTGATTTTTTACAGAAGTGCAAAAGAAATACAGTGGAGGAAAGATAGTCTTTTCAACAAATGGCTTGGGAACTGAACCTTGACTTAAGTTTCACACCTTATATAAAAATTAACTTAAAATTGATCATATCTTGAAATGTAAAACTTAAGAAAAAAGAAGAAAATTTTTGCTATCTAGGGCTTAGTGATGAATTCTTAGATGTGACATCAAAAGCATAATCCATAAAAAAATTGTAATATTGGACTTCATCAAAATTAAGAAATTTTGCTCTGTGAAAGACTCGTTAAGCAGATGAAAATACAAGCTACAGACTAGGAGAAAACATCTGCAAACCACATTTCTGACTGAGAATGTATTTAGAATATGTAAAGAAGTCTCAAAACTCAATAGTAATAAAACAATCCACTTAGAAAATGGGCAACAGACATGCAGTGACATTTCCCTGAAGATGATACACAGATGGCATATAAGCACATGAAAAAATATTCAACATTGCTAGCCATTAGGAAAATGTGAATTAAGACCATGATGAGATATTACTACATACAATTAGAACAGCTAAAATTTTTTTTAAAAGTGGCAATAGCAAATACTGGTGAGGATGAAGAGAAACTGGATCTCACACATTCCTGGTGAGATGCAAATGGTACAAACACTCTGGAAAACAGTGTGGCAGTTTCTTTAGAAGCTAAACACAATCATACTCCTGGGGATTTATCCCAGATAGATGAACATTTATGTCCACACAAAGGTTATACATAAATGTTCACAGCAGCTTTCTTTGTAAGGCTTAAAACCAGAAACTGCCAAAACATCCCTTAACAGGTAAATGGTTAAATAAACTGTGGTACATCCAAACCGTGGAATACTACATAGCAATAAAAAGGAGCAAAAACCTGGACGGATGCTAACGACATTATGTAGAGTGAGAGAGGCCAATCTTGAAGGTTACACATTATATGATTCCACTTATATAACATTCTCCAAATGACAACATTATAGAGATGGAAAACAAGTTAGTGGCTGCCAAGGTTTAGGGGAGGTGGAGAGGGGTGTGAATATAAAGGGGTAGCATGAGATGTCTTGTGGTGATGGAATAGTTCTGTATTTTGATTGCAGTGGTAGTTATGCAAATCTACACAGGTGATAAATGGTACTGCATGAAATTTCAAGGGACCGCTCCAAAACCAAAACAATCTCAAAAAAGAAGAGCAAGGCTGGAGGACTCATACTTCCTGATCTCAAAACTTACTACAAGGTTATAGTAATCAGTGTAGTACTGACATACAGGCAGACATACTGACTGATTAAATAGAATAGAGAGCCCAGAAATAAACCCTCACATATGTAATCAAATGATTTTCAACTAGAGTGACGAGACTATTCAGGGAGGAAAGAACAGTGTTTTCAACATATAGTGCTGGGAAAACTAGATATCCATTTTTTTTTTTCTTTTTGAGATGGAGTCTCACTCTGTCACCCAGGTGGGAGTGCAGTGGCACCGTCTTGGCTCACTACAACCTCCACCTTCCGGGTTCAAGCAATTCTCCTGCCTTAGCCCCCAAGTAGCTGGGATTACAGGTGCCCGCCACCATGCCTGGCTAATTTTTGTATTTTTAGTAGAGACAGAGTTTCACCATGTTGGCCAGGCTGGTCTCTAACTCCTGACCTTAGGTGATCCACCCACTTCGGCCTCCCAAAGCGCTGGGATTACAGGCGTGAGCCACTGCGCCCAGCCTGGATATCCATTATGTTATGTAAAATACACATAACATAAAGTGTTATGTATGTTGTCTAGAGGTGTTTGGCTTCCAGGGACTGTTCTGTGCCAGGCATGGGAAGGTGATGCTTCTGGGTTCATAAACTGGTTTGCTCCACCACAACATAAGAAGATATGGAATCTCATCTGGAAAGCATCAGGCCCTCTTAGGAAGACAAAGCCTATGCTCAGGGGTTACGTGACCTGCCCACATCACACGGAATAACACAGGCGCCAGCCCTGCCCAGAGGAGGCTCCCAGTTTGAGAGTGACTAGGCATTGCTGGTCAGAACCAAACTCTGTGCATTGTGCTCTTACTGTTTCCCATTATTTTACTGTTAAGACTCGAACAACAAAACTAATATCAGTGCCACTGAATTGTATACTCAAAAATAGTTAAAATGGTAAATCTTAAGTTATATATATTTTATAAAACAATGAAATTGGACCCTTACACTATACATAAAAATTAACTCCAAATGAATAAAAAACTTAAACTTCAGAGCTAAAACTATAAAACTTCTAGAGGAAAACATACGAAGAAAACTGCAGGGTATTGAATTTGGCAATGATTTCTTGGATATAACACCCAAAGACTGGCAACAAAGGAAAAGATAAAGTGGACTTCATAAAAATTAAAAGTTTTGTGCATGAAAGGACATTATCAAGGGAGTGAAAAGACAACTCACAGAACATGATAAAATATTTGCAAATTATATGTTAGATAAGGGATTAATATCCAGAATGTATAAATAACTCCTACAAGGGAACAACACAAAACCAAACGATCCAATGTGAAAATGGGCAACAACTTCAAGAGAATAAGAGAATATCTTATTCTCCAAATAAGATAGACAAATGGAAAATAAACATATGAAAAGATGCTCAAGGCCGGGTGAGGTGGCTCACACCTGTAATCCCAGCACTTTGGGATGCTGAGGTGGGCAGATCATTTGAGGTCAGGAGTTAAAGACCAGCCTGACCAACATGGTGAAACCCCGTCTCTACTAAAAATACAAAAATCAGTCAGGTGTGGTGGCAGGCGCCTATAATCCCAGCTACTCAGAAGGCTGAGGCATGATAATTGCTTGAATCCGGGAGGCAGAGGTAGCAGTCAGCCGAGATGGCACCATGGCACTCCAGCTTGGGTGACAGAATGAGGCTCTGTCTCAAAAAATAAAAATAAAAATAAAAAAAGATGCTCAAAATCACTAATCATTAGGGAAATGCATTTCAAAACCACGAGATGCCACTTCACACCCATTAGGATGGCTACTATTAAAAATGAAACCAAACCAGAAAATAACTGTTGGCGAGGATGAGGAGAAATTGGAACCCTCGTGCCTTGCTGGTGGGAACGCAGAATGGTGCAGCCACTGTGGGAAATGGTCTGTCCATTCCTCAAAAAATTAAAAATAGAGTTACCAGATGACCCAGTAATTCCACCTTCAAAAGAATTGAAAATGGGATGTCACAGAGGTATTTACTTATACATCTATGTTCACAGCAGCATTCTTCACAATAGCCAAAAGGTGAAACTGACCCAAATGTCCATTGATGGATGAATGGGTAAACAAAATATGGTATGCACATACAATGGAATATTATTCAGCCTTAAAAAAGGTATGAGATTCTAATACATGCTACATACTTTCAAGAATGAACCTTGAAAACAGTGTGCTAAGTGAAATATGCCAGATACAAAAGGATATATGATTTTGCTTATATGAGGTTCCTAGAATAGTAGAATTCATAGAGACAGAAAGTAGAATAGTGGTTACCAGGGCTAGGAGGAGTGGGGAATGGAGAGTTATTCTTTAATGGTTAGGAGTTTCAGTCTGGGTTGATGAAAAAGTTCTAGAGATGGATCGTAATGATGGTTGGACAACAATGCAAATGTACGTAGTGCCACTGAATTGTACCTTTAAAAATGATTAAAATGGTAAATTGTGTGCTATGTATATTTTACCACAATATAAAAAGGCATAGACATACACACCTTCACTCAGCTGCAGTAGCCAAATTTCAAGTACTCAATACTCATATGTGGCTAATGGCTATTGGATAACACAGGCCTAAAATAGAGGATTTTGGAGGTGACATATATTTGGTGGGACCACAAGCGTAATTTGGTTTTGACAGGTAGCTTAAGAATATCAGATTCCTTCTTCTAGTCCACAATAGAAGAATGGGAAACAGTAAGAGCACAATGCACAGAGTTGGGTTCTGAGCAGCAATGCGCACTCACTCTCAAACTGGGAGCCTCCTGCGGGCAGTGCTGGCACCTGTGTTATTCCATGTGATGTGGGCAGGTGATGTAACCCCTGAACATAGGCTTTGTCTTCCTAAGAGGGCCTGATGCTTTCCAGATGAGATTCCACCTCTTCTTACGTTGCAGTGGAGCAAACCAACTTCTGAACCTGGAAGCATCACCTTCATGTGCCTGGCGCAGAACAGCTCCTGGAAGCCAAACACCTCTAGAAGGGGAGGGAGCAGCATGAGGAAGGTAAGAAGAGTTGGGGTCCTGCTCTGAAGGCTCCAGTTAGGTGGTGATGGGGACTCACTGCTGGGCAAGGGGCACCAGAATAAAGATGGGGATCAGTTCTCCCCTAACTCTTGTACTTCCTGCAGAGAAATCAGCCTGCAATGCAGGATCCAGGGGAACAGAGGAGGGTGATGGCAAGCCCTCCAGTGGGGGAGAGGGAGGAGGTCTGCACTAAACATCAGTGAAACCCCAAAGAACCAAGCATGGTGGCTGGGAGTAGAACTAACCCGGATGCCATAGTACTGGCTTGATCTGCACAGAGTTCCCAGAATCGGGGTAGGGTGTGTGTGTGTGTGTGTGTGTGTGTGTGTGTGTGTGTGTGTGTGTGTGTAGGGGGTGTGTGTGTGTGTGTGTGTGTGTGTGTGTGTGTGTGTGTGTGTGTGATGTATTAGGTGGGGGTGAGTGGAGGAAGGGAGCTCTGTCTGCAGGGGCAGCTGCCCAGAGCTGCGATGAATTTGCTGAGGTCAAGCCCAAAGTCAATAAATAGGAATGTGAAGAGGATTCCATTTCATGATGCGTTAAAAAATTTTTTTAAATCTATAATTGACAATATTTCATGTTTTTAAGTCTTCATACAGAAGCTAGGCCAGGAAAATCTGAACTTTGAGGCTGTGGAATGGCCAGAAAGTAAGCCCTGTGCCTCGCAGGTGGGCACTAGTGGTCCTCAGCCAGGAAGTGACTCTTGTGAGGTTATTATTTAAAAGGTGCAGTAAAAAAAAAAAAAAAAAACACCCAAAAACAAACAAACAAAAACTCTTTTGAAAAACACAAGCAAATATTTTCTCCCTACAAATACTCCAAATAACGAAGGAGACCCATGTCCAGACACACACACATGCTAGAATGGTAAACACCTGTGTCAGGATTAAATGACACCTTGTAAGATGTTCATGGTCCCCAACAGGAAGGGACTCAGTAACTGTGTTTCAATGATGTCTAAATGTATGCTTCTGTCTTTCATATCCAATCCTTGGGTGAAGTCCAGGGGCCACTGCCAAGGAAGTGGGTGCTTAGGGGAAAAGAGAAGAGCTGAACTGCCAGGAGGGTCAATTGGAAAGGTGGAGAACTGCACAGAACACGGGCTCTCAAAACCTTGATTTCCCTTAATGAAACCACCCACAGTGGCACCATCGTCAGAACAGCTGTGAAGAACTTGGAGGCTCTGTCCTCCTCTTAGCAGATTCATCAGCAGGAAGGACTTAGGCCAGGAGGGAGGGAGCTGGGTCCAGGAAAGGAGGGCTGTTCCTGCAGGCCAAGTCCCCATCAAGGCCACCAGAGCGTGCTTCCAAGTACTGCAGCTTAAGCAACGCCCCCTGAACTACTGGAGGAATCCAACTCTAGGACCGCTACTTATAACTAAAGACAAGATACTAGCGCAAGGCCGCTCTGCTGTCCATGGAGAAATACCACCAAGCAGACAAAACATGTTACTGCTGTGCTCAGGCTCTGCCTGCACCGCTGGGCACAGGGCTGGGTGTCAGTCACACAGGCATGCAGAAAGCAGGAGGACTCACCAGAAAGGTGGGTCAAAAAGGAGATGCACACAGGCAGGAGGCCGAGCGAGGCACCCATCCATGGAAAATGTGGCGTAAAGATTTGGGGTTATTGTGGTTGGTGGTGGGGGCTGGTGAGCAGATCTAACATCTGCACCTTGAGAACACACCATCCCTTCCAGCCGGGGTGCACAGCAAGCAGCTGGCACAGAGCCCCCCTTCCCCCACTCCATTCATGCCCCTGAAGCGGCAACTTAATTTTCTTTAAAGGGAGATCGGGGAGGGAACAGAGAGAGGAAGAGAAGACAAATAGCTGGAGAAAGATAAATACCTAAGTTCCAGGAAAACACACACACAGGAAACACACCAATGCTGAAACCACAATGATCCAGAAGAAGCTAGTGTTTGGTAACCATTTGCTTCAGCATCCCAATTTCCCTGATCATCTTTTGTATTTTTCTTTCTTTTTCTTTTTCTATTTTTGAGACAGGTCTTGCTTTCTAGCTAGGCTGGAGTAGTCATGCGATCATAGATCATTGTAGCCTTGAACTCCTTGGCTTAAGAAATCTTCCCTTCCCAGCCTTACAAGTAGCTGGGACTATAGGCATGTATCCCTATGCCCAGCAACTTTATTTTCTGTAGACATGAGGTCTCATAATGTTTCCCAGGCTGGTCTTGAACACCTGGCTTCGAGTGATCCTCCCACCTCAGCCTCCCAAAGTCGTTGATCATCTTGACATATTTCCTCTCATTAGCTTGTCATTTTCCAGCAGGATATTCTGCGGTCCAGTTTCCCTGTTCTGCTCTCAAATGACTGACAGGGGGCTGGCACCCTCAGGAGTCACCTCCATGCAGATGGGGCACTGGAGCACAGCTCTGTACCTCCCATCAGAGGTGGTGGAATGAGGAGGATGTGAGTATCCACCTTTGTTAGTACAGGCTCCACGAAAATAAACCATACCACCAAATAAATGGTTTAATTTTATTTCAAAATTGTACAAAATGGCCATAAGCGGCTATAAAAAATTTGTCTTCAGAACATGTGGAAATTCAGAAACAACAAAACAGGTATCATTCACAGTGTAATGGAAAAGCTTTTTCTGAGGCAGGAATTATAACTCTTCCTTCTTTTTCCCTAGTCTTTCATGGTCTCCCTCCCGGAGGGCTCGAATATAATTGGTAAATCCCAATTCCTGCAGGGAAGAGGGAGAGAGAGAGAGAGAAAGAGCTTTAATCCCTGAGCTGGCTGTGCACTCTCTCTCCCCACATCCCCAGCCCCTCTAGGGGGTCACTCCTATGACAGGGAGAGGTGGGCAGACTTCTGCAAGGTGGAGAGGGTCTGTGTGGCTTGCACCAGCCCTGACCAGCAAGTGAGAAAACTCTTGGCATCTGGAGTCCAGCCTGCCTCTGGGGACAGGACATCTGTGAAAACCCCTTGGGACTCTCCTCCAACAATGTCAAGCCTCAGCCAGGCCCAGGGCCTGGGCCTCTCGGTGCAGTGTTCCAGCTGACTTCCGCGGTTTCTGGGATGCTGCCCAGTGCTGCCCCTCCTCAGTGGAAGTTTCCCTGCCCATCAGCAGAGAGAGCTCTGGGCAGACACCTCTCCCCCACTTACTGTGCGGTCGCTGTCATACTTTTCTGCGAACTTCCCATAGTGGTAGTAGTGGAAAGTGGGGTAGCCCTTGACAGCCTCCTGCTGGCACAGGTCTTGGTTCTTGTCTTTGACACAGTCAACAGCGGCACAGGCGATCTAGGGGGCAAGGTAAAGAGAGTTGGCACAGGGTGTCCCCAGGCTGAGGCCTGGACCCCACAACACAGATTGCACATCTAGTCCACGTCACAGGCCCACTGTGATTTTTCTCCTCAGTGGCAGGTAGGAACTGAACCAAAGCACCCCCAGCTCAGGACTCCTTGGAGACTGATGGTGCTTGTTTTCAATTTCCAGATGGGTAAGGTTAGGGGACTCGGCCTGGAGTGCCTTTAGACTGTCCTTTAAAATCAAGAGTATGATGATCGTAAAGGAAATGATGACTTGAAAGCATTTGTAAACACCACAGGTTCTGTGGTGCTATCTGTAAGGGACTGTAGGATTTAATCATTTCTCAACTAATATTTCCGGAACATTTGCTTGGGGGACAGCATAGTGCCAAGGTTAAGAGCAAGAGCTTTCAAGTCAAGTTCCCCAAGTGCACTCTTGGTTTGCCTGGACATTAAGACTTAAGGAAAATAACCCAGCCTCTTGGTGCCTCATTTTTTTCAGCTGTAAAATGGGGATAATAACAGTATCTAGGCTATCAGGATATTGCAAAGACTGAATAAGAGAATTCAAGTGAGGCCAATGAGCACAGAACCTGGCACCAGATTCATGGTCAGGAAATGTCAGCTGCTATTACAGTCACTTCTTCCGACCCCATATACAAGCTCTGTCCCCACTTAGGGGCTCAGTGTCTGGGCAGGGGTTGGATAAAGGGACAATTCCAACGTGATGTGATGTGAGGGATGAGGGAGGTGGTCCAGGTCCCAGGTGAGTGGGGCAAAGGCGCTCTGTATGATTCACCATCCAAGCCAAGACTGGAAGAGGAGGAGACCAGGGAAGCACATGTGGAAACTGGAGGAGCCCCGCATGAGTAAAGCCATCAGAATGTTCGGTCAGAAAGTGGTTCCCACATTGGCCACTGGCCTCTTCTTGACCATCTAGCAAATTCCACATGCTGGGTAGCTTTTCCTCATCATTTGTTGTTTTTTCAAAGGAAGACAGTATAAAGCAGAAATGGAGAACTTATTTCCTGTTGAGGGTCATGCACCAGGGAAGCCGGAGAAGGGGTCCTCAATGGCCATACCCAGTATAGAGGTGTTATGGAAGATGGGGCAGATTCCCATGAGAGGGAGTCCTCCTACCAGGCAACACGCACTGAAACCCTGCCGTGTGCCAAGCCTGTTCTAGATGCTGGGGGACAACATTGACCTTGACAAAGTCCAGTTATCAAGCGTCTGCTGTATGACAAATTAGATCATTTTAGATAGAGCTCCATGAATGCTTGGAAGAAATTAAAAGAGGGTGATTCAATAAGATAATTTAAAATTGTTGAATAACCATGATTCACACAGTTCTTTGCTTGATGGTTATTTGCATTTGGACAAAGGCCCCTTTCCAGGTAGGAGAATCCTGCGGGCCCCCATGGCCACGTTTACTCATCATGTCCCTCATGCCCAGGTGAGCGGCCAGACGGATAGCTGGAGAGAAGAGTGAGGTGCGGCCTCCCCTGGCCACCAGGTGCCACCCTCACCCCCCTCACCCTCGCGCTTCCCTTCTACTCTTCAGCTATGTAACATTCTATATGGTGAGACTTTTAAAATGGAGTTTACAAACTTGCTGCCTGCTATCTGTATCTGGCTCTCAGTCCTCTTCTATTTGGCCCACACTGAATTTAACAACAACAAAAAAAATAAATCTGAATTAGCTCCAACACAGAAATGGAGCCAGAAGATTCAATATAACAATTTGGCTCTCCAGCTTCTCTTTAAAAGTCAGAAGACTTGATGGCACTTACCCTGAAGTCTCATAGGCGACAACCGGCTGGGCGGAGAGGTAGCTGTCCTTCAGGTAGGCTAAACGTACCTTCCCCAGCATCCCCTGGAGCCCAGTTCACCCCGGCCACCAGACTGGCCCCTACGCACTTCTGATAACCGCAGCCCACCTCTAAAGCACTTTATTATTTAAAAACATGAGGCGGATGCTCCCCTGGCCAAATTGTGGGGTTCCATTTCTCAGGGCAGGTGCTATGGAGCCCTGCCCAGGGACACGGGCATCCACATACTTTCCCTCCCTGCAGCCAGAGGCTAAGGCCCCATGTCCAGCCCGGGCCGGGAGCTGCTGCTCCGCTGTGAAAGTGCTGGACAAACATGGCTCTGGGCTGCTGCTCTCCCTGCATCTGCTTTAAATTATGAATTTAATTTGTATACATGCCCTGGAGCTGTTGGAAACATAGTGCATGGTTTTATAAATCTACTAAATTAGAAATGTATACTTGTTCTGAATCACCTAAACTAGCTGCCAGCCGCACACATGGAATGCAACTTCCAGCTGCAAAGGCGAATCCACGCACAGTTTCCACAGAAGAGGAGAAAAATGCATCCTCCCCAAAGGCAGCAGCTTAGACTCTTTGGAAAGAAGGCAGCAAATAAAGCTCTTCTCAGCTATTGAAATTTCACCTAAATGCCTGCCCCCTTACACCCAACTCAAGATTTGCACTGATCACCTGCAACACGGAACACCTATGATTTCTTAATTTGTTCTGTGGTGGTTGGTACGAATCCTGGGGCACACGCTGCTGGTGTCCTGCCACATCCCCTCAGACCAGCCCTTGCCACAGCACCTGCTACTCTCAGCCTCAGAGCATCCTCCCAGCCTCAAGGAGCTGGACGTAAGGCCAATGACAGATGGGGGTCTAGAACATGGACCCTGGCTTCTTTGGCCTTTGAGTGGAATAGCTCTGTGTCACGTTTCCTGGTGAGGTCTCCTGTGGGACTGAGCCTTAGTGACTCATACAGTCATCTGCCCATAAAACAACTGCTTTGGTTCCTCCCCTTTCGTGTCTCACTTCCAGGATCCTCTCTGAACTTTCTAAGATCACTTCCCAAATAAATTTCCTGCAGATGAGCCCAGCAGCAGGGTCTGCTTCTGGGAGAACTCAAACTCTGACAATGCCTGTTTGCGATTCTCACTCTGCCCCTTTCCGGCTGAGAAACTAGCATATGATCTCTCTAAGATTCAATCACCTCTTCAGCAATATGAGCACTGTAACAATACCTAGTTGAGCAAGCTATTGTAAGGACAACATGATGTAAGAAATGCTTTCAGTGGAAGAAGAGCTCTCAGTAAATATCAAATATGTTATATTGTTCCTTCATCTAGTCAACATTTACAGAGGTCTAAGGTGTCATGACTGTGGGGAGTTCAAGGACAAATGAGGTCTCTGTCCTCAGGGAGCTTTTGCTCGGAAAAGGCAGTAGCCAGCCTCATAAACAGGAGGACCCACACATCATGGCCAGATTCCAGCAGTGAAGTGGGCCCATCACAGAGGTGGGGCCCCCACTGCCTCAGGGCCTCCCTCTAAGGGTGACCTTCACACCTGGCCCCACACCACCCCCAGGCTGCACACCTTGACGTGCAGTGAAAGGTGAGCCCCCCACTTGCTTGCCAGCCCACAGGTCCTGTCTGCCTTGCCCCTTGGAATAACACCATCTATTCCAACACTAACACTTTGCAGTCCTTTCCCCACCAGTGTGCCAACCGATAAAGTCCCCAAGTAAGCTCCTGGGAGGGAGTGGAGGCTCCCTGGCTAAAATATGAGCTGCCACACACAGCTTTATTGATTCAGTAAAATAAATCTCTGCAGGAGCTAATATTGGCTTTGGCTATGAAAATGGAAGTGAACAACCGACTGCATATTGATTGGGAAAGGAACAGGGGCTGGCTTCTGGGTGGAAAAACCCCACAATTCCAGCTAAGAAGTGGCAGCTTGGGGTGTCAGGAGACCCAGTTCTGGTGGTCAGTGACCCGCTGGGCATTCCTGAGCAAGGGACACAGCTCCTCTCTGGGCCTGGATCCCTCACGAGTAAAGGGAGAGGGGACAGGCCAACAGTCCCCACACACCAGCCTGTGGCCAGCACAAGAGCCAGCTCTTAAAACCCACAAATTTCCAGCACCATCCCCCAGAGACTCTGATCTGATAGTTGTAGGATGGGACCCAGTAGTCACAGTGCCATGCCTGGAGCACAGAGTGGGCACCAGTAAGTTCAGGCCCCCAGGCCAGATGGCTGGCTTCCCTGATGTCATGAATGTAACCTCCAGGAAACCCAGGCAGGCCACCTGCCTCAGACAGAGAGGTTATGAAGTGCATTCCTGAATGCAAGTGAGAGTGATCCCTGGCTTGGAATAAAGGAAGCTGAAAGGAGAGACAGAGGGAATAAGAGACAGGGGGATTGAACCCAGGAAAAGGCCACAACACCACTGGCCCAAGACAATCAAGCAAATGTGTGTCAGTGTCTAAGGGGAGGGGAGCATCAAGGAAATGGGCCCCCATGTAGCAGTGGAGGGGGAATGAGAAGAGGAGACGTGGGCTCTCAGCTGCTTGCTGGAGGCCTGGCAAGTCTGGCCTCACCTGTACTGATGTGGGTCAGGCCACAGGATAGCCTCAGCGGCGGTCTAGTGGGCAGAAAGGGGCCACGTCAATGGGGCTGCCCCTTCGGGGTTTCCCCAGCCCCCTAGGTGCCTCAGCTGGACCACGCTCTCTGACACCATGCTCCCCAGCATGGCTGGGAGGGCAAGCCCAGGATCCGTGTGCCAGTCATGCCTCAGGACCCTCACAGATCTCCTGGGGCCTATGGAGACCTGAGTGTCCAGTGGGACAGGGAGATGGCACACCTCAGCCTTTCTCCTGCTGCCCAGAGCACCCAGAATTCTGGGTGGGGCGTGATGGACGTCAATACAGAGTGGCAGCTATTCCGGTCCTGTGGACTGGCAGCCCAGGCCATGCTGGATATCGTGGGACCACCAAGCAGGAGCAACCACCCTGTGCTGTGCACAAGTGGGTGGGAACAATGAGGGACATGGACACGGGAAGGAAGCCCCTGCTGCCATACCCCACTCCGTGCAGGGAAAGGGGCAGGCAGAGGAGAAAACGCTTCTGGTCCTTGTACTCCCTTCTGGTGGGGGTGAGGGGTGCCTCAAAGCTGCAGCCAGGGCTTTTGGGTAACAATGGGACCTCCTGACTCCAGAGAGAGTCCTGGGCTCTGGGTCTAAGTGAGAATCAAGTCCCCAGTTCATCCCCACTCTCCCTGCATGGGCCTGTCCCCAGCCTGGCTTCCTTTGGCTTTATGTCCCTATAAAGTTCTCATTACCCCATCTCTGCCACTATCTCTGGGCCTGTTAAGGTTATCCTAGCACCTGTTTCTCTGCTCCCACAAGGTCTGGATGGTACCTTTAGGCCTGACTTTCTGTTGGCCTTGATCAAAACTTCAAACCCTGCCCACTCGGCCCTGGGATGGTCATCTGTCTCTGCTTTTGAGTGCTGCTCCACTAATACCAGCTCCCCTTTCCTGCCTTGGCTGAATCTCCGTCTAGGCCTGCCTGTCCTGTTTATCATCTAGGACTCTATGCTCAGCTTATGCCTGGCCTTGGTTCCTTCCAGCCTGCCCTGGCCCCACCTGGGATTCCACCCAGGAAAGTAAAGCACCCCCGCACGTGACTCTGGGTTTGGGTGTGTGTGAATGCGGATCCCACGTGACTGCCAGCTTCTAGGGCCTGTTAGGCCAGAGGTTCCCATGACTGAGTCTCAGGGCTGGGAGGAATCTTTGCAGTCCTCTGCACCAGCGCTCCGCCTGGCATGGATGAGAAGGGAACTCGAAGCCTGGCAGTCAATCACACTTCCCTGAATTCAGGGGTATTTCCCTGCCCCACAAGCCCTCTCCCAGCAGCAGCCCCCACTGCACAAGCTGCCTGGGGGATGCGCCTGGGGGACGCGCCTGGCGGCCCTGCACTCTAATCCAATCTGCAGCTCTAGCTTGTTAATTTTATGCTTCATCAGTCGGCAGCTGCAGGAGCCTTTCACTTAGGCAGGGCGAGGCTCCACTGACATAGCCTTGCTTTCCTCCACCGTGGCATCCTCCAGTTGACTTTTGTTGGATTTTTAAATTTGTATTTTTAATTATATAGGTAATGCATGATGACAATCCTACAGTAAAAAGGTTCAAACACTAAAAAAGTAAACAGATGACCCCTTTAACCATCCCTCTCCTCCAAGTAAGTGCTGGAACGGTTCAGCATATCCCTTTTAGTTGATTTTGCAGCATAAATCCAGCCTGCCCTATCTTCCTTCTAAAGAGAATGTCCTGGTTCCCAAGGAATTTCCTGCTTACAGGTCTTAGCTGACCTGCCCCTGTTTGGGGAAGGGACCTGAATGACAAGAAGGAAGGTGTAGGAATTAGCTGGAGGCAGATCAAGAGATGAAGAGCGCTGTCCTTACCTTTCGGTCATCTTTGAAGGCATCAGCAGCAGCAGTAAAGTGCGGAATGACCTTCTTACAGTGTGGGCACCCTGTGTGAGAGGGGAAGAGAGCACACAGGACAGTGATGCATGTGCAGGGAGGCTGCAGGGCCAGGGGCCCTTCCTGAAAGCTCCAGAGAGGGCTCTCCAGGAGCCCCACCCCTGCCCGCCACACTGTCAGGGTCCTTTTGTCAACCTTGCCACTCTAACCACCTCCCACCCATGTCTGATCTATTGGTAGGGGGGACTGGTAGGAGTCCCTGTCACAAGCATCATATGCTCCTGCCCAGGCTGGGGGGCGATGGTCACTGTAGTCTAGTTCTGCTCCTTCCACAGAGGACGAGGAACAGCCTGATCTTGGGGGCAGAGGGAGCTCTGGGCTTAAAGAGGAAGGCACGGGATTCTCAGAGCCTGCTACAATCTTCTCTTGCTCCAGGGACAATAGCAAATCTCTCCATTTCCTGACTGAGGGGAAGTGGCGTTAGGAAATGCAGGGTGGGGGGATTTCGGGGCAACCACTCTGCACCCACTGCTCATGCTTTGCTGCTAACTTCTGCGTTCCTAGCAACCTCCACCCAGCCCAGACTGTGAGCAGCCAAATCAGGCCCTGGTCCCCAGGTCTCCATCTACCCTTTGCTCTACAATAACCAGAACCTCGAAGCCAGGAAGAGGAAGGCCATGGTCAGGGTAAGAGGGAGAGGAGCTACAGGAAGTCACCAGGCAGTCCTCAGATCCCTTGACGGTCCCTGTCCCTGGGAGAAGGCTTGTCAGAGCAGCCTAAGGCCTTTGAGCTATACTGGGGCCCCTACCTCCAGCATCTGTCTCTTGTTCTGGGCATCACCCTGAGCCCCAACTCTGACCTCAGTGTCTCAGAAGACGGGTAGGGACCTCTGTGGGGGCCACTTTCTCCTCCTGTCCTGGTGAGCCCAGGAGCTGCAGGCTGATCCAGCCCTTCCCTCAGCACTAACAGATCAGAACCCAAACCCCTCTCCTCTCTCAGCCCTTTCCCAGTCACTGGTGAACAGAACTGCCCAGGGCACAGAAGGGCTCTGAGGGGAGGGTTTCCCTGAGCAAGGGGAGGCTCCAGCCCACACCTCTAGGTCAGCCGACCTCCCTCAGCCTCGGGAAGGCAGAGATGCCACGGTGGGAACAGAAACGGCTCTGCTTATCTACTTTCTCCTTTTTAAAATTAGATAATAATGACTGGCATTTCAAAGGGTTTTGTGAAACCAAATTAAGGCTAAGCTACAAGTTTAATCTGAATTTAGCCCTTGAGCCAGTCCTGAGATGAGCAGGACCACCCACATGGCCCGGCTGGCAGAGTGGCCAGCTGGCCCAGAGCATTGTGGGGGGTGATGGGGGGTGGGGGTGTAGAGGGATTTGCCAAGTCTCATGCAGAAGGAGCAGAAGAGACCTGGGCCAGTGATGGGTTATATCAGAAATGAGACAAGCACAGCTTAGCAATGTGCCTAGCATAGCCTAGCTCATGGCAGAGACTGGATGAGTTTTTAATAGCCTAAAATGGCAATTACAAGTAACACTTCACTAATTTGACATAACAGAAAGAAAAATAGCTTAAATTCATGAAAATGTCACACTATAAAGGGATGATGTTATAAAATTTTCAAAACACTTAAAGAGCTCAATCTACTGGTTAACAAGGTACGTCACAGACAGCTCCTGCAGGCAGCTGCAGGCCCCTTGTGTGTGGCCTATGCCCATAATAGCATTAGGCTGGCGGAAAATAACCACCCCTCCTTCCTCAAAACCTGGTTTCACTATTAATTTTTCCTTTTTAACCTCTTTGTTCATTGAAAGTCTAAAGGTAACTGTCTGCCTAGTGTAAATTCCTGTTACCATCAATTTAAAATATCTAGGCCTCAGATTAATGGCTTTCTGTTGCATCTAATTTTCTCATTATCTGAAAGAAAGAGCGGGGCCAATGAATAATGGGAGGGAGGGCTGTTTCAGAAAGTGCATGAAGATGCTTCCAAGAGGTGTCAGGAGGGCCAGATGTGGATGATTTTTTTTATTTAATGTGGGCTTAAAAAAAAAAAAAAAGGCACTGCCTCTGTGTAGCAGAAAACCAAAGACGCCTCCCAGAGTGGGGAAAGAGGAACAAAGACTGAGGACAGGCTGGACAATTGCAGTTCTAGAGACTCCACCAAGCTGGCCTGAGAAGGGCAGTCACCATGACCAGACCATTTAGCGTAAAAGGAACAATGAAACAGCAGGAGGAAGAACTGTGCAGAAGCTGGGGAGACAGGATGCAGGGGCAGACACGGTGGGAGAAGGGATGTGGGAGGTGGAGAGATGTGAAGGGAGGTAAGATGTTGGGGTGAGGCAGATAGAAGGGGAGCAGGAACGTGTGGGCAGGCTGCTTTTCCTTTAGATCTCTATCAGGCATTTGACTTTACTATTTGACATTTCTGTAGTGTTTAGATCCTTCATATATAAAAACTATATAGTATATGCTATATTTATATATAAAAATAGGTATTATTATTTTCATTATTAAAAAGTCAAAAGATGTATCTTTTTTGTCCTTGAAAAGTCTTCCCCCTGTAACCCACTGATAAAGATGTATGTCCCTGGGGCAAGGTTTAGGGACAGAAAAATGCAGTAAGAGAAATGAAGAAACTGTAAGCCCTCTGCCAGAGGTTGAGTCACTCAGTGACCCTGCCCTGGATGGATTGTGCTTAGAGTTTTGTCAGGGTAGACAGTGAGCCCCTCAAGGCCTGGCAGGGACATGTCTCCCTCCCTTGTACCCTGGGCCCTAGACACTGCACAGCACAGAGCTGATATTTGATGGATAGATGGAAGACAGGCGGGAAGGCAGGCGGGAAGGCAGGCAGGCAGGAAGGAAGGCAGGAAAGAAGGAAGGAAGGAAGGCAGGAAGGAAGGAAGGAAGGCAGGAAGGAAGGCAGGAAGGAAGGAAGGCAGGAAGGAAGGCAGGCAGGAAGGCAGGAAGGAAGGAAGGAAGGAAGGCAGGAAGGAAGGAAGGAAGGAAGGCAGGAAGGCAGGAAGGCAGGAAGAAAGGAAGGCAGGAAGGAAGGAAGGAAGGCAGGAAGGAAGGAAGGAAGGAAGGCAGGAAGGCAGTAAGGCAGGAAGAAAGGAAGGCAGGAAGGAAGGAAGGCAGGAAGGAAGGAAGGCAGGCAGGCAGGCAGGAAGGAAGGAAGGAAGGCAGGAAGGAAAGAAGGCAGGAAGGAAGGAAGGAAGGCAGGAAGGAAGGAAGGAAGGCAGGAAGGAAGGAAGGCAGGAAGGAAGGAAGGAAGGCAGGCAGGAAGGCAGGCAGGAAGGCAGGAAGGAAGGAAGGAAGGAAGGAAGGAAGGCAGGAAGGAAGGAAGGAAGGCAGGAAGGAAGGCAGGCAGGAAGGAAGGCAGGAAGGCAGGAAGAAAGGAAGGCAGGAAGGAAGGAAGGCAGGAAGGAAGGAAGGCAGGCAGGCAGGAAGGAAGGAAGGAAGGAAAGAAGGAAGGCAGGCAGGAAGGCAGGAAGGAAGGAAGGCAGGAAGGAAGGAAGGAAGGCAGGAAGGCAGGCAGGAAGGAAGGAAGGAAGGAAGGCAGGAAGGAAGGAAGGAAGGCAGGAAGGAAGGAAGGCAGGCAGGAAGGCAGGAAGGAAGGAAGGCAGGCAGGAAGGCAGGAAGGAAGGAAGGCAGGAAGGCAGGCAGGAAGGAAGGCAGGAAGGCAGGAAGGAAGGAAGGAAGGCAGGAAGGAAGGAAGGAAGGAAGGAAGGCATGAAGGAAGGAAGGAAGGAAGGAGTTGTAGATCTTTGGCAGCCCAAAAGCGTAAGAGTCTCTCCCAGATTCCCTGGGGATTCAAGCACCTGTCTGCCCCAGCAGCCAGGGTCGGGGTGGTGGGGGGCTTATGTCTGCTATGAAGGCCCCTCACTCAGGGAGGAGCTGAAGAGAGGCAGAGGAAGCACTGGGCTCTGGTCCAGAGGTCTGGGGGAAAGTATTTCATCTGGTCAAGGGCTTCCACTCCTGCAGCCAGGTTCTCACTTGCTGCTGAAAACACTCTCACTCTCTGGACTGTGCCTGTGACAGAGAGAGAGCCATCCAGGCTGCGGGAGGGGCCTGCCACTAATTTGTCCCATGGCCTTGGGCAAGGCTCAGTCCTCCACCCCCCAGTGCCAGAAGGAAGATGTCAGCTCCCGAAAATTTTCAGGCTTCTGGGCACACTCTACAGACCGAAGAGGACAGCTGGAAGCTCTCTAAAGGACTGGGAGAGGACAAGTCCCACTCTGAGAAGGAAAGGCAGAAAGAGATGGGCAGGAAGGCTGCCTCAGGGAGGGGCTGAGGCTGTGGCGGCCCCTCTCAGACCCTGAGAACACAGAGACTCCACAGATTACTGATACTTGAAAGGTGGGGGCAGGGGGAGCCAACAGGAGGGCCGGCTACAACTGAGCGGGTTTATGGCTAGATGGAGCTGCCTGGCTTCTCTGTAGACTGCAGCTTTTATTATCCTCACTCCATTAAGCTGAGCTGTAACCTGGGGGAGAGAGAGAAGGGCAGCAGAGAGTGGGAAATTCTAAGAACCTTTCATTGTAAGTATCAATTAACAACTTCAAAATGGGAATACACAGAAACCTGAGGTCACCGACGCCAATGTCGGCAGACGTGTCACTTCCCCAGCTTAAGCTCTGATTAAAACGAGCACAGCACAGGAGCTCAGGAGCGAATGTGGCTGTGCCTATGCCACGGCTCCAGAGCCATCTGGAAGGGCAGGGAGAGCGGGTTCCAAGGTGCCGAAGATAAGTCAGTGCCTGGAGGAGGAAGAGGGGGCGGGGGCAGCTGAGGGGTGGGAAGTGTGCAGGTAGGGGACAGGGGCATGGAGGAGCCCAGGGACAAGAGGCGACCAGCACAGAGGCAGAGGGCTTTAGGACAGACACGAGAAAGGCTGCCCCAAAGGAAGGAGAGCCCGACAAGGCTGACAAAAGGAGGCCCTGGATTTGAAGGACCTCTCAGCCTGGAATAAAATTGGAGAGCCTGGTTCATAATGGAGATGACCCTGGGATCCATCAGTGGCTGCCTTGGTCCCTGGGGTGGGTGTGCTGGTCTTCTTGGTTTGGTGGGGGCCAAACCCCTCTTACCGTGCCACTCAGTGAGCACCCAATCTACTTACAAGGGGCGTAGAACATGACCAAGGTGTGTTTCTTCTTCTTCAGGGTCTCCCGGAAGTTGTCCCCCACCAGGTGCAACACGCTTGTCTGCTGCTCTTCCCACGTGGGCTCTGGGGGTGGGGGGGCCTCAGGGCTGCAAGAAGCCAGGGGAGCAGGGAGGCAGCCATGAGGAGAGACTTTTAGATGGGCAAGGAAATCCACCCTCAATGTCCCAACCACTCGGGGGAACATGCATGAAGAAACCACTACAATCCTTCTAAAATTTCATTTTAAAACCGCAGTTTAAACACAAACAAATCTGTGCCACCAGCAAAGACCTTCCCTGATTCCCTCTGAGGAGCCCATTAAGGAGCCATTTTGTAAAATATGGAAGACTTGACCCCATTTTAGGGAAGGGCAGCCCCCCTAGTTGTGGGCCACGAACTCCTTGACAAGAGCATAGAGGCACCTCCGCTTGGGCTCCCAGGCCCCTCCTTCCTGCCCCCTCTAGGACCCTACATATCGTTCATTATCTCCTGGTTCTCAGCTTCTGTTCTGGTGGAGAGCATGAGCCAAGGAGTGAGGCAGGCCTGGGTTCAAGTCCAGATGACTTACAAGCTGTGCAACCTTAGGTAAGTTACTAAACCCCTCTGAGCCTCCATTTTCTTTTCTGTTAAATGAGGACAATGGGATCTTTATGAAGAGTAGAGAATGTATGTAAAGCATCTACTCAGTCAAGGAACTAATATTTACTGAGAGCCTAGACGCTCTAATAAATGCCAGTCATTGGATAAATGTTATTGCTTCTCAGTCTCTTGCTGTCCACTGGGTCCCTCCACTCTGCCTCATGCAAGGATGGATCTCCAGGGTCTTGCAATAGCTTTTGCTCCCCTGCTTTCCTCTCTATAACCCAGCTCCCCTTCTTGGAGTATTTCTGGGGAGAGGGCTGCACCCACGCTGCCACGTCTCCCACTGGGCTTGTGCCACAGCCCCTGCACCAGCTGAGTGCAGCCCTCTCTCTGCTTCCAGTTCTATTCTGAGCCCTTGCAATTCTCAAAGATCTCATTCCTCTGCATGGCTCCAGTGATTTCCATGGCCGAGAAGAACTTAAGGCCTCACCTCTCATCCAAGCTCCTTATTTCCAGGTGTTTTTCAGGCATTTCCAGCTGGAAGTCCCATTGCAACCTCAAATCCACCATGACTTAGAACACATTACTCTTCCCTCCTCCTCCCAAACCAGTCTCCCTGCCTCCCACCTTCTCCTGTGCTGGTGACTAAGACGGGCCCCTCCCAGCCTTCCTTCCTGTCTTTGTCCTCCAGCTTCTCTGGTTCCATGGCTGACACCACTCATCTGACCTTTCTGCTCTGCCTTTTCCCTGAACGCTGCCTCCCCAGGCTGGCCTGCTGGCAGGCGCATCTCAGTTACCCACAGCCTGGCAGCCTATGCACCTGCCTGTAAATGCCATCCACCTTTTCTGGTGCTGTCTGCTTGCCCTGCTTCTGGGTGATGAGCCTCAGTTCTCTACCCCCAAGCCATCGGCTGTTCACACTCCACCTGAAGGATCCCCTCCAAGTGGCCGGAAGAACTACTATTTGTCCCTGGATAGGGCCCTTAACCTCTCTGAACCTAAGTTTCTTCACCAATTAAATAGGAATAAAAACTCTGGCCTCAGTAGGACTTGAGGATGAAATGGAGCAAGAGATAGGAGAGCATTCTGCAAAGGCTGGCTGCTGTGATCACTTATGTATTGATACTGTCAGTCATGAGAAGTCCACAATCAGTCATAAAAATAGCTTCAACCTTTTTTTTTTTTTTTTTTTTTTTTTTTAAGACAGGGTCTCACTCTGTTGCTGAGGCTGGAGTACAACGGTGCCATCCCAGCTCACTGTAGCCTCAACCTCCTGGGCTCAAGCAATCCTCCCACCTCAGATTCCCAAAGTGCTGGGACTATAGGCACACACCACCATGCCCAGGTAATTTTTTTGATTTTCAGTAGAGGTGAGGTCTCACTATGTTGCTCAGGCTGGTCTTGAACTCCTGAACTGAAGAGATCCTCCTGCCTCTACTTCCCAAAGTGCTAGGATTACAGCCATGAGCCACCGTGCCCAGCCAGTTTCAACTTTTTTGAGTACTTCCACATCACGTCCTGTGCTGAGCACTTTTCACAGGAGTCTCATTTAATTCCCTAGACAAGTGTATGGGGAAATTACTGTCTCCATCTTACAGATAGGAAACTGGGGCTTAGAGGCGTCAAAGAAATGGCTCAGGGTCACGATCTGAGCCCAGGTCTCTCAGACTCCAAAGCCCATGCTCTTGACCTAAAAGCACTTAAGAAAGTACTTAAACCTGAAAGCACTTAGCCTGAGTGCTTTTCAGGCTCTCAGTAGCAGCAGCGGCACACAGAAAGGACAGAGGCCCCTCATGCTCGCTGTTTGTGGCCAAGACTCTGGAGCACTGATTAGTGATGATCAACACTCTGGATTCCCTCGGCTCTCTAACCAGAAGTCCAAGCATCACAGGGACCTGGCCAGATCCCCCGCCCCACCCAGTCCTTTCCAGTGAACCAGCCCTGGCACCAGAGCAAGGCTGGAAAAGTGGGTGTGAACAAGCCACTTGCTTCAGACACCAGAAGGCCTTGAGGGGTGAGTGAGCACCTTGTCCCTTTCAGAGGCAAACCATCATTTTCCTCTGGTCCCTGAGACAAAGGCCTGGCTACTTTCCAAATCCTCCCAGTGGATGAGCAGGACAAAGTGGGAGAAGCTGAGGCCAGGATCTCATCAGTCCATTCCCCTCTTGCCAGGGGCCTCCCCTGAATCTAGTGGCAACTTTGCTGCCATTCCATAAGCTGGTGTTTCTCAGAACACCATGGCTGAGGGTCCCATTCACACTTCCTGAATCAAAGAGTCTCAGAGTCTATGCTTTAAATAAACATCTCATATCTGACCAATGTCCTGACAAAGTAGCTCAGACTGTATAGGTTCAACTGTGTCCCCCTCTAATTCATATGTTGATGTCCTAACCCCCATTATCTCAGAATGTGAATATATCTAGAGACAAATTGTCCCTTTAAAGGGATAATTCAGTTAAGATGAGGTCATTAGGGTGGGCTCTCATCCA
Organism: Pongo pygmaeus; assembly: GCF_028885625.2. Classification (NCBI taxonomy): domain Eukaryota; kingdom Metazoa; phylum Chordata; class Mammalia; order Primates; family Hominidae; genus Pongo; species Pongo pygmaeus. The sequence goes on along the minus strand of NC_085930.1, from coordinate 55,926,954 downwards.
ACATGACTGGTGTCTTTATAAGAAGAGCAGATTAGGTCACAGATACATAGAGAGGGGTGGCCATGGGAAGTCACAGGCAGAAGATGGCCAAGGGGAGGGGCCTCAGAAGAAACCAGCCCTGCCAACATCTTGATCTCTGATTTCTAGCCTCCAAAACTGTAAGAAAATCGGCTGCACATGGTGGTTCACGCCTGTAATCCCTGCACTTTGGGAGGCCGAGGCGGGTGGATCACTTGAGCTCAGGAGTTCGAGACCAGCCTGGGCAACATGGTGAAACCCCGTCTCTACTAAAAATACAAAAAATTAGCCAGGCATGGTGGCATGTGCCTGTAATCCCAGCTACCTGGGAGGCTGAGGCAGGAGAATCGCTTGAACCTGGGAGGTGGAGGTTGCAGTGAGCCGAGATCATGCCTGCAGCCTGGGTGACTGAGTGAGAATGTCTCAAAACAAAACAAAACAAAACAAAACAAAACAAAATTGTAAGAAAATAAACTTCTGTTATATTGTTATATTGTTGAGCCACCTGGTCTGTTATGGCAACACTAGCAAACTAATACACAGGCTGAGGGGGCTCTTCAAAATCTTTATCCTCAGCTGCAAAACACCACAGCCTGCCCTGTGGACATCACTAGAGGCCCAGCCAACTGCTAGCAAACCTGGACGAAATGAGTCTAGTTCTGGATATGAAGAGCTGTGTCTCCTTCATTTACTCAAAGGGAATGGAATAAAATGCAGACAATAAGACCTGGGCCTAAGGAGACTAAGACAGAGAAAAAGCAACACACGGTTTAGTGCGTCGATGAAGCTGCGTCCAGAAGGACTGCCAGCAGTGACCTGATCAAGACACGTGATCAGCATATAAACGGTGATTTTAGGGTTGAGGAAGTCAGATCTGTCTTGACTCCTATGGGCCTGAGCCCAGGACATTGACCATAAAGTTTACTTCACCTCCTCAAGGTGGTCTCCAGAGGCCGCCAGCTGGCAGTTAGGATGCACTACTGAGATCATAACACTTACTTTTGCATCCACTCGAGAAACTTCTTCTTTGTCCTGAGCACGGGCACTGCGTATTTCTCTCCATTCTTAAAATACTTCAATGTAGGAAACTCTGAGATGTGGAATCTTTCTGCCAGGGCCTTGTTGACAGTGGCATCGACAGCTGCAAGGACACCAGAGCTCTGGGATGGGGGAAAGGCCAACCATGCATTACAGCCTCAGATGCGGTGCTGGTGGAACACAGGAGCCCAGACGCTGCCCCCACAACCCGTCCTGGACCTGCCAGAATTTAACTGGGGTGGCTAGCCCAGTGGGCTCCCATATCCCAGGGAACAACTGAACATTGGCACGGCCATCATTTCTCATTTATGAGCTGAGATGAGGCTTTTGAATCTGCCCCACCAGCCATGTTGAGTAGATTGGCACCTGTTCCTGTTAGCCAGGGTCCCAGAGAAAAGAAGGAGCAGGCAGAGGTCACCTGGACGGGCACGGGAACATGGCCCAGTAGTCCTTCTGCCCCCCTCTAGGATCCCATCTGTCTAAGACGTTCTACTTGGGCACACAGAGGTACTGCTGGCCTCCACGGACCACGGGAGCTGCAGCAGGGCTTGCAGGGGAAAGTCATGATGATTCCACCTGTCAGTGATTCTTTCAAAGAGAACGGTGAGGGGGAAGGAAAGGATGCTCACATCCGCGTCTCCATGGAGGGCTTCTGCTGCCTTCTCAAACTCTGGCTTCATTTTCTTACAGTGGCCACACCCTGTGGGGAGAGATCAAAAGAAACCATTCCTATGGCACAGAGGCCCTCGGGATGCTCCCCTGCACTGCCTCCGTAAGGCAGCTCAGCCCCATTCCCAGACACCAGAGAAAAGCAGCAGCAGCACCAGCTCAAAGAAAAGAAATAGTTTGCATAATCCACCAGAAGTGGGTTGGGGTAGCGAGAAGGTACCCCAGACACAAAAATAAAACAACTGCATAAATAATACAGGCAACATGTATGTAGCCTGTGTGCCAGGTACTGACCAGTGCTTTACAGCCTCATAACTGCCCCACAAAGTAGGAACTGACATTATCTCCATTCTATGGATTAGACAATTGAGGCACCAAGAGGGCAGGTGACTGCCCAAGGCCATATACACAGCCATGGTCACAGAGCTGGGTTGAAAACCCAACCAGTCTGGTGGGAGGCCCCAGCTGCAGGCAGCGTGTAGGTTGTGGTACCATGCTGGGATCACCATCATCATCTCTGGACAGAAGGCAGTCTGAGGCCTTGAGCTGGGCATAAAAATTCACAGAAGCATAAGTATGGGACATAATTACATTCTAATTGTCCCCATATGACATGATGGGATTTTTTTGGGATAGAAACTACTCTGTCCTTTTCTTTCTTTTTTTTTTTCAGATGGAGTCTCGCTCTGTTGCCCAGGCTGGAGTGCAGTGGCACATCTCTGCTCACTGCAAGCTCCGCCTCCTGGGTTCATGCCATTCTCCTGCTTCAGCCTCCCACGTAGCTGGGACTACAGGCGCCTGCCACCACGCCCGGCTAATTTTTTTTGTACTTTTTCAATAGAGATGGGGTTTCACTGTGTTAGCCAGGATGGTCTCGATCTCCTGACCTCGTGATCTGCCCGCCTCGGCCTCCCAAAGTGCTGGGATTATAGGCGTGAGCCACCATGCCCGGCCTGCTCTGTCCTTTTCTTACAGCCATGTGAACACAGTAAGATGTCAGAAATAATAAAATTTGATGCATTAAAAAGAAATTAAGCACTTTGTGTAGATGACAGACCTCGACATTTGTACATTGTTTTCATTTTAATAGAAAGAGTACTTTCTGGCCTCTGATGCTGGAGGGACTGGGAGGTGAGGGGTCTGCAGACTGGCTCAGGATGGAGGCTGCTCAGAAGGTGAGCCTGGCTGTGCGGGGACCATGCATTAACTAGGATCAGCGGATGACAGGTCGTGACTCAACCTTCTCAGGGGTGTGCCACTGTGTGGGAGCTGAGAACGCTATAATTCTACTACTGATTGTTAGGAAAAAGAAAGACAAGAAGAAAGCAAGACAGAAAGTCAAACAGTATAATCAGAGGAGACCTCCCACTGAGCTATGGAATCGGCTTTCCTGCCTCCAGCTGAGCACCCGGCAGGGATGAAAGCTTCTGTCTCCTCCTCCAAGACCATTTCTGCAGAACTCAGCTCCAGGTGAGACATGAACCTGTCTTGTTCTTAATCTCTCCATTTCACTCCTGCCTGTACCTGGCTTCCTCAGCTCATCCTCACCCTGTCCCTCCCAGGGACAAGAGACCCCAGAGTGGCTACTCCCCACTTAACTGATAACAGAAAACCAAACTGATCCTTGAGCTCCCAGGCAGTGTTGTGAAGCTCCTCCTCTGGACAGAGCACTGGAGACATGACTGGGTCAAGGGCACTGACCCTCATGGAATGCAGCCCAGGGAGTGGCTACAGTGCTTAGCCACACCAACACGTCGACTCTTCCCAGGTGGATCCAAGGAAGAGAGACACTGCTAACCCTCAACTGGGAGCCTCCACAACAAGAAGAGGAGGAACTGCTGGGTATACAGGCACCTCTGCTGCCGTTATCTAGGGAGCTCCCTACTCCTGTTGGGCTATGATGCAGAAGAAAGGGTAGAAAAGGCATCGGCCCTTAGAATCTTCCAGCATAATGACAGACAGGACCATGGTCTTTGGTCCAGAGGGGAATATAATGGCACACATGATGCCTTCAAGGGATGAACCAGAGGAAGAGCACTCCTCACCTGCCCTGGCAGCCCCAGGGGAGCCGGCAGCTGCTTGTAGCCCTATTACATATTGTACCCACACTACACACTCATCATGCTGGGCTCTAGGTATCAGACAGTGGCTATCTTTTTTTTTTGAGATGGAGTCTCGCTCTGTCACCCAGGCTGGAGTACAGTGGCACGTGATGTCAGCTCACTGCAACCTCTGCCTCCTGGGTTCAAGCGATTCTCCTGCCTCAGCCTCCCGAGTAGCTGGGACTATAGGCGTGTGCCACCACGCCCGGCTAATTTTTTGTATTTTTAGTAGAGACGGGGTTTCACTGTGTTAGCCAGGATGGTCTGGATCTCCTGACCTCGTGATCCACCCACCTTGGCCTCCCAAAGTGCTGAGATTACAGGCGTGAGCCACCGTGCCCAGCCCCAGATGGTGACTCTCTAAAGGTGGGACCTGAGGTTTTTTTTACCTTGTACCTCCCCATGAAGCAAAAGGATCACCGTTTAATAGATATACGATAAATATTTACTGGTCAGCAATGAAGAGATCTAATTAAATAATTAGTAGACAACTCCTGGGGTGACCAGGGGCTTGAGAAGACCTCCTGGAGGTGGCAGATGAAAGGACACATGTGGGCAAGTTAGAGACAGAGGACAGAGGGCCCAGTCAGGAGGGCAGGGGCAGCCTCAGAGAAATGAGGACGTCCCCACGCTCAATTCAGCAGTGCAGAATTCCGCTGCCAGGGCTGAGCAAGGCACACAGCCCCAAAAGTGCTCCTAAGGGCTCCTCTGGGACTGCTGAGCTCGGCCCCCGCAGAGGCTGCCCCTGGGCAGGGCAGGGCAGCCTGGCTGTTCCTGGCCTGGTTCTCCACAGCAGATATTCTTAATGTCCCCTGCAGTCAGACATTGTGGAGATCATGATCAAAGTGGTAAACCCTTCTTCCAGAAAAATGCATACAGGGTTAGACGACTTTGGGAGTTCACGGTCTGACTAGACCCCACTTGGGATCCCCCCATCATGAGCTGTAGAGGTATCAAGGTCATCATTATTTTGAATGACAAGAATATCACTTTCCAGAAGTGAACATTTAGCATCATCACAAGCCATGTGTTACCTAAATAATCCAGTCACAAAAGGGTTGTTTTGGTAAGTTGGCTGTTTGTTTTCCCCACAGAAACAATTTTACACACCGATTACTTGCAGATTCCCAGGGGCAACCACAAAAGCCCATTTAATAGGATGCACCTGAAACATAAAAGCATGCAGTGCTATTTGTATTTCCCTGAGCCTGCTCCCAATGGGACACGTGCAGCCCGAGATCCAGTGGGGACAGCAGGCAGGCCGCTCCCTCTAGGCAGTGGCCCCTACCTCAGCAGTAAGAGGAAGAAGAACTCCAAGAGGGTCCAGGGAGAGCTGGGGCAGGAGTCTGCGCCTCCCGGGCACTGACATTCTTGAGATTGTCACAAAAGCCTCTCCTCCCCTTCCCCACACTGATGCATATACTCCACATGTATGTACAATTCCAGAGGGATCCTGGACTCCCTGAACGTGCTCACAGAACTGGGGTTAGGAGCCCAGGACAAAGGAGGCCACCGGACTCCAAGCCAATCACTATCCAATGGGAGGCGAAGTGGAAGAACACGGAGAGCTGATGCACAGGGGCCCAGGCTTAGATGTCTTTCCACACTGGCCCACATGTCAGGAGTAAATGGAATAATCTGCAGAAGGTTCTACTGACTTAATATGAGGTATATTAAGATTAACAAATTATTTTTTTGCCTCTCACTAAAATAGAGTGGAGAAAAAACCATCCTTTGGGGCCATGGTCAGGATGAAAAAGTTCTACAGCTCTTAAAGGGATCTCCCTGCCCCGGGGGCAACCCCAAGCTGCTGCTCCCTGCACCTGTCCAAGGTGAGCCCCCCACTCTCCTGCTTTCAGGCTGACCTCCCCTGACTGGGGCAGAGTGAGGGGGCTCACCATGCATGAAAACAAACTGCAGGAGAAGGAAGCTCAGAGACCCTCCTGCGGCAGTGAGTCCATCGCCCAAGAGTTCAACCTGCTCTGGAGAGACGTGAGTGGTCCATGCAAAGTCCCCAAAGGTCCACTGCCCTGAGACAGACTGACTCAGCCCAGCAGCACATAGTGGAGAATACACGGGGAGGCCTCAGGAAACGCAGGCATGAGGCCCTGGGTGGCCTCCATGGGAGGTGGGAGAGGCAGGAAGGAGAGGCTCCCTTGACCACTCTCCCCATACCCTCCATGATGTGGATGGTGCTGTCAGGCCAGCTGTGGCAGGGCCCATGGTCAAGATGGACAGTGGGACGGGAGTAGGAATCGGGGGAGGGAAGACAAAGAAAAGCCAGCCATTGCCATTCACTGAGAATCACTGTTGCTTTCTAAAGTGACCCAGTTGATGTGGCAGGACTCCTGAAGATGAGAATTCACTGTGTGCTGGTAGGGAGGTTTACTTCATCCCTTTATCAGGCTCCAGGCCTTTGACGCCACTGCCCTGCTAGGGTGGCAAGTGGGTTTCATTCCACCTGCCAGCTTCCATCAGTGGTGGGCCTGAGACAGAGGCTGAGTCTGAGAACTCGCTCACTGGGAAGAGGAGCTGTGACCAACTTGCAATGTCTGCCACAGACATGGGAAGCCAGCTGGGGTCAATACCAGGAGACCTCCAGTTTCTGCAGCTCGCACACATGGCTGTCTCCTGGACTTCGGCCTCAGCTCCCAGAATTCCCCACCTCTATAAGGAAAGCACTCGCTGTCTGTGCTGGGCTTCCACACTCTATCACAGCAGCCCCACCAGACACACGACACAGCTCAGTAGGTCCGTTTTACAGTGCCCGAAATAGTGGCTCTGGAAGACGAAGTGACAAATACCCCAGGGCCATCACCACCTGCCCCCTCTTCCTCCCAGCCCCTGCCCTGATGGATGGGACCTCTCCACAGGTAACATCCACCCTGGACAACCCCTCGCAATCCTACCTTGGTTCTGGCCCCTGCTTTGAGTCTTCCCAGTTCACGGTAGCCCCATCGAATGATCTGTTTCTCTTCTAATTACAAAATATTTCTTATTCAGATATTTCTATGGCATTTAATTTTGTGTTGCTTTGTGACTGTGATATTGCTGTCTTCTGATATTTAAGGGCAGCTGGGGTATAATTTTCAAAACATCAATCAGATCAGATCCCTTTGCTTAAAACTTTCCAGTGGCTTCCTATCACAGGTAGATTCAAATCCTAACTTATTATGGCTACAGACCCCACACAATCTGAGTCCTGCCTACCTTCACCCTCAACTCAGGTCACTTCTACTGCAGCCTCTGGCTCTCCTTCTCTTCTCCCATCACACCAAGCTCATTTATACCCCAGGGCCCTGGAACATGTTCTTTCCCCCACCTGGAGCATACATACCAACATCTTCCCCCAGGTCTATGTGCAGCTTACCCCTTTACATCAGCCACTCAGGCTTCCACTCAAATTTCACCTTCTAGGAGACCCTCCCTGACCACCTATCCCAAAGGCGACTCATGCTATCATGCCCTCTCCCAATATCCTGTCTTGTTTTCTTGATTGTACTCAAAGCAGCTGGAGTAATCTGCTCACTTGTTCCTTGCCCATCCCCTCAACTGGAATGGAGGCTCCGTATGTGCAGGCAGGGGCTCAGCTGTCTTGTCTAATTGGCCACCATATTCCTGATACTGACCACGCTGCTCCACACACTTTCTGAATGAATCAGCCTCATGACTTGTTAGGTTGTTAGGGTTACACCTGCGCACACGAGGTTTGGCAGGACTAAATTCTTTATGGGCAAGGGTCATCGCTTGCACTCAAATAGTCGTTAATTTGACTAAACACCTCTAATTAGTAGAACTGGCAACCAAGCCGGTTACTATGCACATCCCCTCTCCTCCCCTCCCCACTACCATCTTTGCGCCTCCTCTGCACCTCACTAGGAGAAAAATGTCTCCCAAAATCTCTAACATCTAAGGATGCTGTTCTAAAGTTTCCCATACATACCCTAGAATTCTCTTGATATTGTTAAGGTTTTCAATTGTAGCATCAATTCCTTCTGACCCTGAATAAGACACTAAGGCTAAGCAATAAACTTCTGCAAACAGAGTTTAAGATGAGGAGCCTGGCCAGGCCCAGAGGAGGAGAAAGGTCTGGCTGAGCAAACACCTCCCTCCCTGACACCCTCCTGTCTTGGGGAGCCGCGGGTGATGAATACAGCTGGTGGTGACCTGAGGACCAGCCTCCTTGGGCCTGGCCTTCATGATGTCCCTGGCTGTGGGACAGCTGGAGGAGGAGGGTTACACGCAGGGAGTGGGAGTCCGGCCCACTGCATTTCGTGTCCTGATTGTGATTTGAGAGGCCATTAAGTTTTATTGCTAAACTTCCTTGTTGGGCTTTTATCATCTGTGTAAGTGCACTTACTCCGATTTCCGTGATCTGGCATAGAGGTCTGCGCATCAACTCCTTGATCGTGCTCTTTTCTGGCTGTGGGAATGTTGGCCTCCTGTCAACCCCAAGCCCTCGGATTCCTCTGGATTTCATTAAATTCAATTATACTTATGATTTTATTACAGGCCCGCTATAGGGCTTTCCTGGATGCTGGAACCAGAATTTCCCAAGGGACCAGATTAATCTGTAGAGCTCCCTGGTAGCCAGGGTACTGGGGTAGTACTTGGGCCTCTAGAAGAGCCTGGTTCCTGCCTTGCTTGGAATTTGGCTTGGGGCATGCCAGGGAGGGAGGGTTTCCTACAAATGCCAGCAGAAATACGGACGTGGAGGGGCCTACAGAGACCTCAGAGCTCTTTTAAGGCTTCCAAATGCAGAAGCACCAAAGTGGACTCCTTGACAGTTGCAGGCATCTTGGGGCAGACTCACACACTCACAGATGCCTCTATTCATCACATGACCCCTCTTCTTATGCAAAGAGTTTGTTTTTTCCTTTATGTTAGCGCAAAATGTGGATAAACAAGTTTTAAAATTTCACTTCCAGGTTCCTATCCTAAGGAAATAATCAGACATGTAGACAAATATTTATGCATTAAAATGTTCTTTGCAGCATGATTTATAATGGGAAATATGGTAAACAACTCAAACTTTCAACATTATGATGCTAGTTAACCAATTTACAGTGTCATTATATTCTACAGTGGAATATTATGTGGCCACAAAAAGCATGTACAAAAAAAGCATTTTTAATAACATGAAAATACCTACAAGATAATGTTAAGGGGAATATGTAAAGGAAAAAGATGAATAGAAAAGACTTAAATAAATAAAATTAGGGCCAGATGCAGTGGCTCATGCTTATAATCCTAGAACTTTGGGAGGTTAAGGCAGGAAGATTGCTTGAGGTCAGGAGTTTGAGACCAGCTTGGGCAACATAGTGAGACTCTACTGCTATAAAAATTTTAAAAATTAGCCAGGTGTGGTAGTGTGTGCCTGTAGTCCTAGCTACTTAGGAGGCTGAGGCAGGAGGATCACTTGAACCCAGGAGTTTGAAATTGTAGTGAGCTATGATTATGCCACTGCATTCCAGCCTAGGTGACAGAGTGAGACCCTGTCTCAAAAAAAAAATCCCTTCATCACACCTGGCACAATAGACAAATGAAAAATAGAGATGAATTAAAGAAAGAAATTAAAAAATAAAAACATTATAACAAAATATAGGTCACTATTTTAATATCCTAAGGGAGAATTTCCTAAACAACCCACAAATCCCAGAGGTCAGGATGGGAGAAGGCAGACTTGCAGAATGGCTCAGTGGTTAGGCTGTGGCCTCTGGGACAGCCTGGGATTTCATCCTGGCTGCACTTTTTGGCTATGTGACCTTTGGCACGTTTCTTGACCTCTTGGTGTCTCCCCATCCTTACTTATTTGAGAATAATTAATCATGATATCAAATTCACAGAATTTTTTATGAAGACTGAATCTGTTAAAATATGGAAAGTACCTAGAACAACGCCTGATCCATAGTAAGTGTGATCAGTGACCAATAAATATAATAGCTATTACTCAGCTACAAAGGATGTAAAGCTTTGTACAATGAAAGGCGCCATAAACAAAATTAGAGCAAGAAATAGACTAATGGAACATGGAAAACACAGAAAACAGATAAAGATTAATATCTATAATTGTAGAGTTCTAGGTCAAGAATAAAAAGACAAATAAATAAAAAGACCTAGCAGAAAAATGGGCAAAGCGTATGAATAGGTGGTCCATGGAAGAAACATGAAAAGCTGATTATCACATGAAAAGATGTCCCGCTTCCCTAGAGGTCAGATAGCTGTAAACAAGTTGCTGTTTTGCCCAGCTTAGCAGAAATATAAAAGGCAGATAGTATCCATGGCTGCAAAGGACAAAGGCTCTGTCACCCGCTGGGTTTGGGAAAATCTTTCTGTATGGCAATTTGGTAGCATCTGCCAAAGCTCAAGCTTACTTACCCCAGGGCCAAGGAAATTCACTTTTAGGAATTAATCAAAAATATTTACACGTGTTCCCAATTATATATGTTTACCAATGCTCATTGTATTGTTTGAATAGTGAAAAACTGGAGATAAATACAATACCTATCAATAGGGGAATGGTTTAAAATTTCTGGCATATCCAAATTATAAAATACTATTCAATGGTTAAAAAGATTGAGGTAGATTTATGTGCCAATATCTACATTTACATGAAAATATCTTTGAGACCTATTGACAAGTTAAAAAAAGCAAATCACAGAAAAATGGATAGGAAGTGGTCCTACTTATGTTAAAAAACAAAAACAAAAAACCCAACCCCCTATTTTTTTTTTTTCGTCTTGTCACCCAGGCTGGAGTGCAATGGCATGATCTTGGCTCACTGCAACCTCTGCCTCCTGAGTTCAAACGATTCTCCTGCCTCAACCTCCCAAGTAGCTGGGACTACAGGTGTGCGCCACCACGCTCGGCTAATTTTTGTATTTTTAGTAGAGATGGAGTTTCACCATCTTGGCCAGGCTGGTCTCGAACTCCTGACCTCATGATCTACCCACCTCGGCCTCCCAAAGTGCTGGGATTACAGGCGTGAGCCACCGTGCCCGGCCAACCAACCCCCTGTTGTTTAGGTAGAAGCACTGCAGAAGGAGAAGGAAGGATCCATCCTCCACTGTGAGTGGTGACCAGCCCTAAGAAGGGGCACTGCGTGGGGAGTGAGGGATTTTCACTGTCTGCACTATATTCTTATGTATCTCTTGAACCTTGCACTGCTGATAACAAGAATGCTGTTAATATTATTCTTAAATTATTTGTGCAATTAGAAAATACAAGTGGCCAAGTGCAGTGGCTCACACCTATAATCCCAGCTGCTTGGGAGGCTGAGGCAGGAGAATCACTTGAGCCCAGGAGTTCAAGACCAGCCTGAGCAACATAGGGAGACTCCATCTCTACAAAAAGAAATCCAAAAAAGTAGCCAAGTGTGGTGGCCCGTGCCTGTAGTCCCAGCTACTCAGGAGGCTGAAGTGGAAGGATCACTTGAGCCCAGGAGTTTGAGGCCAGCCTGAGCAACAAAGTGAGACCCTGTCTCTAAAAAAAAGAAAAGAGAAAAACAGAAATAAATGAATGAATAAAATAAAATGACAGCACGAAGGCACTTCGTGGCATGACAGTTACACAAATCTATACATGCGATTAAAAAAAAAAGGTCGATTTTATGGTATGTTCTTTTAAAAAATAAAAGTTAAAAACAAGACAAAAAAAAAAAAACAAATGAAAAAGACTAGCAAGAATGATGCCAAAAAGTTAAAAAAAAAAAAAAAGTGGTTACCTCTGGATAATGGGGATTATAGGTAGTTTCTTTCCTTAATCATTTATATTTTACTATACCTTCTAGATTTTCTACAAAGGTGATATATTGCTTTGAGAATAAGACAAAAATACAGTTAAAAGCTTAAAAAAAAAAAAAGATGACAGCAGAAAATCTTGAGTCTGATGGGGACCTGCTGCCAGAAACAGCCCAGCTCCTGGAAGGCAGTGCAGATACCTGCTGGAGGCAAGATATGGCAAGGAAAACATTCCATCTCAGACCTGTTGCCAAGGAAAATGGGTCGATGAGTCAGGGGGTGGGCAAGGGTAGAGCCACGTGGCCCCCAAGAAACCCTGTAGCACAGGGGAGAGGAAGGGCAGGGGGTCCTCAGGATCCCCAGCACCTGCATGGGTGTCCACGGGCCTAGGAGAGACGAGCTGCTCAGGAACACCCCTCTCTGGGATGCCCCCCTTGCTCCCCTGAACATCCCCATATAAATGATGTCTACTCAGTTAGTGCCATGGCAGCTTGTCCTTCCCCTCCTAATGCAGACCTGAAGTTACTAGAGAGGGACAAAAAACAGTGACAAGAGGAGATGAGTGGCCACGCACACTCTGACTTCTCTCATATGGAACGCTGCAGAAAAACAAAAAGGTGCCACGGGTGGCAGCAGCCAGTGTCCTCCTGACACACCCTTTGCAGACAGCATCTCTGTCACCTGCAGGGTGGGAAAACTGCACCTGGGGCTGCGCGTGAGGCCCCACCGTGAGGACCAGAGGGAGGTCAGGCACGAAGCCTCACTACAAAGGGGAAGCCAAGTGCTAGCAAGAGAGGCTGCTCCTGGCCTTGGGTCCAGGCTCTGTCACCAGCAGCACCACAGACACGCCCCTCTCAGAGCCCTCTGCTCATACTCGGCCTGTCCTGCCCAGGAGGTCTGGCCCAGCTCCTGGGGGACAGGGCTGTGGGGCAAACCTGGCTGTAAATCTCAGTGTGGCCTGTGGCAGAATAGAGATCACCCATATGAAGGGCCTAGCACCGTGGCTGCCCTGGGCTCATTTATTTAGTGACAACTTAGGCATCAGTTGGAGAGGCCACTGAAGTATCTGTGGAGGGTTTCTAATGGGCTCTCACTGGGAGAGAGAGGGAAGGAAGACAATGGGGAGACGGGGGTGGCTGAGGTGGGATGTGAGTGGCAGGAGTGCTGGGAAGAGGGTAAAGGAGCAGGGCCCATGGTATCTCCAGGTCAGTCATCACTCACGGTGATGGGTAACACAGAACGGGGAGGGGTGCCGTGTGCCTTTCCTGCCAAGAGCCCAGCAGGGCGGCCTCACAAGCGTCCAATCAGTTCCAGGCAGAGAAGCAAGTGCCTTGCCTCTGGAACCCACAGGTGCCAGAGAGCACCCCCCTGGGGCGACACAGGTCAGAGGAAAGCTGAAGACCCTTTCCCTTCCTGGCCTTTCTAAGCAGGACCAGGAAAGAAACTAACATTGACCGGGTACTTACTACAGGCATAGAAGCAACAATGCAGACCAGCCTGGGCAACAAAGTGAGACCCCGTCTTTATAAAAAATTTAAAAATTAGCCAGGTGTGGCGGTGTGCACCTGTAGTCCCAACTACACAGCAGGCTGAGGTGGGAGGATCACTTGGGTACAGGAGGTCGAGGCTGCAGTGAGTTGTGTTTGTGCCACTGCACTCCAGCCCGAGAGACAGAGCAAAACCCTATGTCAAAAAAACAAAGAAAAGAAAAGGAAAAGAAAAGTAAAGAAAACAAACAACACTGCAAAGAAAGACCAGGTTTTCTCTGGGAATCAGTATCAGGAAGCATTTTAATTTTCTTCTCTATACTTTCCTACATTATCCCTTGATAAAATGTACATGTATTACTTTTATAATTAGCATAGAGTCATAGAAAATAAATTCAGCTTTTTAGTTTGAGCCCCATTATTTCGGTTTGTTGGGGTACTTCAAAATGTCAATGCATGGTCTGACATTTCAGCTGGTTAGCCTTTTCCCAAGGCTAACCCTGCCAAATGTGAAAGTATGCCTTTTTATAGCATTAACAAAGTTGCTGATTAAAAACAAGTGCACACCCTCTGGACAGACTCAGGGCAGATTCACAGTCACAATGTATCCAGGGGATGCTTCCCCTCAGGGTAGCTCCATCCTGTCTGATTCTGCCCATCACAGTGAGGAAAACAGCAACTCATTTTGTCAAATGTCTTGATAAAAGAAAGACACGCTAATTCATCAAGCTCAGCAATCCTATCCCAAGAAACAAACCAAGCGGCGCATTCAGCAATCTGGAGTAGAAGCTGTGGTCTGCTATGTTGATGGATCCCAATTTGTTTCTGTGAGTCTCTAAAATGGTCTGTCTCCAAATCACTCCATATTTGGCCTGAGACTGACACCTGGAACACTGTGATTTCCAGAATCACAGTGCAAAGAATCCTTTCTGCACTTAGGAAACCCAGGATGACACTGCTGGTCTCTGGCCTCTTGACATTTGCGCTTTACTCCAGGTCCCTCAAACACTGCAAAAGTGGTTTCTCGATCACCGGGGGTTCTCAGAAGCACTCTGGCATGAGGTACAAAGCCAGGCAGCTACGAGCTCTCTGCTCTCAGTTCACCTGTCCTGAGCTCCAAACTCCCTAAAGCATGTACATTCCATCCCTTCCTAGGCTAAAGACCATGCTCTTAATGAAGGAGTGTGTAGAAAGGGAATTAATCCAGAGCTATTACCATCTGACGGGAACATTAACAGGCAGCATATCAGGAAGCTAACCACATACTTTTGCCCTGATCCCTCTCACTCTGCCAGCCCAGCAGAAATAAACCCACACGCACAGAACCATGAATGGCCAGGGGGCTGGTGACCTCTCCCGACTCTAACTGGAAGGACAGACACATGGGGATGAAGACGCTGGAGGTTCCCAAGGAGGAATTGAAAACAGCCAGCCAGTAGCTGCTGTCACGGCTGGGACAGGGGTGCAAGCAGGGTGATTTCAGCTCTAGATTCAACATCACTTCCTGCAAGACTTGCTTCCAGCAGCAGCTCTGAGGCTGGCCAGGAAGCGTATTTTATAGCTAGGAAGAGCACTGGAGTGCCACCTGACTGGTCTCATGGCGGGCACTTTTTTGGGTACCTTTACCCTCGGGGATGCCCTCACCAAGGCCCTAGCAGACCTGAGGCAGACGCCCTTCATTGCGCTTCATCAGGAGAGGCCCATAAGACTGGAGGGTTTTTGAAACTTAGTTCTGGGGGCTTGTTTTGGTCTCTTTTCTAGGAACTCAGAAAAAGAGCTATAGGAAACCTTTCCTTTGGATTCTCCTAAGAATTTAGCACTTGTAAGAAATAAAGAGTTAGGAAAATCCACAGTAAGAGTATGTTTATGAGCAATTCCCAGGCTAGCCAAACCCACAGATACTGTGGGGGAAGGGGAGGCGGCCAGGAGACCGGGGCTCAGGCTCTGACCCTGTTCTTCCTGGAACCTAAGGCTCTTGAGGCCTGAAGCAGCTCAGGACTCACAGAGCCGTGGGCGGTCTATGTCATTTTTCTGCGTGACAGTCTCATGTGTAAAATGGGGCTAATTGTACTCACTTTGTGGCACTCTGGGTAAAACGAAAGATGACCCTTCAGGAAGACAATGTGTTACTGCTGTAGGGTGACACACAACTGTTGGCATGAGGACCCTATGATTAAGGAGTAATAACATTTCCTCCTCATAGAATATGCCCCTATGGACTAACCGTCCTCATGCACTGTGACCTCGCGATTTCGGCCCTGCTCCATGAGGCACTGATCTCTTGCTTTTCCTCCACAATCTCTTACTTACAACACTCTGTGCCCACACCTGCCATCCCCTGGCTCTCACGCGGCCTTGTCTGCCTTCCCAGAGGCAGCCTTATCCCTCTTGGAAACCACCTATGGTCAATTTTCCACTCTCCATGGGAGTAGGAGGACACTGCTCCAGAAAACTCCTGAGCCACAGGCCTTCCAGCCCTTATCGCAAGCACGTTTGATAGCATTTACAGGATTTTACTTCCGTGATTCACTGTGGTCATTTCAGGATGAGATTGCAACGAGGTGAAGCAGACAGAAGGCATTCTAGATGCTAGGTGATCTGCAGCTCCAGCCTGGCCTCCCCATGCCCTCTCAGCTCCTGGGCAAGCACAGGCCCTCCTGGGGCCTCAGCCCACGACTCCTTGTAAGATAAGAGGTGACTACTGCCCTAGATAATATCTTTTTTTTTTTAATTAAAAAATTGTTTTTAGAGACAGGGTCTTTTTTTTTGAAATGGAGCCTCACTCTGCTGCCCAGGAGGGAGTGCAATGGCACAATATTGGCTTACTATAACCTCTACCTCCCAGGTTCAAGCGATTCTCCTGCCTCAGCCTCCCAAGTAACTGGGATAATAGGTGCCCGCCACCACGCCCGGCTAATGAGACAGGGTCTTGTTTGGTTACCCAGGCTGGAGTGCAGTGGCACAATCACAGTTCACTGCAGCCTCAACCTCCCAGGCTCAAGCAATCCTCCCACCTCAGCCTCCTGAGTAGCTGGGACTACAAGCGTGCACCACCACGCCCAGCTAATTTTTAATTGTTTGTAGAGATGGGGTCTTGCTATGTGGCCCAGGCTGGTCTTGAACTCCTGGCCTTAAACAATCCTCCTGCCTCCACCTCCCAAAGTGCTGGGATTATAGGCATGAGCCCCCATATGAGGTATCAGCCCTAATTTTATTTCCAGGCCCAGTCTGTTCTAGGTAACATCTCAGGGTGCTTCCAGCTTAATTTCTCCAATTCATGCTGACTGGGAGGAAGATGCTCAGAGCTAGGGTGGTGGAGACTCACTGAGCTCTAGCTAAGGGACAAGTAAAGCCTGATCAGGACTTTTGTGTTGTTTCCACGGCAATGAGGGGTAGGCCATGTGCACTATGAGGGTGGGGACCTCGCCTGTCACCACTGCATCTCCTGGCTTAGCACGGGTCCTGGCATCCAACAAATAAGTGCTTCCTGGGTTCACATTGCAAAGCGCCACACTCATCCTACTCTGAGAGAGGGGAGGGTGTGGAGGGGGAGGAGCAAAGTTCCACTCACATGGGGCGTGGAACATGACGAGGACAGAGGAGTGTTCCTTCACAAACTGGTCAAAGTCTTCATCGGTCAGGTGATAAACGGAGCCGCCCTCATCTGCCCAGGGAGTCTCAGGGACCTGGGGCTGTGGCGGCTGCGGACTGGAAGACCAAAAACAGGCAGAGCTCAGAGCAGGCCCTGGGGCCTTGGCAGCCCTTCTAATTCCAGCCCCCTGGACCCGAAGCTCCCCACGGGCTCAGGATGGCCCATGCCAGGGGCTCAGCCTTTAACAAACCAGAAACTGCCCTCATGGAGGTGTCGTGGGGTGAGTGGTGTGGCCCTGCCCACCTCCACCTTCCCCGCAAAGCCCCAGACAGGTACTTAGCTGATCTCCTGTTACAAACAGTGGCTCCTGACTACAGCTCTCTAGATAGCCTAAGAAATCTCACTTCCTCCTGGGAATCTAGGGGCTTGTTAGCTTTCTCAACCTATTTCAAACTTTCAGCAAACTGGAAAGAATAAATAGCAACAGTGAATGGTGACCTTTGGAAAAGCTCACCGTTGTGTTTAAAACTGCCCACTGGGCAGTGGAGGGGAGGAAGAGGGTACAGAGAGGGTACAGGGAGGGCTCGCAGGGGCCCTTCCTTGCCCCAAAGTTCAGGACAAGGTGGCTGGTGGTGACACAGTCTCCCTGCTGCTTTACTGTCACAACTACCTTTGCCAGAGCACCTTAATTGCAGCTTTGAAAAAACCCTCAAGGATGACAAATGTGAAAAGACAACCCTTGTGTCGCACCTTTGAGAGCCTACAGGAGGGGAGGAAGAGGGTGAGGAGGAGAGAGAGAGGCCAGGTATCTGAGAAAGATCAGATCTAGGCCATGCAAGGGGAAGCTGCCACATGGGGGTGCAGGGGAAGGTGGCAGTGAGGGAAGCAAGGCTGGGGGTATCCTAACTATGACAGCGTGTACGCTACATCACTAATCCTTCCCAGAGGCCAACAACCAACTTATTTGGTTCTCCCAGAAGCCAAATCAACTCTACTACTCATCAGCTGCAAAACCTTAGGCAGCCGCCTGACCTCTCTGGAGCCTGTTTCCGCAGCGTGACTGTGTGCCAGTCCTAGGTCATCATCTGCTAGGAGGAGGGAGGCTCGCAGGGGCCCTCCCTTGCCCCAAAGTTCAGGACAAGGTGGCTGGTGGTGACACAGTCTCCCTGCTGCTTTACTGTCACAACTACCTTTGCCAGAGCACCTTAATTGCAGCTTTGAAAAAACCCTCAAGGATGACAAATGTGAAAAGACAACCGTTGTGTCGCACCTTTGAGAGCCTACAGGAGGAAATATTTTAAAGTTCCAGCAGCCAGGGCTGGAAAATCCAGAGGGAGTGAAGTGGCTGACACAATGGAACTCTGCCATCCCCTTCCCTCCGCAGCCGGGTATGATGTCGCCTTCAGAAGCCCTCTCTGGCCCTTCTGACTGGGCCCCACTGGCCCCCACGGCCTCCCAGGTCCCAAGAAATGGAAGGAGGCAGAGAGAGGGCAAATCAATCTCAGTCCATGCATATCCAATGTCAGATGGGACTGGTGACAAAATCAAGCTTCAGAATGAGTCACCAGCCAGACAATGGTCCTAGACAAACATCATGCAATCTAGGTTCCTATACTTGGGCTCAAACTACTGACCCCTCAAAACACCACCAATTACACTTCAGAGTAATTTATCTTTACAATACACCTGCACACATACAAAATTATGTGCATCTGAAGGCATTCACTGCAGGTTATTTGTCATAGCGAAGACTGGAAGGACGGGTTAGGTAAACTGCTGTCCATCTACACGAGGGAGGGCTGAGCACTGCAAAGAATGATGTTCTCTATGCACTGATGTGGACAAACTGTTGGAGATGGATGGAACAGTCTAGAATTTGCTAACTTTTGCATTAAAAGGGGGGAGATAAAATATACTTATTCACATTTGCTAATATCTACATAAAGAAACACTCTTAAGAACATGAAAGAAACTGGTCTAAGCTGTAAATTCTAGGGTATGGGAGGGAGGATAAGGAGGAAAGAAGTGAAAGTGAGACTTTTGAATGTATCGTTTTTAAGCACCTTAAAATTTTGCCAGGCTGGGCAACAGAGTGAGACTCCATCTCTACAAAAATATGAAATAAAAAAATTAGCCGGGCATGGTGGCCTGTGCCTGTAGTCCCAGCTACTTAGGAGGCTGAGGTGGGAGGATCGCTTGAGTCCAGGAGTTCAAAGCTACAGTGAGCTATGATGGTACCCTCTGCACTCTGGCCTGGGTGACAGAGCAAGACTTTATCTAAAAAAATAAAAAAATAAAAAATAAAAAATAAATTGAATTATGTGAATGTAATTGACTCAAAAACTAAATTTTTAAAAAGTCCAGCAAGTGCACAAATATAGGATGGAGAAGCCTATATTTTGCAGGAGTACAGGCACCAGAAGGAAAGAACTGGAGGAACTTCTAGTTAAACACAGAGGCGAATACACTCTAAAACTGCTAAAATAACAGTTCAGGAGTTTTAAAATAAAAAACAAAAAACTTTCTGGGCGGAAAAAGCAGAGTAGGGGCCCAAGAACCACACCCACACAGAAGACAAGGCTCTGAAGGGCCCAGGGGCCCGCTCCTTGAAGCAGAGCTACAGCCTGCGGCTGAAAACAGGAGGTTTAGCGGTCACTGGAGTGGTCAGATCCTCAGATCCTAGGGCTCTCCCCTCTCCCACCCAGGAGATGACTGGAAGTTTCTTTCTGGGAGAGGACTGGAGAACTGGGCACCGTGGTAAGAGGATGTACTGGGAAGAGAGGGACTGAGTGGGAGTCTGAACCCAAAACACCAGATGATGCTTTTCACTCCCTGCCTACCCCAGGCCGTGAGTTCCTTGAAGACTGGGATCTTCCTCACCTCTTTACTAACTCCTGCACCCAATACACAGCAGACACTCAATATATGCTCGTTGAACAGGAGCATTCCTTGAATGAGGGAAGGCTCATTTCCCTCATTCAGGGAAAAACGGCTTAAGGAACTGGAAGTGTTTAATTTGGAGAAAGGACATAAGAGAACACAGTGGCTATCGTCAAATATTCCAAAATGCATTAAGAAAAGAAATTAAGATTTATTTTCTAGGGCCCTGAAGAGGAGAACCAACACTAACAAGTGGAAGCTCCAGAGAAACTTCAGTTTGGTGTAAATAAGAATGTTCTGTCTACAGCAGAGAGGGAAAGAAGGCCAAACTGGGAGTCAGAAGACCTGACTTGAGTCCCGTTTCCTCCACTAGCCACAATCAAACAGCTTAAAACAGTGACAAGACAGTGCATTGTGGTCCTTTCTTTACCTAGCTCTCAGGCTCAGCTAGGCCGAGAATGAATGTGAGATGCTTTGTAACTTTATAAAGTACTACCAAAATGCTCCTATATATCATTTATCACCTAAATCATAACAGTCATTCAAGCATGAATGGGGAACCTCAGAATGAGTCCAATGGGAGTGAGGAAATGCAAACATTGAAAGGAGAATTGCTGGGGCAGATTTGATGACTTGTATGTTCCCTACTGATCTGCCTTCATGCGACTGATTTCATGAGCTCTGCAGTTTGGAGACAGCAATTGTCCCAGGCTTTCTAGGACTGGGAGGGTAACACAATCAGACCCTCATTTAAGGGAGATGCATGTGCCATAGATGAGAACATGCAACTCTCAGCATTATGAGTCCAGAAAACTTGGTGTTTGCTAATTCAGTTCACTTCTGGTTGGTATAAAGCTACACAGGCCAAAATGGCCCCGCCCAAAATGGATCACTGCTTATGCACCCCTCCACCTGTCTGCTAGCCCAACTCACCAGTGACAGCTTCAAGTGGCCAATGAGATACGTGGCCATTAGGAACACAAAAGACACCAGTGCCACGATCAACACATCTACTCCAGAGCCCTCATACACTCAGACGCCAGGGGCTGACTCCCTGCCCTGCCTCATCTGGTGCCACCCTTCCCTGGTCCAACCACCAGAGTCACGCATTGAAGGGCAGGACCTAGGTCTTCTCTCCTAGGCATTTGAGAGACATCTGGAGAATTAGCCAGGCTGGCTTCACCCTCATCTTTGTATACTTGGTTGCACAGAAGCCCTGAGCAGCTAAGGGCCAATGGAGAAACCTAGGGAAGCAGGAAAGATGAGGTCACTACTGCCCACCAGGATGTGAGGGGAAACTGGAAAAGGCTTAATCCACGTGGGACTGGGAAAACCCACATGCAGAGCTGGATCTATGTAGGGAAAATAATAACAATATGCTATCTTTGGGTAATAGGGTGGGGGAGGACTTTTTGTTTAACCACACTTTTAGGTTTTTCTATAATAAGCCTATCTTAGTTGAGTATCTCTGAAATCAGAAAAGACTTTAAAAAATTAAGCCAGCTGGTAGCAGAATGACTGCTAGCTCTTGCAGAGGATAAGGCCGTTAACAAGAGCTCCTTCTCTCCCACAGCGGGGGATGGGGGGAAGTAGGAAGTGGGGATGGGGTACCCAGGACCAGAGTCTGGAGGCAGCTGTGGGGTGCAGGCCAGCCAGAGCAATGCGGGTGGGGGAGCCAGGATGGGGTGTGCCGAGAGGAGAGGGGTGGGAGGATGGGGTAGGAGGCTCCAGCGGGGGGAGATAATAGCCTGTTTCAGAAATGCCATTGATGTGCTCCCTTTGTCTAGGGTTAGCAGGCAATTCTGAATACTTAAAAAAAAACCACACAAACCTTATCCTTCCAAAAAAGATATGAGGGTGTTTTGAAATCAGAAAAGGTTAGAGAAGGGAGGGGAAGCAGACAGATTTTATGCTCTGGTGACAAATGAGATTGCTATTTGTTGAGACCTTCTCCCAAAGCAGAATGAGATGTGTCTGGCTGGAGGAGAGGACACGCTTATTATCAAATGAAAAAGGAAAACAGGAAAGCAAAGGCCCAGGTTAAGACAATGAACACATGATAATGGGCAGCAGCCTTCCCAGGCTGGGGCTGGAAATGAGGTAGCCGATGGGGACAGAGATGTGAGAATGCTTCCAAGAAATAAAAGACATGATGCAAACATGTGCTAGCACTTGTGCCTTATCTCCCGGGAGTAGGCAGAACAGAAGATGGAGATTCTCCACCTTTAGAAACCTAACAGTTAGTTTCATGTGCATTTTTTTTCCTGGTACAAAACCCACCCTTCTTTCCCATTTTGAAAATACACATTTTCAACCTCCATATCTTGGATAACTAATTCTTTAACCCTGGGGTTTGCACACTGTGTTCCTAAGGTAATGATGTCAATAAATGTTCACTGTGCTGGCAGCTGAGGGGAGGGGCTCCGAACAGAACTTGAGGAGGCTGAGTTGGACCGTCGGGGCTGCAGGGAGCTGGGTCGGTGGCGGAGATCCATCAGGGCCCTGCTACTGCTTACTGGCAGCACCACCCCTTTACTGTGCCTCAGGGACCTCATTCATAAAATGAAGAGAATGGTAACATCTTCCTTATAGTGCTATCGTGAGGATTAAATGAGAATCCATGTAAAGTGCTTAGAACAGTGTCAGCCACAAAGGAGAGCCCAAAAGATGTTGGCTGTTGTTATTCCAGCACATATGCACAAATACCCATGAAGCAGCAGTGGCTGGTAAGTGCCAAACTCGTGACACACAGAGCGCAGCCTGAGCAGGGTGCGTGCTCAGCGAGGGTGGCCTGGGGAGGCTTCCAGAAGGGGACATCGTGAGCCTGTCGTGGAAGTGCTAGTGAGAAGTGGGAATGGGGTGATCTGGCAGGACAAAGCAGCAGGCCTAGCACAGTGGAGGCTCCAGGTAAGGAGGCAGGGGCCAACAGGGTGGTGGGGTTTGGCATTACAAGGATCTAATCACGTTATAAAACAGGGATCACAGGTTGCTATGAAGCAATGCCTGTGGGGGTTGAACAGTAAAGCACTCAGAAAACCTAAGGCATTAGAATATTTCTTAGTACCTTCACAGCACCTAAGACAGTGCTGTCTGAAATAAGTGTTCAACTGACAATTCTATTTTCAGAGAGACCTGCAGTGGAACCTCTCTCAAACCTGGTAGCCTGGGTGAGAAATACCTCTATCCATCAGATAGATGTGTTGAGGAGAAACTTGATGTGAAATGTGGGAAGAATTCAGAAAGGCCCTGACTATTCTAGAAGAGCTGACAGGCTTAGGCAGCCCCTCCCCAATTCCAACCCGTGGAGAAGGGAGGTAGGAGAGACAGACTACACACCCAACACCCAGGCAGGTCTGATCATCACAGGCCAAAGTCACACCAAATCCTCATGGCTCCTGCAACCTAAATTCCCACAATCCCCATAGTGACCTAGACTCAAGCCAGAGACAGCTGTGTAGGCAGTACCACAATTCCCTTCCTCATTCTTTCCCCCAACTCCAGCCAGAGCCCTGCGACCCTCAGGCCCAGCAGATGCCCCGCCCTCTGGGTCCACACCCACTGACGCACACACACACACACCCCACTTACTTCTTCAGCCACTCCACGATATCCTCAGCTGTGGACCCATAGTTGTCATACTGGAACAAGAACCGTCCTTTCCTGTGAAACGTGGAGAAACAACGTGGGCTCAGTCACGGATGCAAATGCCACCCTGAGATTATGGTCAATCACCAGGGAGGGAGGTGAGCTTTAGAACGAAAGTGGGGGACGTACTCAAAATAGCAGATGGTGGGGAAGCCGCGCACGCTGTACTCCTCCTTGATGTTTTCAAATTCAGAGGAGTAGACATTCATCCCGGCCAGCACCTGGGAGGAAGTGGAGAACAGCCGTGTGGAACCTGTGACCCAGAGACACCCTCTAGTCCACATGCCATCTGTCCAGCTGCTGTCCCACCAGGAAGACATACGGGACAAAGCCCCACAGACTGATGTGCACCAGGGCTGCTGAGAAACAAGGCCAGCGAAGCCAGCCGGGAATCATGACCTGGCGCTGGAGAAGTCAGGCAGCTGGGCTGAGTGCTGCACTCCGCATGCCGGCTCCCTCTGCCTCCCTGCAGGGAGAACCACCCCAGAGCAAAACCAACGTTCTGAGGATTGCGGAAGAAGCCTGGCCTTGCCGTCAAGTTCACATTACTCTCAGAGAGGGGCCACTGCCAAGTATGTGTTACACCTATTTCTCTGCTCATGTCAACTCCGGTTGTACTCTTTCCTAGGCAATGGAAATAAGTGGCTTTCATACACCAATTCAGCTCTGCACAACGTCCTTAGACACCTTCCTGGATACCTCACGGTTTGCCCACTTAGGCTTGAGTGTGACATTTTCAAACCTCACAGCTTATATGTGGCCAGGGAGGCTGTGTGGTTCTCATAACACGACATGAGAAACGAGGCACCTGCCTAACTCTCCTCCCTCCAGGCCATGCTGTGTCTCCCCAATGTTTCCTCCTGTTGGTGACCATTACCCACAGCCTGGCTGGATCATCATCTCAGAATTCTGAACATATTCTGGCTCTAGGGGTCCACATGTCCACTATCCCTGAATCAGAAAGAGTATTTTAGTAGCTGGGTAACTGATGATGTAGCTAAATACTAAGGCTGACTCAAATAAGGAATCCCCTAAAACTCCCTCTGCAGTGGCATGATCATAGCTCACTGCACCCTCTAACTCCTGGGCTCAAGCAATCCTCCCCCGTCAGCCTCCTGAGTAGCTGGGACCACAGGCGTGTGCCACTATGTCCAGCTAATATTTTTTTTTCTTTTTGGTAGAGATGAGGTCTTGCTGTGTTGCCCAGGCTGGCTTCCAACTCCTGGGCTCAAGCGATCCTCCCACTTCAACCTCCCAAAGCACTGGAATTACAGGCATGAGCCAGTATGCCCAGCCAGGACTTTGAATCTGTTCTCACCAGAGAACATAGCTAAAATGGCCAGACACACAAAGGATGTTCCACAAAGCAGAGTGGCATAGAAGCGAGGGAAAAGTAAGTAAAAAAAAGCCAGCAGCAGTTACAGAAGCAGAGAGAAGAAACCCAGGAAGCTGAACTTTACTGAATAATATACAACGACACAGAGAGAGAGGAAAATAAATAATGGTTTCAGCGGACAATAAACTTGATTGCAAAGACAGCTTCCACCTATGAGTCATGTGACCTTGGGCAAGTCACTCACCCTCACTGAGGTCCCTTGCTGGAAGATGTGACCATCAAAGGGCTCTTTAGAGAACTAAATGAGTTGAGAGGTTTTAGCACAAAACTGGAGCTCAGTAACTGTCATCTTCCTAACCAAGTCTTCCTGGTGATGGAAGCCACTGTGCCTCCGGCCTCTCCATTCCTAGGGGCACCTGGATATCTTTCCAATTGTTTTAAGTCCCTAGCACAAGGCCTCACATACAGCAAGGACACAATAAATGCTCACTAAATCACTGTTGTTTTTTTTCCTAGCCCATTTTAGGATGCAGCAAATAATACAGGAAGGATAAATTTGAATTCGAATTTACTTGAAGCCCTGGAATGCTCTATAAAAGTCATTCTGCTAATTTCCCAGACTGCTCCAGCAGCCTGTTCCAGTAATATTTGTCTTCTTTAAAAGTCCTTTTTTTCTGCCTAATTGATCTCCCCAGTGTCAGTGCACATTCACCACAGATTAATCTTACACGTCCTCCTCGCTCATTACATCACTTCCCTGCACAAAACCTTCCAATTCCATTGAATATAGGCTAAAATCCAGCTCCATATTCAATGCCCATATGTTACCTATTTCATTTTTGAATCTTTCTTTCTTACAAAACTCTTCATTGTACACCTGTTAGGGTCTAGATTTTTTATTCTCCCAGGAACGAGACAGTCTGAGATTTCTGCACAGGAAGTTGGACCGTCTGCCTTCTCAGACATCTTGCTAAGTGCAGCAGCAACATGGTGCAGTGGCTGGAAGCATGGGCTTGGGACGCCTGGGTTTGAGTCCCGACTCCCCATGTGGTCTTGCATTTCCTTGAACGAGTCACAGTTGTCTCTGTGTCTCACTTTCCTCATCTGCAGCCACCTCATGTGGTTGTTGAGAAGATTCAATGAGATAATACAAGGGAAGTATCAATAACACTCAAAATGTATTAGCTATTTTTGTTACTAGGACTAGGAGGTGCTCTATTTCTGCCCACATTTCTGGAACACTCGCTGTTATCTCCTGGCCCCCACTTGGTGCCTTCCAGTCCCCTTGCTGAGGCTGCCCATCACCCGCCTCCTGGCGACCCCCAGACTCACCCATCCCTTAAGGCAAATCAAACCTCACGTCTCTGGGCAGCCTCTTCAAACCACCTTTGCTTGGGGTGAGCTCTTAATTCTCCAAGTTTCTGTAGCACTTTTGTGCCACTTTGGGGGCATCTATTAGTTAATGAGACAAAAATTTTTGAACAACTACATACAAACACTTTCTGGAGTTAGAATTTGTGAACTCAAATGAGGTGAAACACCTGCTCGGCCTATGGAGAAGATAAGAACACAGCCTCCCCGCCCCCCACCGCCATCTGCATGCTTGGGGCCACTCAGCTGGCGTGACATGCTCTTCTGTGTGTTCAGCCCTGCTGCCAGGAACCATCACAGCAGCTTCTCAGCATGGGATACATGTGAGCTTGCACTCAGAGGAGAGTAAGATTTCAACAGACATCCCGGGATGGGGAACTGGAGGCAAGGCAAAGAAAGATGTGGCCCAAGAAATGGAGCACATTTCCATCTAACTGGAAGGGAGGATACACAGAAAGAAGACATGAAAGAAAAGGCTGAGTGAGTTGGCCAGGATCACTTTGGGAAAGGCTTGAAATGCCTAAGAAATCAGGACTGTATTCAGGAAGTGATGGAGAGCTCCCAAGGGTTTCTAAGTAAGAAAGCAACCCTCGACCCAGTTGCATCTCTCGAAGCAGAAAGGACGAGCTATGAGGGAATGCTGTGGTCGGGAGACAAGTCAGCAGCCTTTGGCCACCAGCTAGCATGGCCCACTGGAGCCTGGACAGGGCTGGTGGGCAGGGAGAGGATGAAGGGTGCATGAGGAAGATGCCTGATGATGCCTCAGTAAAGAGAAGTGGAGGTGGGGGATGGGGAAAGAGCCTAGCCCCTGGGGAAGGTCTTAATGCAAAGTTCACAGTCTGCCAGATGGAAAGATACTGAATTTTCAGACATGCATTTGAGACACAAGGGAAAAAATCCAGACGGAGATGTGAAGCAAGCCATCTGACACGTGGCACTGGCACTTAGGGGAAGGACTTAGGCTCCATGGAGCTACGTTTTGTTGAAGCTATGGACAGAGATGCAGTCACTGGAAGGCAGACTGCAATAAGACAAACCCTTGCTCCAATGTGTTAACAGGAAAGCGGAACCTTGGAAGCACCCCCATCTAGCCAGTGGAAGGAACATGGTGCAGGGCAGCTGTAGGGAAGAGAGGGGATCAGTCATTTGTGTCTATGAGTGCTCTGTGGGGTACAGGGCTT
This sequence comes from Pongo pygmaeus, assembly GCF_028885625.2. NCBI lineage: Eukaryota > Metazoa > Chordata > Mammalia > Primates > Hominidae > Pongo > Pongo pygmaeus. The sequence continues at coordinate 55,899,896 of NC_085930.1, read as the reverse complement.
CTTCCGCACAGCCCATTTGTTCCTCACCACAACCCAGTGAGGTGGGCAAGGTTGGCATTATCATCTCCATTTTACAGATGGAGAAATGGAGGCTCCAAGGCTAAGGAGCTTGGACCAAGATCTCCCAGCTGGTTAGCAAGAGCCAGCACTAGAGCCTGGTCTGTACAAATCGGTCGTCATGACGGTTCTATTTCATGGTGTTTATACCCAGACTGGCCCATCATGGCCGAGGTCCACCAAAGACTAGGCAAAGCTCAAAGGCTCAGTGCGGATGTCAATAACTGGCAAGGCTGGGAAAAGGCAGATGGAGACAGGGCTCATTCTGACAGCTGCTCTGAGATAGGGGGCAGCGTGGCTGCTAATGAGGATGTCAATTAGCAGGAGTAGATGGGACAGACGCGATGAGTCACCAGACGTCAATGACAGCAAAAAAGAGGCAGCTGTAAGTTTGGAAATGGCAAAGGCTGTGCATCCCTGACCTGGCATGCCTTCCTTCCTAATGATATCATCAGGTTGAACACCTCCCAAAAAATCTGTAGAGGAGGAAGATTTTTGCCCCTTGCCAGAGACAGAGCCAGCCAAAAAGGCTCAAAGATGACAGAGATGAAGAGGAGACAGAAGGCCCTAATCCAGCTGTGTTTCAGCAGCGAGGGGGTGAACTTTGATTTCTGGGGAATAGCAGCCCATTTATTAGTCCCACCTCTTTTCTGTGTGTGAAGACAAAAAGCGATTGACACCTATGGTCACTCAACCCCTCCAGCCAGGTCCCAAGTTTCTGATGAGCTGCCCCTGCAGAGTAAGCCCTAGCCTCTAGGGGCCTCCTGCGTGGGTGATGCCTGCAGCGGCCAGGGCCCTTCCCTCTTTATGTAGCTGGGAAAGGGCTAGAACTTTCCAGAAGATGCTTTTCTAGGAAATGAAAGGGAAAATAGAACAAAACAAACCCCAAGCAAGAAAATATACAAACAAAGAAATGAGTTTACACAACCCAGATGTCTTAGGCCAAGGCAGCCAACACCTGGTCACAGCTTGACTTGCCCAGCTTTGTAGACAACGCCCCTGACTTTTCTGTAATGTTGAGGGAACTGGAATGGGTAACTTTTATATTTCTAGACCTGGGTCCAGGCAGGAGAAGCTGGAATTCATTTTTTCTTTTTTTTAGAGACAGGATCTCACTCTGTTGCGCAGAGCATGGCGCAATCATAGCTCACTGCAGCCTTAAACTCCTGGGCTCAAGTGATCCTCCCACCTCAGCCTCCCAAGTAGCTAGCATTGACTACAGGCATATGCCATTGCACCTAGCTAATTTTTAAAATTTTTTGTAGACATGGGGTTTCACTATGTTGCCCAGGCTGGTATCTAGCTCCTGGCCTCAAGTGATCCTCCCACTTTGGCCTCCCAAAGCACTGGGATTACAGGCATGAGCCACCATGCCCTGCTGGAAGCTTGTATTCTGAACACGAGTGGTCTTTGCGATTAATCTTATAACCTGTCCCACAAACGTCCTTCCCACTATGCTTCCGGCCTTAATAACAAATGCTCTGAATTCCTTTAAAAGAGAGGACCATCACTTTTAATATAGAGCTTAAAATAAAACATACCCCCAGGAGTGATGAGCAAAAAGCCTATTCATTTATCGGCATATACTGGATATCTACTGTGAGCTTAGCCCTGTGCTACGTGCTAAAGAAATAGACACAAACACGACTCCTGTGCCCAAGAAACTCACATATCATAATTAGTATCAAGTGCTGAACAAAGTGATCTGGAACAAAAGCAAAGATGAACGTATCTGGCTGTGCGTGACAGGGCCAAGCTCTGTGGCAGCATGGGAGGGGGCCTAGAAGAATACTGAGTTTGGCAGTGGATGCAGCATTGGCTGAGAATGGCCCACGAGATGCACTGAGACTGGCATCAAGTTCTCTTCTGCTTCAGTGGGTTTGGCCAGAATAACTTGTGATCTGATTTGGGGCTGAGCTCTTTACCTTCCACAGCACAGAATTCGGGAAGTTGAGCTGAGCAGATTTCTAAGTGTATGCGGGTGCAGGCAGAGAGAATACTGTGGGTAATCAAGTCTTTTCTCCAGGCTAAATAATCTCAAAATATGGTATCTATTGAGGTCTCAATAATGTGAAGTGAAACTTCCCTGGAGTGATGTATGTGTGCCCCAAGGCCGAATGCCTCCAGGCAAGTTACTAAAAATTCATTAGTGAGAAGCAAGCAGGACCTCAGTGTCACCCCAGAATGAGGTCAAAAGAGAAAGCATTGGCTCTCTGCAGCCCCACCTTGCAGCTGGCGAGCAGGGCAGTCTCTATGCCCAGGTGCTGCCACTTAAACTTTTTAAGTTGACTTTGAGCCAATCACCACTTAATTTGATCCACAAAGATCATGATGCAGTTTCAGGACCTCAGGTCTCCCTTAATGGGGCTTCGGCCACACTACTGAGATGGCTCCTCTCGATAACCTTTCATGAAAGATGGATGGATTTTTCCACGCTCCCTAGAGGAGCCGGCAGCTGTTTTTACGTTGCCATCAAAACAAGACACTTCTGTTACTCGGGGTAAGCGCAAAAATGGACAAACAGATATCCAAAAGAATTAGAAGCAGGATCCCAAAGAGGTATTTGCACATCCATGTTCACTGCAGCATTATTCGCAACAGCCAAGAAAGCTAGAAGCAACTCATCAACAGATGAGTGTATGAAGAAAATGTGGTATGTACATAGAGTGGAATATAATTCAGCCCTAAAAAAAGAAGGAAATCCTATGACATGCTACATGGATGAGCCTTGAGGATATAATGCTAAGCAAAATAAGCCAGTCACAGAAGGACAAATACCATAGATTCCACTCATAGGAGTAACTTAAAATAGTCAAAATCATAGAAATAGGCCTGGCTAGATGGCACACACCTGAAGTCCCAGCTATTCAGGAGGCTAAGACAGGAAGATCGCTTGAGCCCAGGAGTTCAAGTCCAACCTGGGCAACATAGTGAGACCCTGTCTCTAAAACAGACAGACTATATATATATATATATATATATATATGTATATATATATATATATATATATGTATATATATATATATATATATATGTATATATATATATATATATATATGTATATATATATACCCTGTCTGTTTTAGAGACAGGGTCTCACTATGTTGCATATATACATATACACATATATGTATATATATACACGTATATATATGTGTATATATATACGTATATATATATACACACACATATATATAATCATAGAAACAGAAAGTAGAAAGGCAGTTTATCAAGGTTAGGGGGTGGGGTGGGAAGGCAGAATTCGTATTTAGTGGGTACAGAATTTCAGTTTTGCAAAATGAAAAAGTTCTAGAGAAAGGTTGTACAACAGTGTAATATACTTAATGCTACTGAACTGTACATTTAGAAATGGCTAAGATAGTCAATGTAATGTTATGTGTTTTTTACCACAATGAAAAAATAATAGACACAAGGCAGAGAACAAAAAAGCCTGGCGGCGGGGGGAACACAGAGGTACCAGGGAGCATTTGGTGACTGACCCTCGGCCCTTCCGTGTGAGGTCCATCCCCCCTCCCAGCTCTCTTCTCCCCCACAACACTCCAGGATCCCCTCCTACCTCCCCGCCCCATCCCAGCTGCTCCTACTTCTCTGAAGGCCCGTTTCCTTAGTGGCTCCTCTTCCTCCTCCTGTAGAGGTGGGCATCCCTAGGACACATGTGTCTCCATTCTGCCTATCCTTCCCTACACTCCTTCTGGGAGAATGCCTGCATTCCCAGGTCTTTCGCTCCCCATCCAGCCCCACCTCCTCCTCCTCTGGTTCCCACCGTTCTTCCCGCCCCACAGGAACCACAGAGCCTGGGGAGCCAGGATAGGCTTTTGCCTCTGTGAGCCCCCTTTATGCTTCTGGTCCACCCCTAAGGTCATCACATCCTCTTCTTTGCCACTGGGCTCCACAGCAGCTGCCTCAGCTCACTTCAGAGCCCAGCCCTCAAAATTCTGGACCCACGATGTTCTGACCTCGATCCCTGGCCCCCCGACAATGCCACATGTGCATCTTGCTGGTGTCCTATTTCATCACTGGCCTTTGGCAGGTGTCAAACTCTCCTGGTCCCAGCAACTTGGTGGAGTTCTCAACCTTCACAGAGAACAGGTCTCTGAGCTCCATGCAAGGCTGCGATTCAGCAACGGCCCAGGCAGCAGGGTCAGTCATCCTCACCATTTCAAAACCTGCCCCCACCCCATCCCCAGCACCCTTCCTCCGCCAAGTCCAAGAGTGACCCAGCCCTGCCAGGCAATGGCGCCTCACTTACGGCGTGGCCTCGCAGCTGAGTCGCAGCCTTCTGGAAATGCGGCATCATCCTCTTGCACATGCTGCACCCTGGTCACAGGCAGGAGAGAGACCACATCCTGTTACAGGGACAGCTGAGCCCTTGCACCCTGCCCTGCCTCCCCATGGCCATCCTCTACCCAACAAGCACTTATCCAGCCTTGAGAAGCTCAGGACTATTCCAGACCCTGGGGACACAAAAGGAACAGGAGGTGGGAGTCTCGGCCCCCAAAGAGCTTACAGTATCAGTGGTGCAAAACAAGGCACTGCCCAGCAGCCACTCATAAATGTTGGACTGAAAAAACAAACATGACACGATGGGAGAAGAGCAGAGCCCAGAATACTTCAGCGCTGATAATGAATTCAACAGAGATTCAGAAAACCAGAACAGGTGTCAAGAGAGCAACTGCTGCGTGCACAGCAAAAAGCCACCCCTCACTGCCCAGGCAGGGCCTGCAAATGAGCCGGAGTCAAACGCCATTATGAAGAAAAATGTGTGACCACGAATACAATCACTTTTGGGATGTCCATGCCTCCTTTCTCTTTCATTAACAAGGATAATTAAGCAATGACCGGAGGCAGGCTGACGGTGAACAGTGCTGGCTCTGGCCTGTGGGAAGAGCATCGGGCCAGGAATCGGGATGCCACGCGGACTCTGATCTACACTCAACTTGCTAAAGGCCTTGGAGAAGTCACCTCCTCTCTCTGGGCTGTTTCTTCTGGCAGATGAAGGGGGCTGGACCACACAACCTCAGGCCCCTTCCAGCTCTGACAGCAAAGGATTCTGTCTGCGATGGCCTTGGCTCAGCCCTCCGGGGCTCTGTGGTCTACCATGGTCGCACTCATCTCCTAGTGGTGAAGACCTGCAGCCTTGATAGGGGGCCTTGAACTCTTGGACTCAAGCGACCAGGAAGGCCAGGTCCCAAACATCCACTAAAACTTTAGAGTGACCTTAAACTGCTTCCCTTAAACCAGAGCAGACCACGTTTCAGCACTGATGCCACAGGACATGAGCAGTTTCCTCAGACAGCAGGGATTCTGAAGTGCCAGGCTATTACCCTTTCTGACCGCCTCTCTGCTACAAAACAGGGCTTAAGATGCATCTGAAGAGCACAGAACCAAAGCTGCCTGGAACCATGTGTCAGGCTGATCTCAGCTTGGCACAGCGGGCACAGGGTCCATGTGGCGACAGGCAGCCCAGCTCCAATCCATGCTTAGCTGACGCCTAGACAAGCCGCGAAGCCAGAAGGCCAACATTCCTTCTGGGCCACCAGAACCTCCCCAGCACCAAGCTTACCGGACAAGATGCAGACACAGGACATTTGGCCATGAGGCTCCAAAAATGCCCCACAGCCCCCTCCTGACATTCCTGTCTGACAAATGGACTCACACACACCCCAGTATGTGAACCTTGGGCTTATGTTCTGCCATCAGTCCTGGCAGGAGAAAAGGGGCTGTTTCGAGGCCAGCCTGCAGCACGAGCCTGCTGAATATGCCCTCAGAAGATAAGAGGCACCTCTCCTCGGGACCTGCCACCTCAGTGTGAACACCATCAGTGGCATGAAGGAAGGGATATGACACTTGTCAGGGGCATTGTTTCTACTGTGGGGATTCAGAAAGAGGAGAACAGAAGCAGGAACAACGCTCAGGGGGAAATGTACCGGGTGGAAAACAGGAGGCTGCAGGTGGCGCAGAGGAAGGAGCTCAGCACTGGGAAGAATGAGGCTGAGACCGAGGTCTGCATCTCCCCATAACTTCCGCTGGCTGGGTGATCTTGGGCAAGTGGCCTGGGCTCTCCAAGCCTCGGCTTCCCTATCTGTGCAGTGAGGATAGGTGCCCTGCAGGTGTTAGATAGAGCCAGGGAACGTTCAGTGCCTGCAGAGACATCTTAGTCCAACGCCAGGATTTGGGGTGGTGCTTCCCAGTCCATGGTGGGGGAAATACTTCCACCGAGGGAAGAGGGTGTTGCTCCACTCCCCAGGAGGGAAAATAAGGGGAGACACCTGCAGCCTTTCACTCATTCTTCGCTCAGTGACTTAAGTCTGACACCCACTGGGCCACATTCATCTATCAAGAACTTTATTTACTATCTGTCTCCACAGTGTGGCCTCTCTCTTCCTGTTCTGCCTGTTTGCAGCCTGCAGCAACAATACCCTGAAACAGAGGATAAGTCGGCCAGTTGTCCCTGTGGGCAGGGCCAGTGGTGCTGGGTGGAGCAGTTATTGGTTGGGGAGAGGTGATGGAGGAGGAGTAGGAAACCACAGGCCAAGCCAGTTTCCAATCTAACTTTACCAAAAATAGAGCTGGCCCTGTGATTCCTGAGTTTATCTTCCAGCTGATTCCACTGGGAGGCAGGGGAGAGGTAAGACTAATTATCACTCTCAAACCTGAAAAGTCAGAGTAGTCAGCCTTTTTATTTTCTCATTAATTCAGTGAGCAAACATTTCCTGAATAAGCGGTAGATCCTGGGGAGCCAGGTTCCTTGTCACCACCAAAGGTTCTCAATGCCTTTGGGCCCATTCACCCAACATGTGACCAAAGGGTCACAGAGTCCTAACAGACATCCCAGTTAGGGAACTGCTGTGTATCCCAGGAATTAGCTGAATTATGATGCCATGGAGACTTGATTAGACTAGTGTGCTAAAAGCACAAGTTTGTTTCATTTTGTAAAAAATCATACACACGTGCATAATCAAAAAAAGAGTCCCGAGGTTCCTTGGGACCTAGGAGTGCAACCGATCTGACCCTCCACCAAAAGTTGAACTTAATCTCCGAGTTTTCTCCTCCCTCCCCTACCACCAATAAGCTTTGTGACTCTGTGAGGTACCTAACTTCCCCTGCCCCAGCTTTCTCTTCTATAAAGATGATAACTGTGCTCACCTCTCTGTTGTGAAGGGTGGGATGGGCACACTGCCACACAGCATGGGTACATGGCGGGAGAGGGCACAGCACGCGGGCGCAAACTGCCCGTGCACCACTTCTAAATGACTAATGGCATCACACTGAGACCTGCCTGGTTACACCCGGATGCCGTCTTGTGGCACGCGCTGCATGTTGACATACACTCCATTTTACAGCTTCATTTAACCAATGTGTTGAGTCCTGAAGGGCTTTAAGATATACCAAAGGAGGCCCATCCTCTAGGGGCTGTGTGGACAGGATAATTCCTAAAGCAATTCACAGCTGGGTAGTTAGTAATATTCCTCCAAGAAGAAACAAAAAGGGGTGAAACCAACTAATGAACATTAATAAAGAGAAGGAGCGAGGGTTAAAGTAGCTACCATTCAGGGCAGAGCTGGATCTACAGCAAGTGAGACACCAGGGCCTCATTTCAAAGGTAAGCACAGCCCTGGGGTCAGCAAGGAGGCTGGGGGAGGAGGCTGGGGCTGGAGGACACCCAGCAATCAAAACAGGGCTTGGGGGGCCGGGCGTGGTGGTTCAAGCCTGTAATTCCAGCACTTTGGGAGGCCGAGGCAGGCGGATCACCTGAGGTCAGGAGTTTGAGACCAGCCTGGGCAACATGGCGAAGCCCCATCTCTACTAAAAATACAAAAATTAGCCAGGCGTCATGGCGGGCACCTATAGTCCCAGCTACTTGGGAAGCTGAGGCAGGAGAATCATTTGAACCCGGGGGCGGAGGTTGCAGTGAGCTGAGATGGCACCACTGCACTCCAGCCTGGGCAACAGAGCAAGGCTCTATCTCAAAACTAAAAAAAAAAAAAAAAAAAAAAAGAATAGGGCTGGGGAAAGGCTGCTGTCATGGCGAATAAGCTACTGGCTCAAGTCAGGCAGAACCACCAGAATGCCATAGAGGGGCATCCGGCTGGGGTGCGTCATCCCCAGGGCACAGATGGGAGGAGCCTTTGTTTAAAGAACTTCTCAGGAAGTGGGATTCGAGATGGGCTTTCATGAGCAAACAGAATTCTGGTTTGCTATGACAAACCAGATCCTATGACACCCTCCTGAGCCACACACACACACCTGGGCACACCTGCCTTGCATCATATACAACCCCTCTGTTGCTCAGCCTTCAGGGAAACACTGACACTGCTGGCTTCGTGAAGGGCCGATGCAGCTCACAGAGGTGCAGCACAAAGGGCCTTGCCAGGCTCAAATCCAAGGTTATTTTCAATCTGTGGGTTGGGACCCATTAGACTGTGGAGGTGCCCAGACAGTGAATATTTGAGGCTTTGCAGGCCCCACCGTCTCTGTTACAAGACTCAACTCTGTTGGTATAGCTTGCAAGTGCCCACAGACACCACATCAATGTATGGCCATGGCTGGGTTCTAATAAACCTTTACAAAAAGAGGCAGCTGGCCCGTGGGCCATAATTTGCTGACCCTTTGTCAGAGGATTATGAAGCAGTACATACAACCAATAATTTTTTAAATAAACAGAAGAGAAAATAGTGGGCATTACATCTGGTAAACAACAGATGACAATAGTAAGGGCAAGACTGGTTTTGCGAAACTTTTGTTTCAGCTTATTTGCATATAATTTATATATACTTCTAGTACTGGGTTGCAATATAAAACATTTTTAATTCTGTGAAATTCAGTCAAAAAGTTTGAAAGCCACTGCCGTGATCCAGTCCCTTCTCTTACAGATGTGGAAACTGAGACCTAGTGAGGTGAAGGACTTGGCCAAGCTCACCCGGCTTGCGGTGGCACAGCTGGGATTCAAACCCACATGTTCTGGCTGTCATCTGAAAGATCCTCCTGCCATTTCCCACATCCTCCTGCCTCATACAGGGACTGAGCCCAAATCCTGGAACCAGTTTCTCTCTGCTCCTGGTTCCCCGCTCCTCCCAGGTGGCACCTGCAGAGGATGCCAGCAGAGGATGCAGGAGCCAGAGCTAGATGAGCTGCTGCCCCCAGAGGCGGGCCAGGCTCTGGACCGTGACGCCATGCCCGAGGGGTGGCAGAACAGCCACAGGGTGACCGCCACTGAGGCATGGCACCACCAGCAGGAAACGGGACATGGCGGGGGAAGGTGGAGCTGACCAAACAGGGTGGAGCTCTGGATAAAGAGGGTAGAAGGACACAGATTCTACTGGAGACAGAATGCAGGGCAGACAGCAGGAGGGGAGGAGCCAGATGAAAAGGCAAAGATAAAGGAAAAGAGGCGCAGATGGAGAGATGAGATTCAGCGTTCTAAGCGAGGCACCCAGGCTAGTCCCTCAGACCCCGCCCGCAACCCCCACCTGCCTCCCACCCACAAAGAGACTAAACAACTAGCTCTGGCCCAAGGGAGAAAGTTCACTCACAGGGGGCATAAAACATGATCAGGAGCGGCTTCTCTTCCTTCTTCAGGAGCCGTCTGAAGTCCTGAGGCACAAAAAGAGAATACCAGCAGCTCACACACAACACAGTAACAGGATGAGACCCCCTCCCCACTCCTCCTGCATACAGGGGGGTGAAGGGTAGGGATGGGGAGGGGAGGGGGAGTAAGCAATTCAGAAAGCATACGCTGGCAGCTGATTTGCGGGTGGGGGCAGAGCCGCGGCAGGCCAGGAGCTGGAAGAACCTCAGAGGTGATCTATTAGAGACCACCCTCACGTATTACAGATGGGAAAACTGAGGCCCCAAGCTAACAAATGGCTTTGGCGACCTGGTGAGAGGGAGTCGTGAGGACCAGGCTGCTGGCTTTCCTTGCAGCTCCACCTGAACAGTTCAAAGATGGCAAAGAGGGGATTTGGTCCCGTGAGACTGTTGAATAGGCTGCCCCTTCCTGTGACTTACACAGCGGTTTTGTTGTGCTGCGGGTGGCTGTTTTCATGTGTGCCTGACTTGGCAGATGGGGATCCACTCACTGTGGGAAGACGGGTTAACCCATACCCACTAATCTCTTGCTAATCTCTTCCCAGGCTCCAGCTCTGCCACCACCATCCTTATCCCCAGGAGTCCATGGAGCACGCAGGGCAGAAGGAGGGGGCCTGCTCCACCCTCCAGGAGGTTACAGGCAAAATGGATTTGTAAAACCCTTAGAACAGTGCCAGCCATGTTATTAAGCAATACATAATGATTTGTTAGATATATACAATAAAGGCAAAAAGACAAATGGCCACACAGTGCTCATGTAAAGACTTGAGTGTGTGAACAGGGTAGAGAGACTTTTCTTTCAACGAGAGCCAATGATGGATGGGAAAAAGCAACTCTATCAAGGACTGCAGTGAAGCACGATGATAAGAGCATATTTTGATTAAAGTAAGCTGCTCAACCACATTTTACAGAAGAAAATGAGAGGGTTTTCTCTTTTGAATAATAAGGAAAATAAGAAAATTTCAAAATGCAGCTTTTTGGCAGCAAGAAGGCATTAGGTAAATAAATGATGGCACATCCCGCACAATGGGATACTACTGCATCATTAAAACCGATAAAGAGGAGTGTTTAATGTCACAATCAGATGTGCACGGTGCACTAAAGGGGGGGGGAAGCAAGTTACAAAACAGCATATAAAATGTAATGACATCTTAGTGAGTAAAAACATCATGTACACATTATCTTGAAAGTCTGGAAGACTGCAAAAATATCAGCAGGCATCTCTCTTGATGTAAAGGTATGAGGTGATTTGTTTTTTTCTTTCTGCTGAAGGTGCATTTTCTAAATTTTCAACAATGAATGTGCATTAACTTAAAATTTTTCAGTTAGATTTAAAAAAAAGATTAAATTTTTGTGGATATCCAAAACACTAGAATAAATTCTGGAAAAGTTTACCCTTGTTTACGTAACTAGAGAGAGCGTTAAGGCACTAATTTTCAAACAAATTTTGTTTGTACTAATTTCCAAACAAAATTAGTAACCAAGATATTTAACCCTAACTAGGGGTACAGGATGCAAACACTTCTAAAATTGTCTTCTGGGATTTCTGGAGATAAAAGCTAGTAAAAGACCTGATAAGAGATTTTTATTGAGCCTATAGCAATTTGGTTTCATACCCTGAGTAGTAACAGATATTACATTCAAAGATGCTTAATTACCTTTACAAAGTATGAAATTCCAAGCCTACAAATTGAATCAGCAATTCAAACTTGAATTTGGAACTTTTCATTATTTATGTGGACATTCTATTAGCAGAGAACCAGCTATACTTATTTCCATAGGAGAGAAAAGAGCACAAAGCAGAACAAGAGGATTCCCTACGGGTGTGAAAGAAATATTTCCGCTTGATATTCCTACGGTTAGAGAACAACCTTAGGAAGGTCAGGACATTGTATCTGGGGGAGGAAGGCACCAGGCAATCACTTTTCAGAGAAGCTATCAACATTCATCATTACAGGAGCAGCACTCCGTTTAGGCTGCTTGTATTTCCATGGGTGTAGCACATGTGCCACTCTCTCCTGGCACTTGCCCCTCTTTCCCTGCCCCCACATGCTTTTTTTTTTTTTTTTTTTTTTTTTTGAGAAGGAGTCTCGCCCTGTCACCCAGGCTGGAGTGCAATGGCATGATCTTGGCTCACTGCAAGCTCTGCCTCCCAGATTCAAGCGATTCTCCTGTCTCAGTCTCCTGAGTAGCTGGGATTACAGGCATGTGCCACCATGCCTGGCTAATTTTTTTATCTTTAGTAGAGATGGAGTTTCACCATGTTGGCCAGGCTGGTCTCGAACTCCTGACCTTGTGATCCACCCGCCTCGGCTTCCCAAAGTGTTGGGATTACAGGCATGAGCCACCGCGCCGGGCCCACATGCTTTTTAAAAAGACATCTTTAAGGCCGGGCACAGTGGCTCATGCCTGTAATCTCAGTACTTTGGGAGGCCGGGGCAGGTGGATCACTTGAGGTCAGGAGTTCGAGACCAGCCTGACCAACATGGTGAAACCCCATGTCTACTAAAGTACAAAAATTAACCAGGCGTGGTGGCGCACACCTGCAATCCCAGCTACTCAGGAGGCCAAGGTACGAGAATCCCTTGAACCCCAGAGGCAGAGGCTGCAGTGAGCCAAGATCACGCTACTGCACTCCAGCCTGGGTGACAGAGTGAGACTCTGTCTCAAAAAAAAAAAGACATCTTCAAGATGACAATACTGGTTCTTTGTATCCCAGAGAATGTTGTGCCCAGTCCTTAATTTGAATCACCACTGATCCACTAGGTTGGCCCACAATGATGACACATTTTACCTTCCTCCAGAAGGTTAAAAAAAGGCATCATTTTCTTCTGTGCCAACAAGCATTAAGAGTACAGTCAATAGGCAAGTTACAGAGGCCCATGCCCGTAATCCCAGCACTTTGGGAGGCTGAGGCAGGAGGATTGCTTGAGGCTAGGAGTTCAAGACCAGCTTGGACAACAGTGATAGCTCATCACTACAAAAAATTTAAAAACTAGCTGGGCATGGTGGCATGCGCCTGTAGTCCCACTTACTTAGGAGGCCGAAGCAGGATTGCTTGAGCCCAGGAATTCAGGGTTACAGTGAGCTATGATCACAACACTGTACTCCTCCAGCCTGGGTGACAGAGCGAGATCCTGTCTCTAAAAACAAAAAAAGTCAACAATTTTAAAGGAAAGGGGAGAGGAGGAAGAGAAAGATGAAAGCTATGTTTTATTTTATCGAGATAGGAATGAACCCTCTCCCTCCATCTACAAAAAGCACTGCTTGCCTCACAGACCATCTGGACTATCACAGAGAAGTTCTTGCCCATCCCAAGTGAAGGCATCATACAAACACGGATACACATGGCTAAAGATGCACATTCAGGTCAGGTGGGCAGGCTGTGGACGGAGGGGCAATGTGCGTCACACCTTTGCATTCTTTATTTTTTTAGAGATGGGGTCTCACTATGTTGACCAGGCTGAACTCCTGGGCTCAAGCGATCCTCCTGCCTCAGCCTCCTGAGTAGCTGGGACCACAGGCACCCGCCACCACAACCGGCCTGTCATAGCTTTTGTTAAATACTTAAGAACTAATAAAGACTATAATCTAGATCTACCCTTCTACCTCCACCCCTGGCCAAATTTGGAAATGGAAGCTTAAGAGGGTAAATAATTGGTTGAAAGCTATAGAATGACCCAGAATTGTAGAGATCTGCCTCAAGTCTCTGGAAATCTAACGCAAATCTCAAGGTTATTCTTTAAAAAAAAACAAAAACAAAAAAACAAGATGTAAAGCCAATCCTACCAACATCTGGATTACACAATAGAGAGAGAACATTTAAATCTACATTAATGTATGGAAAATCTAAACGTGTTCAAATACGTTAAATAAGGAAGGTGAAGAATGCAGAAAATTCTCAAACAACCTGTGATCACCGCTGGTTACAACATGGAGCTGGGAAGGGGAGTCAAATATTAGGGTCCTGGCCTAGCTTCCCTAGAGGAAAAGTACAAGTGATCCTGGAATAGTCCCATTTCTCAGTTCATTGGGCTCCTTTCCTTGGGAGGCCCTGGTACCAGGGAAACTTCCAGCATCCATCAGAACTGACGGGGAATACATTACCTTTTCACTGTCAAGGTGGACAACATCTTTGGCTCCAGGATCTTCTTCCCACAGTGGGGGCCCTTTTGGATCCTTCAAAAAGGCCACTATGGACTGAGGGAAAAAAAAGGGAAGAGAAAATGCATTTTAGCCCTGAAAAGAGGGAGGTGGGGGAATCAGGAATCTGTCCTGTTTCCCTGCCTGGAGACCTGGGCACACCAGGTGCTGAGCTCAGGACTGCATGTGGCATAAGCTTGGAGGGTGTGTTATTTCCGCTGTCCACTGACATCATGGATAAGTGCCCAAAAAATGCACCTCCACCACTCGCATCGGGCTTTTTCAATCACAAGACACCTTGCTCACTCCATCCAGGTGGTCCATGCCTACTATGCATCTTCATGGACAAAAAAGAGAAAATTTGCGACAATGAGTTGGCTTATTCAAACCAGAGACGTACTAGTGCTTCTACTAAATCTCATCTCCTCCAAGAAGTCTTTCTGACTAATGGAATAATGGTCTCAGTCTTGTCCAAAGGAGACATTTCCACATTCCTGCAGCCACTAAAACTGTCATCCCATAAGCAGATCATCAAACCTACTTACGACCTGCTTGGTATTTCATGATCTAAACTGGTTTTGGAGTGGATTAAATCCTGATTATCCTCCGCTATATGTGAATGAGTGGGGTCCAGGCTGGGAAGCCCCCAGGGCAGGGTGGGCACCAATGTGGCCTCACCCTTGTTGCTATTCTCGTCCTGGGGCCCCTCTTCTAGACTGCCTGGATTGAAGATCTGACAAAGTTCTTACAGATAAAGGGCTTCGCTGGCCTTTGTTATGTGTACAATGACTCAAATCTCCACTCCCTGTGGGGAAGATGCACAGGGGCAGGGAAGAGCGGCACTGTCCTTCCACCCTCCTCTGTACCCCCTGCCACTCTCACTGGTTCAGGGCAGAAGCAGCATTCCCTTTCCCCTCAGTCACTCAGAGACGGTGCTCAAAGTCTGAGAGCCAGGATCAGGAACCAGACCCCAGCCAGATTCTGTTACTTCTGTCAACTTTGACCACGCTCCAGTGAGCAGATGCTGAACTGAGTGTGTGTGCGTGCGTGTGTGTGTGTGTGTGCGCGTGCATGTGTGTGGCCTGAGATGAGAAAGGGAAGTGCCCTTCTATAATAGTAAGGGTGTGCATTCAGCCCATCCACCGGTCACACACGGAGAGGACCTTATTATTTCTGGAAACTCTATTTGGAAAGAACTACTAAGGGAGAATGGCAGACAGCCAAGACTTCATAGGATTTCATTCAGGTAGTGCTTCCTGCCTGTCCAAGTGGAGCTGTGAAACGCCTCCTGGAAAGAGAACAGCCATTTCTGCCACAGCAAAAGGCAGATCCACCCTTTCTCAGTCCCTTGTCAAGGCTTTGCCATGACAACATAAGGAACTATGGAATTGGCAGGGTCTTCCCGACACCCACACTCACCCACAGCTGCAGAGGCACCTGTCCACCAGGCCATGTGAGAAAGATGCTGGTAGGCGCCCATCTGCCTGGGGTTCCAGAAATACCCGGTGCAGGGGTTCTTAATCTAGGGTGCACAAGGGACTTCAGGAGTCGGTGAAGCCCCAGACTCATGTGAAAACATTGACTTTGATTTGTATGCACACACGGTTTCAGGGAGAAGGTCTGGAGTTCAGTAGGTGCTCAGTGGGATCAGGACCCCAGAAGAAGTTAGGAACTGCTTGCTCTGGGGTGGGTCCTGGCCCCATGCCCAGCCCTCCTCCCCCATCTCCACCTCAGCATCAAGAAAAAAAGACGGCAGTGGATGGAAAAAGGAGATAAATGACCTTTTAATGTAACAACTGACATGTTCGTACACACAACCTTGTTTTTCAGGTGAGGATTATTCTCATTTAACTGAAGCTGAATAACCCCACCCACAGGTCCTCTCCAAGTTGATCTAACTGGACAAGACCTCAGGGGGAAAGTCTGCGGGGAGCAGCACCTGGAAGCCCACCCTCAACTGTCTTATTCTGGGTGCTCTGAGTCCCAGGCACTGTCTGACACCACATCTGGCCTTCACAGCTGTAATCCTGGCTCACAGCTACTGGACCCTGAGGTCATCAGTGAGTCATCTGAATCCAGACTGCCAGGCACCTCTGGCCCTTACCACTTCTATAGTAAGGATTTGGGGAGTATGTGCTAACAAGGAAAGGGCAGCTTAAAGGGGACATTCCCCACTTCAAGTTTCCTATTCTTTGCCAGTGGGGAGATAATTTCTCACTTAACTGGCCTATGACCTCTCTAGGTGCCGTGGCACAGCATCTGTGACCAGGCTTCTGCCCAGTCATGTGGGTTGACAAAAACCACAGCCAGAATATGGGCCTGCAGACGATGGGCCCCTCCTGTTGGGGGTTCCTCCATCTCTCTGGAGTCAGGGTCCCAGGAGAAACCCTGAATGGAAAGTTAATTAGTGACTGAGGTGGGCTCTGATCTCAGCTGTCTCAAGCTGAAAAAGCAGAAGCCATCAGCAGTCAGGGAACTGTCCTGTCCCCTTCCCTCTGCCCTGGAGAACTCCAGGGACTCTGCCCCAGTCCTGCTTGGGGATGCTGGGACTAAGAGTGCCCTCTCTCCATCTGAAACTGAAGACTCTGGCCCCATATGATGCTCAGCCACTTCTTCACCTTGTTGATGACTAAATCACGGGAAGGTCAAGAGAACGCCGACCTCACACATCTGGTCTTTGTAAGAAGTGGGGCGAAGCCAGGATTCTGCCTCTTCCACCCAGACACCCAGTGGCATGGTGGGGCCTCCTGGGCTCCTTGCTTCTTCTCTGCTACCACAGTTATGAGTAGCCGCTCGGAACTCCCTGCTCCATAAGCCCAAGACAGATTCTTCAGAGGTCCCGGTTAAACATAAAATATACACAGCCTCCAATAACAAAACAAAACCCCAGCCCTCTTTCCATCATTGCATAAGCACTTCCCCCATCCCACCCAACTAAATCTTGTTCCTGGGGAACATGTGTTCTCTCCAACAACTTCGGTTGACGTCTTAACATAGAATAAGAAGGGCTGAGCAACACTAGTTGGAAGAACTTTCTAAGTGTCTAAGTAGGTGTTAAGGTGATGACTAATCAGGCTGAGTCCCTATATAAGGTGAACGCTGTAGCAATTTAAAAAAAGAATGAGTGTTAGTGGATAAGCAAGAATGACCTGGAGAGATGGTGGGGAGAGACAGAGGGAGAAGGAAGGGCAGAGGGAGAGGGACACTGACAGCTGCACAGACAGATGGACAGATAGGAAAAATGGAAGAGACACAGATGGAGAAAGAGGGACAGATGAAGAGACAGGAGCACAGGGTCCAACCCAGTGTGGGAAACAGGAGGGTTAGGAAGTGAGTTCAAACACGTCAGGACCAGGAGAAATATATGGCTTTAGCCAACGCAGGACCAGAAAGCAGAAGACAGGCTGGAGGAAGGGAATCCTGACCCTGAAGGAGAAGAGTTGCAGTTCAGGAGGACTAAGGGCTGGGGCAGCTGCTTTGTGATTACAAAGCATGTATACATCACAGGATCTCATATTTCTTTCCATTTATGCTTTTCCATCTACTTCTAAATTGGATTGATAGCAGGGAACTCCTCAATGATACCCATATCTCATCTGGAACAAGCTGCATCAGCCCAAAGGTGTCAACCTGCCCATGTGCGATACCCTGTGCTAACCTGGGCACTGTACGTCCCATCCAGCCTGAGGGTGGCCACTACCACAGAGATGAGGGGAGGACTTTGAAGCTACAATAAAAGGAGGCCCAGGCCTTTGGCAAAGAGAGAGGTGACATCACCTGCCTTACTGGACAACTGCTGATACATTCACAAACCTATTTCCAAAGCTGGGTCAATCTGTTGTGTTAAGAGCTACAAACTTTTCCAGATATTCTGCTGACATATGCTCTAGAGATAAGAATCTCTTAGGTCATTTAGAAGAGCTATTTGTACAATCTGCCCTTTCTTTTCTCAGAGAGAAAACCTGCCAGACTTTGGGCGTCCATTCAGACTCCACCTCTGCTGAGAACAAGGGAGGTAAATTTACCTTAAATGTCACAGCTCGGTTATATTCAGTATGAAATGCACCATCCCTGTCAAATGAGGAGAAAAATGTGTTAACTTTAAGAATGGTTGTGAAGATACATACCTTTGGTTTCCTGCAGCATCTTAATAAGATTCAGCTTTTGAACGCAGTTCAGGATTTTTTTTTTAAAGAAATAATTGTAAACACAGGAAGAAAACCATTCTGAAATAAAATTAATCTAACTAAAAATTGCTGTTCGCTGAAAATACCAATGAAAGCGCTCAGCACTTACTTGGAAATTGGAAATGCCCATGTGTACTTACTGGTAATGGAATAATTCGACCTTTTTGTCCTTCGGGCTCAGGTCAACTTTCATTTTCTTGCACAATTTCCTACTCTCTGCATCACTGAAAGACACAAATGTCGGGAACCATTTATTACCTGAAGTCCTCACAAAGGTGTTGACAGCAAAATCTGCTGGTGTCCTAAGAAATAAGCTGGGTAACTTGGAATTCTCAATAGCAGATGAGGGCCTTACTATAGATGGGCTGTGAGAACTGGAGGGAGGAGACTAACTAGCAGGCTAGGGGCTGATCAAGAAAGACAGAGGCTGGGTGCAGGGGCTCACGTCTATAATCCCAGCACTTTGGGAGGCTGAGGCAGGCGGATCACCTGAGGTCAGGAGTTTGAGACCAGCCTGGCCAACATGGTGAAACCCCATCTCTACTAAAAATACAAAAATTAGCCAGGCGTGGTGGCACATGCCTGTAATCCCAGCTACTCAGGAGGCTGAGGCAGGAGAATCGCTTGAACCCAGGAGGCAGAGGTTGCCGTGAGCCAAGATCATGCCACTGCACTCCAGCCTGGGCAACGGAGAGAGACTCCACCTCAAAAAAAAAAAAAAAAAAAAAAAAAGGCAATAAAGAAAGGAAAGGAAAGGGACAAGCAGACAGGAGCATGTGTGTCACGACTTGTGGGTGGCAACACAGACAGGTCCAGACAAAGGAGGTGCCCTAGAAGCTTAAGGGGTGGACAGCTCATGGTAACAAGAAAATAAACTCCAATCCTGGCCGCTCTTTAGATTTATCAGGCAAGTTTTTAAAAAGATCGATGCCCTGGCCTTCCCCTGATTATTAATTTGGAATCTCTGTCGCGGGTGGACAAGAAAGATTTTTGTTTTTGGAGCTCTGACATAGGCTATCTGCTATATACTATGCGACCAAGGTAAGAGGAAAACATGCTACCATGTTGAAGAAGTTATGAATCTGGCCAGGTATTGACAAAAGGCAAAAGGAGAAAGGGCCAGGCTGTGGTTAAAGGAGCCCCTCCCTTGGCATCTGGGATATTACACTCTCTTCCAATAATAAATGCCTGTCAGGAGCCATTCCCCGTTTACAAAGCACTTGTGCACAACCTCATCTCATCTTGGTGCCCTGCCTGTTAGAACAATGGATTTCAATGTGTGGTCCCTGAACCAGTAGCACCAGCATCATCCAGGAACCTGTTGGAAATGCAAATTATCAGCCCCATCCCAGACCTACTAAATCAGAAACGCTGGGGATACCTGAGCAATTGCGTTTGAACAACCTTCTAGGTGATTCTGATGTGTGCTCAAGTTTGGAAACCACTCATTGCATTAGACTAGCTCCTTCACTGGCTCATGTTCTTCTCCCCTACCTCCACAAGGTTTGGCTCCCCTATGCCCTAAACCAGCCCCTTAAAGACCTGACCTGTTCTCACAGCTTCCCCATCCTGCCTGCACTCAGCCAGTCAGAGAGCTCTTGTTACTTGGGGGCCATCTCCCCAGCCCTGAAAGGACTCAGTGAGGGCATCTCGGCTACCCAGTGCCCACTGGTCACCATTGACTACACAACTGGAGTCATCTTTTGGGGAACTTTGTTGGAACAGGTACAACAGCCATCTGAGACAAGGTGCTGTATCCCCCAGTTGCTTACATGCCTCACCTCCACCAACAGCCATCAGCTTCACACAGCTGTGCACCAGCCCAGAACAGATGGACTAATTAAACCACTCAGCTCAATTCTAAAAGCAACACTCATCAGTGGACACGTAAAAAATGCAGGACCTCATTTTAAGTGTAAAGATGCAATTTGCAACTCAAGAAGCATGTCTTACTGGAGAGGTGTGTGGTGGTCAGAGAGAAGGAGTGTCTCCCTGCCCCCTTCCTCCCCCAGGCCCAGGGGTTTCCTCCCTACTAGTCCCAGCTGTCTAGCCATCGCTGCAGCCACTGCAGCTTCCAGCCATGGGCCTGGCAAACAGTGGGGACTCATGAAATGCATGAGGAATCCAGAGACGAAAGGCTAATGACACTGCAATAGTTCCTCCCCCAAGGTGGCAAGGACATTTTAGGATAGAGTCCAGAGAGAAGGGGCAAGCTGGGAGTGGGCTCTCCAAATGCAGAAGGCAGCCCAAGGTATCCGCTGAAAACTTTCTTATCCTTAAGCCCTCTGAGGTCCACACATGCCTCTTCTGACGACCGCTGTTACAGTTCAGGTGTGCCCCATCCCGCAGGGACTCTGTGGTGAAGCTGCACGGACAGGTGGTGGGTCTGTTTGAGAACAACTGCGAACGAGGTGCCCTTTCCCTGTTTGAGTTAATTCCCTAGGACACAGGGCTCAACTTGGAATGTTTACAACCACTCACTTGGCACCTTCCTCGTTGGCCTTTGTTCTGCTGTGCTCCACTGTTTCTGTGACCACCAACCGTCCATCCAACTGCAACAACAAACAGCAGCTGGGGCAGGGGCCAAGGCTGGGATGGGATGTGCGCGGCCTCCCTCAGCCCCATCGGCCCCATCCTGGCACCAGCGGCTGCGAAAGGCTTGCTCATCGCCTCTCCGTTCACACTGCAGTTCCTGCCTGGGGGCTCAGACGCTGCAAGGCAGCAACTGGATGGGAGAATCCCCACCCCATGCTCCTCTCTCTTCCATCAAGCCTGGCTGGCAGCCTCTGCCTGTGACTATCACAAAGCAGAGGGAGGAAACAGGGGCTTGGTTCATTCCCACGCCAATCCCGGTCCACTCTGTGGGAAACCCCTCCACGGAAAAGTCCCACAACGGCAGTCTTAGGTTCCCTGAGAGCCCAGGCAAGGCTTAGGACCAACATTCCAAACCAACTAAGTTGGCTGGTAGAGCTGGGGGCACAGAGGCACCCCTGGCTGTTCTTCAGCGTGGCCTCCAAGGTTCAGCCCAGTGCACAGTCTCCTGCCTCACTCCACCTGAGAAAGCACCCCATGAGCCCTCACTGCAGACTCTGTGCCACCTTCTTTGTTAGGTTATGTAACATTCTTAAGGATTCTCTCCTCTCCCCATCCCCTGCACTCTCTCTCTCCCTGAGGGGTGAGTGGGGAGGAGGCTTCTTGTCCCGTCTGAGCACACTTCTGGCACAAACCAAAGGGCCACTGGCTCCAGCACTCCCAATCTTCCCTCCCCTGTTGTCTTCCTCTCCACCACGCTTATCAGCATCTGACCAACTTGTCCACTGCCTGCCCCATCAGAAACATGTGCTCCGTTAAGCCAAGGGCTTGGTTTTGTGCACAGCTATCTCCCCAGTGGTACAACAGCAGCTGGCACACAGTAGGCACTCTATAAATCACCTGACTGAATGGCTGAATGGCTGCAATGAATGATATTGTCTCACCGCTGCTGGGATGAGGCTCTGCATTTCTGGCTTTCTGGGATCTCTGGGCTCTGTCTATTGAGCTCCAGGAATCCTGCCAGGTGACAATTCCTGACAATGTTCTCTCGGCACTGCTCCCCTCCTTCCCACAGTTCTGTCTCTCAAAGTGTATAAGTGTGAGTAGTGTGTGTGTGTGCAAGCATGTGTGCACACACTAATTGTGCAGTGCAGACAATAAATATCAGAAGAGTTCAAGTAGGGGAGAAAATTACCTAAGCTCAGAGACTTAAAAGGATCTGAGTTGAGAGATTAAGTACAATTAATTGACCTACTGCCCACCTCCGTCCCCCAGCCAATGACCGAGGTTCTAGGGGAGAAAGGAGACAAAGCAGTAAGCAGGAAAATGAGATGCTTTGCTAGAACTGAGGGAATGGAAAACACACCATGGGTCATGGAGAAGGGGCCGGCAGTGCAAAGACCCTCACCTGCCACCCCCCTGGCCCCTGTCCTGCAAGAACCAGCCATCCCTCTGCCCATTTACTCACCACTGTTCCAAGGAATGAGGCATCAAGGCGGCCGATCTGCTCCATCCTATCCCTCCCCACCTCACTTGGCTCTCTTCCATGAAGAATGCGGAAGGAAAGATTGCAGAGGCCTGTACACACTTCCCTCCCCACCCCACACCCCCACACCAAGACAGACACATGGGCTTGGGTGTTTTCATCTGAATCTGCCGTGGGACAGCTGGCTGCTAGTCGGGAGTAGCTGCTGCAGGTATACAGTGCTGTGTTTATTGGATTTTCCTGTGCAGTAATTACTATCCAAGAGACTCGAGACACACTCCTGAGAGTCAGGCCCAGGGATCAAAGTGGGGATGAGAGCAGGAAGAAGGAGAAAAAACAAGGTCTGGGAGACGGTGGGGTCGGGGGGTGGGGGTCTGAGGTCTTTCACAAGTCCAGCCTAAGTACCACAGCCCACTAGAATGACAGCTTCAACATCTGGCTCTGCCATTAGCGACCTCTGGCGGGACCCTTAGTTTCCTGAGTTGCAAAATGCCGGAGTTATCCACATAAGCTGAATGGAGCTTGATTTCTCTACAGGGTCAAGTCAGACTAAATAAAGCATTGAGACAGGCTGCCTTATATCCTGACACATGAACCAGGAGCCAGAACCTGGGGCAAAAGATGGAGACAAAAAAACCTCTGAACCCCTGTCATTTCTCTCCTCGCCTCCCAACCAGATCCTTAGTCAGCCACAGTTGGGGTTCTCATGTCCACAGCAGACCACGTTCAGCCCCTCCTGGTGGTGTAGAAAGAAGACTACACTGAAGACCAGAAGGAAGGCTTATGCCTGCCTTAACATTAACTTTGTGCCCACGACTATCCCAGCCTCTCTAGCTCCATTTCCCCATCAAAGAAGGGATAACTCTCTTCCTCCCACCGGCTCCAGTCTAACATGGCAAGCTTCTGGCCAGGTGGACCTGTGATCCCCTGGGGACAGGTAGGAGAAGAAAGGTAGAAAGTGCCCTCACTTCAAGGACCTGAAGAAAATGGGCGGGGGGGGTGGCGAGTGCTGAGCAAGAAATACTGGGTGATTGCCTGATGCCAAGTACCAAGGACGATGTGAAAGAATGTGGCTAGAGGATAAAAGGCAGGAGGCAATGAGAGAGAAGTCCTGGAAGAGCTGAACCTTGAACTTGGACAGGCAATGGTGGTCACATAGCACCCTCTGAAGTTAGGATTCCCTACAACAGGGCTCCTCCCCGAGTTGGCTGTTTCCCTTGGTACGTGCCTCAAGAAGGCACATCACAGGGTCTGGATTACACAGTACAGTTAGTAAGAGTGGTGGGAAAAAGAGAGAGGAACATGGCTTCTCTGCAGACATGTAAGGTAAGGTGCCTCCCCTCTGCTGCCCTCCCAGCCCAGCAATTCTAAGGCTCTGCTCCTCAAGGGGATGTGTCACTCCAACAAGTGCATGGCGGTGTGCTGGAAGGTATCTGAAGCCACAAGATAAACACGACACTTCTTCTGGGAGTCTGTTTTACCCCCTGGTAAGTAATGTTGAACATGCTTAGGAGCAAATGCTAAATTCAAATAGTTTTTAGGAGAAAACATAAGTCTTTAAAATATGTTATGCCTGCTCTGGCAAGCCCCCAATCTTGCATCTGGGAAGCTGTCACTGCTCCAGAGAAATCAAGCAGATGGGGAGGAGAGCAGGAAAGAAAGCAGATGTGGTTAAGCAATGACCTTAAGCCCCGACGAAAAGAAAGTAGCAAGCACCTGATAGGACAGCCTTGCCCCCTGTGAGACGCAGCCTCAGGAATTAGCAAACCAGGCACAGCTCCATGCTGGCTCCAGCTCAACTTCCCAGACAGCAGCACTCCACGCCAAGCCCGAGCCCCAGCACCCAGCTGGCAGGGCACGAGGCAAATACCAACTCCTGCACACACAACCTGCTTAACAGCCGGACAATCACCACCAGCCAGACTGAGCGTGGCTGTTGAGGTCTGAGCCAAGAGTGGAGTGAGGGGGAAGGAAAGCTGACAAAACCCTAGACAGAAGTCAGACGCCCTACAGACACCCCACAGCAACAAGTTACAGGGCCTGGACCAGGGGGAAAACCAGCAGAGAAGTGTTTGTGTGTTCCTGTAGGTGCACATAGAGGAATAGGGAGGAAGAGCCAGAAAAGCAAAAAATTTTTTAAAAAAAAGGAAAATAAATATCCATATAGAAAGGGGAAAGGAGAAAAGAGGCCAAAAGAAGGCCAGGCCAGGCACAGTGGCGCATGCCTGTAATCCCAGCACTTTGGGAGTCCGAGGCAGGTGAATTGCTTGAGCCCAGGAGTCCAAGACCAGCCTGGGCAACATGGCAAAACCTGGTCTCTACAAAAAAATACAAAACTTAGCTGAGCGTGGTGGTATGCGCCTACTGGGCAGGCTGAGCTGGGAGGATGGCTTCAGCCTAGGAGGTCAAGTCTGCAATGAACTGAGATTGTGACACTGCACTGCAGCCTGGGCAACAGAGTGAGACCCCGTCTCAAAAACAAAAAGGGCCGTGCAATGGGGCGGTGCAGGGGGAGTCCTGGACTCAGGATTGGGAAAAGGGAACAGAAACCTAATAAGGGGAGAGAAAAGAAGGGGACAGGAGAGAACCTCAGAGAGAAGGATAGGCACCCTTCCAAAATGGGGAATGGGAAGGGAGGGGCACAAAGAGAAAAAAACACCCCTCAAAGACTAGAAGGCACATGCCCACCGCCATGCTTATAACACACACACCAAGCCTGGCAGCTTCCAGCATTTTCGGAACCAGGCTATTTAGGGATGAGAGCAACTTGGAAGACTCAACTCTACATTTCCCAGAAGATTCAATTGAAGCCCAGAGAAGGGCAGTGACTTGCCAAAGGCCCCATAGCTATTTGATGTCAGAGCCTGGACTCAAAGCTGGGTCTTCTGACCTTTAGTCCTACAAATTCCACTGCACCCTGTACCTTTTTTTTTTTTTTTGAGACAGTTTTGCTCTTGTAGCCCAAGCTGGAGTGCAATGGCGTGATCTCGGCTCACCGCAACCTCCACCTCCTGGGTTCAAGTGATTCTCCTGCCTCAGCCTCCCGAGTAACTGGAATTACAGGCATGCACCACCACGCCCAGTATTTTTAGTAGAGATGGGGTTTCTCCATGTTGGTTAGCCTGGTCTCCAACTCCCGACCTCATGTAATCCACCTGCTTTGGCCTCCCAAAGTGCTGGGATTATAGGTGTGAGCCACTGTGCCCAGCCTGTACCCTGTACTTCTTAAGGGTCAGAGCAAAACACCCGTGGCCTGGGGCTCACTCCCATGCCCAAAACCTTCTTCAGGTTCATCCTTACAAGAACCAAGGGATCCTCACCCAGTAAACAGTTGCTGAGTGAACAAGCATACCATTTTTCCCCCTCCAGCTTCCTCCTGAACAAACTTGTCCAGATGAAAAACACTAGGAGAATGGCGTCTCACATTTAAATTGTATTTCCTGTTTAAGAAAGAACTTTCATTTACCCGATCCTTATCACAGACCTGGAAAGAAGGCAGAATGCATATCGCTGTCCCATTTCACAGCTGAGGAAACAGACTCAGGGTGACCGACTTGCCCGCTGTCACAGGGCTAGTGAGCAGCACAGCTAACTAACTAGTTAGCAGTCAGCCCAGGCCCCCTCCTAAGCCCAAGCCTTTCTCCCTTATTCTACAAACCTTCAAAGATACCGCAACACTGGAGCAGCATCTTCTCTCACCCCAGATGCTCCCTGTTCCCCTCACCTGCCTTTTAAAGGGAAAAGCAGGGTGGCCTGTGCACTCCTGACCTTCCTGGTCACCCCAGCCCCAAGCCCTGTCCCCATCCTAGCCACCAACCCTTCGTGGATAGGGCAGGAAGTGGAGCTGGAAAGGATGACAGATGGGTGCCTCAGCAGGGCCGATTTGAGGGAGGCAAGCTCTGGCTGGCTACCTGCTGTTTCACAGTAACAAGGATAAAGAAGGCAGCATGGCCCTGTGCCACCTACTCGCTCCTTGGCAGACAGCACCAGAAAGCAAAGTTCCCAACACCACTTCTGCCCATCCCTGGGTGTGTCTCATTCACAGACCCACAGACACGGACTGGACACACTTAGGACAACTGTGAGAGCTGTCATTGCAGGGCTCTGTGGAGCTAACACGGGGGCTCCCCATGCCCTGATGATTACAGGCAAGTTTAGAAGTCTAGGAGCAGGAGTGAATGAGCTAGAGGGCAGGAGCTGGGTTCTTGGAGATCTCCTTTTCTAACAGTGGTTCGTGACAGCTGCCACCTAGAGTACTACATGGGCCACAGCCCAGAGTTCTGAACCTTGGGCTACTCTGGAAAGATTGCACCCTGACTCTAATTTCAAACTCACACCCAGATATTCCTGAGTCCAACTTAATCTACTTTGGCTCCATAATTCACCTACTTATCCACACTATTTTAAAAGCTATCTAACATTTCAGTTTCTGTTTCCTCTTACAGGCATAAATTCAACACAGCGAGGCAACTACATGGAATAGTCCATCTTTCTGTCTTAAGGTTAACTCTTTCAAGCTCCAAGGTGCTTCCCTGCCCCAATTTTAATTTGAGCACATCGAAATTCACAGGATGTTCTCATTGGCACTTTTATTGACTCTAGACATCATGTTTCCAAACTTGAGTCCTGAAGTTGAATCTCCATAGTCTGTCTTCACCCACTACTCCTGACCCCATTTCACTCAGGCACCTTGCGCTGCATGTTTTCCAGGCCGCTCAGGGACAGCAGCAGGCCTTTCACCTCCACAGGCAGTTCTGGGGGCCCACTCCATAGGTGGCTGCCTGCAGCGAAAGCCAGGGCACTGTGAGCACGTGGTATTGTGCTCCGAGGTCTTTGCACCAAATGTGAACTCGACCGCCTCTGTGAAGCTTTTCTCAACCTTTCCAGGCAGAATGGAGGGGCTTTCCCTCCATGCATATAGTCTGTGTTTGTGGCACTGTTCACCTGACATTGTAATCACTGGGCTAAGTGTCTGCCTTCTCCTCACACACTGAGCTCCTTGAGGATGCAGTTATCCATCTGTGTATTCTCAAAGCACGTAGTAAATGCCCAGTATTGTCTGTTACATGGACCCAGGTGGAGACAGCAACTAAGTCAAAGCTCCTCTGCCCATTTCTGCCACCTACAAGCCTCATAAGAACTCCCTACAATAAGCCTCCATCAGCTTGGCAGAACTGCTGTCATCTTCAGATATGGAAATTCCAAAGTGCCTTGCTTCATCTAATAGGCTTTTTACTTTGCCAGTCACACAGAGCACGGCTGGTCAAGGCAAGCACACTTTTGGACCAACTATGAACTAGAATTAACCAATGGCTAAGATCTCACCTACTGCCTGGTGAGCAACGTTTTCTATTCAGTTAGTATCTGAATGAATCTGGAAGTATGAGGCCACACACACATACACACACACACACACACACCACTCGGCTAAGACTTATCATCCTAGTTTCACTCAGTGCTTTGTCAAAATATGAATCTCCTTCAATGCTCTCTAATCACAGGCAGAACAAACTTGAGGTCATCAACTTATAAATCAGTTGTGTCCGAAAAATTCACTCGAAAAGTAACCATTGAGAACTCAGACTGAAGAGGAAGAGGATTACACTGGAGTGGGTGCCAGAAAAGCTCGCTTAACCTGCAGGGTAGTGACAGGGCTTATGACTCAGGCAATAATAGCTACATTAAAGATTTAGAAGACCTTTATAGGCCTGGGCCCCCTCAGAAGCCAAGGCATAGGCAGCTTGACCCACTGATTCCACCTTTGCATGGTGGCAGCAGAGGCGTCAGGTAATGTCCTGCGTTGGGGGTAAAGCTCATGGTTCTTGCTGCAGACCCACCACAGGCAAACCCACTGGGTAACCTTGAAAATCACCTTGCCTCTCTGTGTATCAAGGCCACCCTCTGTAAGACAGGAAGGCCCCCTCTGCCACTCACCTCCCTCTGGGAAGACAGAAGAAAGAAACACATGGAAATAGAAGAAAGTGAAAGCTCTACGGAAAAAGGGAAGAAATGGGGCTGGGCTGGGAAGAAAGGGGTGGAAAGCCAGGCACCGCTCTTCCAGTCCAGAGGTGACCTCAAAGTATCACTAGATGGAATCTTTCCATCGCATCCTCTCTGCCAGATCATTAATCAAGAGACAGTTCCTGTCCCCACCCATCAAAGCCCCAAGTGCCCCCTGCCCAGCAGCCACCATGGCACATGGCCCCAGCACATACCCACAGTCCACCCAGCAGATGGTGCCTTGTCCTTTCACCACCTGGGCCACTGTGGACAGTAACCTGAGATGATTTTCAGCTGCCGCCTCTGTAAAAAAAAAACAAAAAATTAAACATCTGTGCCCAAGGGCACTGGGTCATGTCTGCCATCTTCCCTCAGGGGTGAGGAAGCATGGAGACCAATCCCAGAGGGGGTGGAGAAGTCCTGAGCCCCAGGTAAAACACCCTTCCCTGCATTCAGCAGTGCCAGGGCCTGTGCTGCAAGAATAGTCCTGGCTCTTCTCAGAAACCCCTGATCCCACCATCCTCAGGGGCCTTCCTCTTGGACACGGAACCCCGAAGTCACCCTGCCTTAATCCACACCTCACACCTTACTCTTCCAAGAATCTCTCAGCCAGATCCTCAAGGCCAGTAAAGTTTCTGACTCATGTCTTTCTGGGATAAATTTTGACAATTCCATAAACAATGACAATCCTATAACTAAAGCAGGGAATGATGTTGCTGACTGCACGTTCATCTGTCCTGATGCACCACCTAGGAGCTGACGAGAGCTGGGATCAGATCCTTCCTTTACTTGTGCAGCACACACTCATCTAGGAGCTCAGTACAACCTGATGATAAAGGAAGACTTTCTCGTTGGTGCAGGTGTCAATCCTAATGGGTCAGGGCAAGGCACCCAGATACTACTGTGGGAGGGCAGGGTCTTAGGGACAGAGCCTCTGTGGCCAGGATTTCAGCACTGCCAGCCTGCAATGATCCACTGCAAAGTGGCTGTGGCCAGTGTTTGATTCCTGTGGCCAGCAGGCTCCTGAGTCACGTTCTCCTAGGCGACACCTGTGAGCTCACTTGAAAGGCCTGCCAGACAAAGACTGGTGGGGAGAACGATCTGCTGCTTTATCCCGCCAAAAACCATATGATATATCCCCAAGCCAAGCAGAAATGATGTCTGAATTATGTGCCTCCGCAGATCGCCTTTTCTAGTGTGGATAATGGTAGCTGTTTGTGAATACAGAGCATACTGAGCCTTTCACAGAAGCAAACAAAAGTATCGCTCAAGAGACATGCATGGAGTCACTCAGAGGAGGCACTCCCAGGAAACCACGGCCAGGGTGACAGGAGGAGGGCGAGCCACCGAAGAGGGGAAAGCCATTGTTCTGCTGCTCGGACTGGGTTCTGGGAAGCAGGGGATGGGGAGAAATAAACTACAGCAAGATAAAGTACCCCCTGCCCTAACCTGCATTTTAACCATGGAAAGGGAGGCACTGCTTAGAAGGATGGGAGGGAGCAAAGAAAATCCAGTTTCTGCACTGCTCAAAAACCCCACTGAAGGTCACATGTCTCTCGTGCAG
Source organism: Pongo pygmaeus (assembly GCF_028885625.2). Lineage (NCBI taxonomy): Eukaryota > Metazoa > Chordata > Mammalia > Primates > Hominidae > Pongo > Pongo pygmaeus. The sequence continues at coordinate 55,870,318 of NC_085930.1, read as the reverse complement.
CAGGCCTGGGCAAGGAGGCAGGAAGTTAAAATAACTGCCCAGGCCCCATCAGGCAATGACAGCAGGAGGTAGGCTGACAAGTGGGAAGCACCGGGGGCTCTATTCTCAATGGCTCAAGACAGGGTCGGGTGAGGGAAAGAGAGCTTAGGTGCTATCTCCTACCCTGCAAGCTCCTGACAACAGGGCCCCACCTTTCCACTCTCTAACTTCCCATAATGATTTTCCGGCCTCAACCCCAATCTGATCTCAAAGCCCTTCTGTCATTGCAGAATCAATACTCTCTTCCCATCCTCCATCAGAGAAAATGAGAGACAGCGGGGCATAGGGGACCAGCTCCCACCTGCTGCTGGAAGATCTCAAACGAGTCCGCTACTCCCAGCTTCCATTTCCTCATTTGTATAATGGATGTCCTCTGACAACCTGCACTGCCTCCCTCACGGCAAAGGAGCCAATGAGACTGTATTATGATGAGCTTATATGATGGGATGATGGGATCTACCCTAGAGAAGGAATGTAGCGTGTCTATCACTGACAATCATCCTAGTTCCAACTCTGGGAGTATCCAAGGCAGCAAGCCACATGTTTTCAGGGCCCTATGCCCCAGGCCTCAGGAGGATACTGCTTCCCCTTTCCCTTGATTTCACCCCCATTCCTGACAGCAGAGGAATGCTAGTCACATGCTGGGCTCCCAACAATGCACTCGGGGCATGTGTGCCAGACCCTCAGAAGAGGAAGCAGCAGCCGCAAGTGGCAATGAACACATCCCACGTGCCAGGGATACCTGGAGGATGCAGGCATGTCTGGAGCCTCTATCATCCCCCAGGTACCAGTGAGTGCTGAGGCCGAGCTGCTGGGGAAAGCTGTGCCCGGAACTGGCCCAGCCACTGACTGCTGCTTCTCCAGGGCCACAGAAAACTTGGCATCCTTAGAAGCAGCAAAAAACACTTAACTCTGCTGGAATGACTTCAACAGACTCAGCGTTCACCTTCCCCCAAAGTCACTGCCAAGAGCCAAGCAAACCTCTCTCCATCTGCTATGTCCTTGCCAGTCTCAAGGTCAGAAGAGAGGCAGGCCGCTGCTCCTGCCCCCAAGAAATGCTGTGTCCCAAGCTTAGAGCCCACTCCAAATTCAGTCTTGCATCTGACCCCAGAGCAGGACAGATGGACTGGGCAGGGCCAGGGCTGCCAGCTGGGGTGAGTGCTTCCAAGCCTGGGACCCATTCAGCTGGCAACAGACTGGCCTGGCCAGTTAATCAACAGCTCTAGCGAAGAATACCCTGGCAGGGCTCAGCCCCATGCCTGTGCAGGGAGCCAGGACATCCCTTCCCAGTGCCCACCATTGTGATCCTCCATCCTACTTCACACACGCCCTCTCCCTCCTGAGGAGTGAGGGGCTCCAAAGGACTTTCCCAACAAACACTCATAAAAAAGAAATGGAACCACCCCCTGGGATCAGAGAGTGGCAGAGCTAATGCCTCTGTGTGCCTCTGCCTCTGTCTTCTGAGGAAAGGTGACAAATCCCATGTCCCTTGGACCCTCCCTAAGTGGTTTTCATTCTAAGGTCTCCTGCCTCCCACTTCCGCCCCCCTCCTTCCCCTGAATCCCATCCTACCCCGATGGTTGACCTCAAGGCCAGGAAGGGACACTCACCAGATTTGGAGTAAAGCACCAGTACATTATTCCGGGTTCTGAGCAGTTTTTTCAAGTCCTTGGGGTCAGAGATTCTCTCAATGAGCGAGGAGACCTTTGCAGAGGACAGCCATGATGGCAGGACCACCTGGGGATCAAGGAGCCAACGACCGTGAGTTCCAGCTTCTGGCTGGGCCCCAGAAGAATCGGTGCCCATGGATGTGCTGTCTAGAGCTGCTTTACTTCCAGAGGATGAGGACAAACCAGCACATCTCATGCACCACACCTACTTCTTCACCTCTAGGGACACTCCCCAGCCCACTCCCAGTCTCCCTTCCCCTCCATGCACTTTTATAAGGCTGTATGGACTGCAGATATAAACAGTTAGCCCTCTATCTCACAGGTTCCACATCCATAGATTTGACCAACCATGGATGGAAAATATTTGAAAAACAACAGTAAAAAATAATACCAATAAAACCAATACAGTATAACAACTACTTACATAGCATTTATATTGCATTCGGTATCATAAACAATCTAGAGATGATTTAAAGTGTACAGGAAGTCATACATAGGTTAGATGCAAATACCATGCCATTTTATATAAAGGACTTGAGCATCCATGGGTTTTGGTATCCTGTGGAGGCGGGATGCTGGAACCAATCCCTCAAGGATACCAAGGAAGGTTTGTATAAACATTCTGCATTGTTACACATTAGTCGAGAGCCCCCTGGGAGGTCAATGTCTGTCCATATTCCTCATGTTACCCCAATGCCATATGCTGGGGCAATGTAAAAACTCCATCCCATCTAGAAGCATCAAAGCATAAAATACACAGAGAAATAAGATCATCCCTTAATGCTTAGGGTGGGAGTAGATGGGTGAGAGGCTTTTAGCTTTTCTTACTCAGCCAGGTGATCTCAGGAGGTCAGTCAACAAGAAATGAGCCAATTCTCCCCCAGAGAACCCTGGAAAACTTTGGGAACTGGAGGTATCGGGCACCTCTGCAGGCACAATGAAGGGTAGGTTAAAAGCAATGGGTGGGGGTTTATTAAAAGTGTGAATAAGGAGTAGACACAAAGCAGATCCCCTTGCCTAGATTGCACAGCTGGGCAACAGCCCCTTGCCCACCTGTCAGAAAGCAAGAGGGTTACTATATGGAGAGATTGAGTAAGAAAAGTTCCACTGAGAGATAACCTGGCAGAGGGTGGGAGGATGGCTCTCAGAAAAGACAGGGGGATTCAAAGAAAGTCTACAAACTGAACCTTGAGATCACTCATTCCTCCAAGCTCCCAGTCCCCAGCATCTCCCTTCCCTTCTCTGGAATGCCACCTGCCAGTCTTATTCCCCAGGCAACAAATTAGAGAATTTCCCTCTGGGGAAACTGAGGAGCATAAGAAAAACAACCTAAAGACAGTGATTTGGAGATCCTCAATTGAAACAGCTGAGTTCCTGCTCAAATCTCCACTGTGAGGCTCTCCCAGTAAACAAGCACTCTCCACTCCCTCCACACACTCACAGAGCTGCCAGTCAATGTGCTAGTGCCTTGCTCTTCAAAACAGACAGATAATCAAAGTTCACCAGTTACAAAAGACAGAGACCAGAACAAACCAATGGAAAGATGACATGTAGAAGAAAAAGAAAATTAAAAGAACAGAAGAAAACAAGAAAATTACTATTCTCAGAGAAATAAAATGGTGCATCCATAAAATAAGAATAGAATGTTATGAAGAAAAATAAATACTCAAAGAGAATCATGAAAATCTCTTGGAAAGTAAAACTATCACAGAAATAATTAGGGTTGGAAGTAGAATTGAAAAAAAAAAACCTCCTAGAAAATACAACAAAAAGATCAAGAAATAAAAAAGGACTTAAGAAAAATAAGAGAATGGACCCATTAAGCACAAGAGCCAAATTAAAGAGACTCCAGAAAAAGAAAAAGAAAAAAAAAAAGAGGAAAATCAATTATCAAAAAATTAATTCGAAGCCTGGCACAGCATCTCATGCCTGCAGTTCCAACTACTCAGCAGGCTGAGGCAGGAGAATCACTTGAGCCCAGGAGTTCATGGCCAGCCTGGGCAACAGTGAGACTCAATCTCTAAAAAAGCAAATAAATTAAAATAATAGTTCAAGAAAATGTTCCAAAACTGAAGGATATGAGTCTTCAGTTGGCAGAGCCCAGCATCATGAATAAAAAGACTTACCAAAATACATCACTGAAAACTTTGAGAACACTGCTGACAAAGGGGAGATCCCAACCATTTCAAAGAAAAAAAAAATACAACATACAAAAGATCAGGAGTCAGAATTGGCATAAGACTGTTCATCAGCACACAAGCATTGGCTTCACAGTTCTCAAGGAGAATGATTTCTAACTGCAATTCTGTAACCAGCCAAACTATCTATCAATCATGAAAATAGACTTGAACAGATGAAAATATCAGATGTATAACATTTACCACCAGTACACCCTTTCTCAGAAAGATACTGGGACCCATCTTCCACTACAACAAAAAGTAAATGAAAAATTAGACATGGAAACTAGGAAACAAAGAATTCAATGAAAGAGAGAGGCAAAAGGATTACCACGTTGATGGTCAAGCGAAATCCCAGGATGACAACTGTTCAACAGCCTGCAGAGCAACCAGACCAGAACAGAGCGAGGACGGAGCTCATGGAGGAACATGGTCAATAAAAAAGAGGCAACCATAGCTTATTTGATATGCTTTGTCATACTGAGAGGAGTTTTAATTTCTGCCAGAAAAAATTTTTAAAAAAATAATCTGACCAAAATTACACAGCTAGTAAATAGAGCCAGGATCTGAATCCCAGTCTTTCTAATATGAGCTCACGCCTTCTCAGCCTCCTGCCTCTTTGCAGCCAGAAGTCTTGGATTGAGTCTGAGCCCCATCACTCAATAGCTAAGATGCCTAGCCAATGTCACTCAACCTTTCAGAGGCTTAGTGACTCCTGTCTCACATAGAGATAATGATACTTCCCTCATGGGATTGCTATGAGGATGAAACAGGATAATTTATTGAACGTGTTTTATAAATCAGAAAGCACTCCGAGAGTAGCAGTTACCATAATATATAACACAAACTTCCATCTCAGCAGAGAAGAAGACTGAAACATTACCATATTCTAGTGTTCCTAATTATAATCTGCCATTGGAATTCAAAGTTTCCCTCTCTCCAGAGCAAAGCCATCCAGGAGGAAGCCAAGGAATGATTTCTCCCTCATCACACCCTGCAGAGCAGGGTAAAATGCCTGAGGACCCGCTGCCCTTATGCAGGCCACCTTAAGAGCTCACCAAAAAGTTTGCTAAACTTTATTATTATTACATGTTATCCTACTGCTCCCAGGGAGCTAATGGACTTCAGACTGAAAACTCCACAGCTCAATGCACATGATTAAAGGGAAAAAAAAAATAATCTGTTGGAAAAACACATTGCCTCACTGCTGTTTTTAATCCTCAGATAATCTGACCAGTGGAGAGCAACAACTGCTCTTGCCCAGGTTCTCAGGACTCTTTCCTGTAGCCCAGCCCCTCCTGAGGCTGGTAGGCACCCACACTTCTGGAACTGGGGAGAACGAAAAGGGAAGGCAGGAGGGAGGGTGAGCCCAGAGCTCATCTGCCCAGGCAGCGCTGTGTGCAGCTGAGCCGCAGCAACAACAAAGTGTGTACAAGAGAAACCACTAGAGGCTGAGGCTCACAGCTCACCCTCAGCTTCCTTCCCATAAAACCCAGTCCATCCCGCATGTCATCCAACCGAGGGCCAATGAGATTAAACAAACCACCTTCCAGCCAGTCAGCCAAGCTCCTCACCCAGCATTCGGAGTCACACAGTAGAGAAGTTAAGCCCAACCAGAAACGCGCTGAGCAAATTTACTTTGCTTGAAAACCATCACTGGGCATGACACTGGGGCTCAGACTGGGCATCACCCACAGCCAATCTGGTTTTGAAGCCTTATGAAGGGTCCATCTCCTCCCTACCCTCACCCCCATCCCCAAGATTAAGAGCTCTGGAGGAGGGCAGGGCCCCCGCACACGGCCTGGCCCATTGAAAGCCCTCAGGAAATGTTTGACCAGTATTATAAACATGACAAATTACACTGTTACCACACTCCTGGCCTTAGCAGAGGTCACCCACTATCAGTATGTGATGGGGTGAGTCCACAGCAGCCCTTGGGAGGCCCAGAAGGGTTGATGGAAGCCACACAGACCACAGCTCAGGGGGTGTCTGGGCTAGAGCATGGCAGAAGGCGGGGGGGCAGGCTGGGCTCTTCAAAGCCTGCCCACGGACCTGGCCTGGTACAGGAAGAGAGTGGGAAGCATCATTGCCCAGTTAGCAAGGGAGTGAAAGGATGAACATGGTATTGTAGAGACTCATCTGGCCGTGACCTCAGACTGGGCAGCAGCCAGGGAGGCCGGAGGTGGAGGGCCCTGCTGGGTGGCTGCCCGCGTGGAGAGACATGGATCAATGCAAAAGCCTCAGAGGGAAAAACAACAAAACCCAATGACTATTCATAGGTAAGTGAGGAAGAAAGAGAAAAAAAGTCTAAAATGACTCTTAGAATTCTGGGCTGGGAGGCTGCAACAACAGCCAAAGATGGAAGAATGGAGAAGCAGCAGCAGAGGAGGCTTTTCTCTTACATTAAGGAAGATGATAATAGGCTCAGGTTTTGGACAGGTAGACAGTGGGGCATCAAATACAGGCCTCCTCCAGGTTGCAAGGGGAGCCACCAAGTAATGAAGTCCCCATGGGCCGGGCTCAGAGGGAGGAGACAGGAAACACCCTCAGTGAGGGAGGAGGCAGGACCAAGAGGGAGGTGGGGAGGGCTATGTCCACAGAGACCAGGGAGGGGACACTTCTAAAGAAAAGGGAGTGATCTACAGGCAGGCAGAGTGGGGAGGCTGGGACATGGCCAAAGGCTGTGAAGTCCCTGGGAACACTGGAGAGAATGTCAGTGGTACACGTGGCGGGAGCTGGAAGCCAGGCTGTAGAAGAGAGAAAGTCTACCCAGCACAGGAGCTGGAGTGATAATGGGAAGGTGCAAGGAAGTGCCACAGGGTCAGAAGAAGGATAAGTTGTATCCCATGAAGATGGGGGCATGTGGGCGTTAGTGGGCACAGGAGAAGCAGGATTTGCCTAGAGTGGCAGGATCTGAGAACGAGAGAGGAAAAATAATCAGGATAGGTCAATCAGGGAGAATCCAGGGAGATGGGGTCCAAAGAGCTAAGACACTAACTGGGCTTCTGAGAAGGAGAAGGATGAAAGGCCCCTCTGTGTCTGGCCTCAGATAGACCTTCACCCTAGCAAACAACCACAGATGCAGACAAGTGGGAGCCCTTTCCTCCCTCCCCATAAGCCCAAGGGGACTTTCCTCCTGCCACTTAACATTCTCCTTTCTCCTCCACTTCAGTCTATTTTAACCTTTCCAATGTGCACGCTCCTTCCTTTCCTTAAGATGCAGTCCCAACATGCCTCGGAGCACCTTGCCAAGAGCCTTACTGCAGACTTCATAAGTCACAACCCACAAACCTTGATAACAACAATAACTACAGCAACAATAACAATGTTAATGATGCAAAAACTATCTGTTCCTTTGTCAAGCCCTTGGGGGGAAAGGGAAGGATTTGAGAAGTGCTTCCAAAGGCAGCCAGGGTTCCATGCCAGCCACGGCATTGTTCCTGGGCTTGGCAGCCTCTTTACATTTGAAGTCAATTGCTCTAGAGGTAGAGGAGAGAAAAAAGATCCCCTTTGTTCACCATGCAAACTCCTTCTGACCTTCTCCAATAATTGCTTTCTTTCTGCTCACAACCCTCAGCTTTAACAGTATTTACACCAGGGCTGAGCTGCCCCCGCTGGCTGGGCTGAGACCCATAAAGCATCTCCCTGGTGCAGGGCAGAACACTGCCGGGAAAAATGGCTTTCCCCTTTTCTGCTGCTGGGAAATAGAGGCCCCCAATGCCAGGTCCTGCCTATTATCAGCCAACCAGCACATCGCTGTCAGAGCACCAATGCCTCCAACCTCCAAACCCCCTCACAGAGCTTCACTGCCCCCCACTTCCCTGCCCTGAGCACCAGTCCCCTTCCACCACCCAATCCCTCCCCTGAGTACAGGATCTCTTCAGAGCCCAGCAGCACAAGAGTGCCGGGGAAGGAGGTCCTTACTGCCCACCTCTGCCATGGCTGGAGGCAATGGGGTGGAGATTGAGTCCTTCCTCATCTTCCAGACTCCCTGCCGTGCTCTTGTAACAGGTGCCTGCTCATTCAGGGCCGGCCAGACAAACCACCATCCCACTTAGAAACCCACTCTCTTCTCCCTCTGCAGTCTTCCAGACACCACAGAAAGAGCACTGGCTCAGGAGTCGGACAGACGTGGGGGGAAATCCAGGTGCCACCATTTACAGCAAGATGACCTCAGGCCTGTTACTCGACCTCTGAGTGTCAACTCCCCACCTACAAGGTGGAGAGGAGAATACCAATGCCCACCTTGCAGGGTGGCTCAGGACTACATGAGGGGGGAGATGACAAAGAATCTAACATAATGTTTGGCATGCAGAAGCACAGAATAATTGCATTTCTCTTTATTAGCGAGACCACTTACAAGGGGAGCAAGGACAGCAGTAACACGGGGACCACCTCTTCCTCTCCAGGGGCCCTGCCTGCAATCAGGCAGGGCAGCAGGTCCAGGCAGGAAGGAGCGAACACGTACACACATTCAGCCACCAGAAAACCTCGAATCATCACCAGCTGCACGGCGACCCAGACCAAGAGGTCACACGGCACATTTAGAGCACACTTCCCAGGTTTCATACCCACTAACTCGTTTACCCCTCACAATACCCCAGTGGGTAGGTACTCGCCTCATCCCACAGATGAAGAAACTGAGGCTCAGACAGGTTACATTAATTACCAAGGTCACATAGTAGGTAAGTAACAGAGCCAGGACTAGAACTTGGGCCTCCCAACTCCTGGCCAGAGGAGGCCTGCTTCTCTCAACCCCACAAGCTCCCTGGACTGCTGCAACAGATGGCACAACCCAAGCAGAAAAGGAACATCTCCTTCCAAGGCAGGACCTGCCGAAGCAACCAGGAAATGCCCCCATCTCCCAGAATCCCAGGGCAAGGAGGGTCCCAGCAGGGGTTTAGACTAACCCTCTGCTTTCTGCCAAGTCCAGCAGATCCTGGAGTCTCCCAAGGTTCCTGGGGCCAAGAGCATGAAGAGCCTAAACGTGGCAATTAGCCCAGGTCTGTTCCTAGCCAAAGACTGTGTGCAGGAAGTGTGTGGTCCTCCCAATCTACTAACATAGCACACACAAACTCCTCTCTTCACTCAGCTCACTTAATGAGGCTGATCGCCACCCAGCATCACCATCAGACTAAAGAGATAAGAGTCCCAGCACGCTGGAAGATAATCAGGGAGAACAGTCCTTGCCACATTACACCTCAGCTTTAAAAAGCTCCTCATCTCTGGGGCACGTGCCAGCACCCTCACATTCTCCGTAACTAGCAAAGCCGCTGTCATTATAGATTTACTATTCAATGCAGACCATGAAGCCAGAGATATTCAATTATGTAAAAGCAGCTTGCTAACGGAGGAAGACTTGGGAACAGAAGTTTAACACTGAGGAAGAAGGATGAAGGTGGGACTCGACCTCTTTTGCTCTGCCACCTGAAAAAAAGATACCCTTATGTTAAGAACTGTGAAGAAACAGGTTTAATTTAGTTTAACCCACATTTTGCTCAAAATAGTTTTGAAATGTCAGAATCTAAGTCTAGACTCATAAGAAGCTGGTACTAAAGGGACTCAGGGAAAAGAGGAGGACCTAAGAAAACAGATGTGGCCCTGAATCCAAGGTCAGAGAACTTGAGCGGGCTGAGAATTTAGAGCTCGTGGTTTGGCGGAAAGAGCACTGTACTTGGAGTCAGAAGCTCAAGTTTTACGCTGACTTTGATTATTACTAGTTGTCATCTCTCCTTCTCCAAGTCTGTTTCCTACTCTGGAAAACTGAGGAACTGAAAGTGATTTCCAAAGTTCTTTACAATCATATCATTTGGTAAACCTATTCTCACGACCACCACCAGAGAAGTACTGTGAGGTAATCAGACCTTGTGAAGAAACCATTGAGTTTCCCTGGGCCTGTGGCCACCCGCAATAAAAGCCTCACCTCTCAGTCTCCCTTGCAGCAAGGGGGCCATGTTCCAGCCCCTGGAATGTAAGCTTAAGTGTGATGTGGCAACTTTCAGAAACTGTCCCTAACAGACATCTGATACAAGTCTTCTTAGTCCCTGCCTCATTCCTGCCAGCTGGAATTTGGACAAGATGGCTGGAACTCAAGTAGCCACCTTGAGACAATGAGGAGGAAGGGCCTCCTAAGAGGCGCTAACAAGATAGATGTTACCTCGGTCCCTGACACCACAGAGGGATATTCTGGCCCTGGAATATCCCTGTGCAGGCTTCTGCATGGGTGAAATAAATGATCTTTTTAAGGAGCTCTCATTCTGGGTCTTCTGGGACACATACAAATACATCTTGAGTGCCCACTGAACAAAAGCTTTAACTAGAAAGAAATACAAACATCTGTTCCAATTGGGATATTTCAAAGTGCCTCAAGCACCAAATCATGCATTAAACTTTAGATATGTTGTTTATTAGGAAGGAGACAGAGAGACTGTCAAGGGATTGATTTACCCAGTGTTCTTCCTAGTAGCCCAACTTTTCAGTGTGCCTGTTCTTATCAGGTACCTTGGTCACCTGGTGCCAGCTATCCACAAATGAAAGAAGAATTAGCCCGGGAACTCTCCATTTCCTTACCTCAGCCCTTTTCTGGTAAGAGGACCACTGCTGGAGACAGAAAAGCCAGGACATCTCTTTCAATTCAGATTTGAGTTGGGCTGATTAGTTTCACGCAAATATAGAAATCCCCTCAAAATTTCTCACATACCGTCTCCAGTCTCCAGGTAGCCCTCCAGAGCCAAGGACTCAAAATCTCCTGAGACCACTCAACTCAGCTGGACCCAGAAGGCTGTGGGAACTCAATATGTTAACATGTATAAGTCCCATGTCCTACACCATACCCATATCATCTTGGAGGGCTCCTCATTAGAAATGTTAAATCCCCCCCCTACACACACCCATCTGTCAGCCTATCACACTCCAAAGACAGCAAACATGTCTCTTTTAGGATTCTCTAGGTGAAATATCCTAATTCCTCACGTGTGACCTCAAATCCCCACTGTCTAGACACTGCCACCTCAGTGATTCTCAGAGCTCTTCCCAATGCTCTGTTTCAGACTGTTACAGCTTGAAAAGAGTAATGTGCTATTTTATACCATAATTTATTTTTAGAAATAAATACCTAGGCTCTCATAAGTCAAAATATAGGAAATTAATCTCAACACATATCTTCATTGGTGGGTCACAGTTTAAAAAAAATAAAAGGTTGAGAAACACCATTAGTGAATCTCTTGAAATATGGAGCCCAACTGTCATATACTGCTGGCAGAAACCTCAACTAGTACAATTCTTTTGGAAAGGTAGCTGGCACAATTTATCTGTATCTCTAAAGTATTTATGCTCTTTGACTTGGTAATTCCACTTCTGGGAATGTGTCCTGAGGAAATTAGCAGAGGTCTGACACACATATGACTCATTTCTACTCATAAGAGTTAAAACCTATACACAACCTAAATGTCCAGCAACAACAGAATGGTTACACAGAGTAAACCACTCAATAGAAGAATAAATCATTTAGATGGTATTTTATTTAAATGGTGTTTTTAAAGACTTCGCAATGCAAAAATATTTCCTTTAATGTTGTCTTTAAAAATAGAATTCACTTTGGGAGGCCGAGGCGGGCGGATCACGAGGTCAGGAGATCGAGACCATCCTGGCCAACACAGTGAAACCCCGTCTCTACTAAAAATACAAAAAATTAGCCAGGCGTGGTGGCGGGCGCCTGTAGTCCCAGCTACTCGGGAGGCTGAGGCAGGAGAATGGCGTAAACCCGGAAGGCGGAGCTTGCAGTGAGCCGGGATCGCACATTATACTCCAGCCTCGGCGACAGAGCGAGACTCCATCTCAAAAAAAAAAAAAAAAAAAAAAAAGAATTCAAAATATACGTGGTATAACCATAACTGTAAGTAAACAAAAGTATGCTCAGAAAAACACAGAGGATTTGCCCTCAGTAGTATTTATTCTTCCCTTTTCTCTATTTTTCAACTTGCCATAATAAGCATGTCCAATCTAAATGTTTAAAGAAAAAAATTACCACCACTTGGCTACCATTATGAAAATAATTAACTGCCTCAAAGTATCTCCCCACCAGAAAATGTATCCTTACAGTGGGAAAACATGGCAGAAACCCCCTTAACTAAGGGACCAACAGCAACACCACCAGTAATGGGTCAAATTGACGTCAGGTGCCCTCTGATACAATGCACTAAATGAAAACATCATCAAAAACCAAATTGAGGAAAATTCTTTAAAAATGTCAAGGTCACAAAAGACAGAGACTGAGGAACTGTTCCAGATTAAAGGAGACTAAAGAAGGACAACTAAATGCAGTGTGTGATTCTGGTTTGGGTCCTGAATCAAATACTACCTTCCTAGTTTTGATCGTTGTACTGTGGTTACATAAGAGAATGTCTTTGTGTTTTAGGAAATACTGAAGTATTTAGAGGGCAAAGGAACATCATATATAAACTTCATATATGTAGAGGAAGAGTATGATAAAAACAAATGTGATAAAATATTAATATTTGTGGAATTGAGATAAAGGACATGTAACAATCCTTTGGATTCTTCTTGCAACTCTTCTATAAATCTGATATTATTTCTAAATAAAAGTTAAAGAGAAAAAAACCTGTCTAAAAAAAAAAGACAGGAAAGAAAGAGGCTTCCAGAACACAACCAGATACTGCCCCCAGCTCTTACATGGGCCTTCTGATTCCTCCCCGCCCAGCGCTTGCTCTGTGCCCTTTCCCACGTATGCGCAGTGCTTGTGTGTCCTTCTGTGCTGCTAGCTGAACTGTCTCGCCTCCGTTCATGTGACATTGCATGGTTTGATTTTTTTCATAACTATTATATGGAATCTGCAAAGTACTTGGCACGCAACACATACCTAGCAAATACTTGTAGAATGGTTTTGATGAGAGATACAAGAAAGAACATTAATTTTAGGCCGGGCGCGGTGGCTCATGCCTGTAATCCCAGCACTTTGGGAGGCTGAGGTGAGTGGATCACATGGTCAGGAGTTTGAGACCAAGCTGGCCCATATGGTGAAACCCCATCTCTACTAAAAATACAAAAATTAGCTGGGCATGGTGGCACGTGCCTGTAGTCCCAGCTACTCGGGAGGCTGAGACAGAAGAATCACTTGAACTAGGGAGGCAGAGGTCATAGTGAGCTGAGATCGCACCACTGCACTCCAGCCTGGGCAACAGAGCGAGACTCTGTCTCAAAAAAAAAAGAACATTAATTTTAAAATATGCATACTGTATGCCCCTTAAAAGGGTAAATTCTAAACATCTGCCATGAGCCACCATAGCTAACACCACTCTTCACAAGAAGTGAAGGCCTAACCTTAAATCAAGCTTGGGGATCTCACTACCGATGCTTCCCAATGTTCAAATGTCTACCCAGCAGCCTCTGAAATAAAACCAAGCACCATGAGTCCCTGAATGGTGGTGATGTTGTGTGTGTGTGCGTGTGTGTGTGTGTGTGAGGTGGGAGGAGAGGCTGGCCCTGGGATGTGAGACCCTTGGCTAGTGGGAGCCAAGGGGGCTAACTGTGCTTATTAACAAAGAGAAATGCAAAAGCACCTGTCAAGGAACAGAACCCAAAAGAGGATCCTTTAATTCCAAATCCAGGGCTTAGGGATTAGCCCATGATGACAATAACAGCCAAAAAAAAGTAGAGTGCTTATTGTATGACCAGCAGTGAGCTAAGCAGTTCACATGTTATCTAACTGAATTACCTTGACAAGTGTATGAAGTAAGCACTTTTATTATTCCCATTTTATAGATAAAGAAACTGAGACTAAGGGGAGTTAAGAAATTTGTTGAAGGTCACACAGCAAGTAAGAGAGCTGTGATTCAGACCCAAGTCTGACAGACTCCAGCACCAGAGTTGGGGCGTAAAGAAGACAGATTCCCAGAGCCACACACATCTTACTGCCTGCTGCTGTAAATACAAGGCCAGCTGCATTTCTTATATTTCGCTTCCTTTAAAAAGCCACACCTTATATTTGGGGCTATGCAGCACAGTTTCTCCCCTCTTTTTTTCCCCAAGGCACAAATGTTGCTGTCAACAATGGACAATTCAGGGGCAGGGCAACTTATCTGAGAGCTTATGAAAGCAGGTTTTCTTATCCTGAAATTGCAACTGCAGTGCATTTAGCCAGGACTTAAGTCCCTAAAGCTTTTAATGTTTCGGAAAACTTCTTCTTGAGCCAAGAGGGGTCTGGATCACTGCCAGCTTGGTGTGCCAGGCCTGCTAACGAGGAAGAACTGGTAGAGGGAACATTGAATTAGGCAGCAGGGAGGGAGGAAGAGCAGGTGAATTCCCACTCCGGAAATCAACTCTGCCTCCAAGCTCCGTTAACTGATAAGAAAATAACAACTCAGTGTTCATGACCCACGGTGTACATCCATGCTTTTACACACATGATCTCATTTCATCCTCTAAAGCTGAGAGTCTAAGCCACTGTTTCCACCCTTCAGGTCTCAACTCAGGAGTCTAGTCATAAAATCAGTGAGTTACACTAGCATTTTTAAAAAATTACATTGACTAGAAAACATCAGTGAGTAGCATAGATAGCAACACTATGCATTCAGTGAACCCAATATGTACTGGGTTACGCTGTAAAATGTATAACTGTTCTTGCAGGAGTTGAAAAACTGTCATAAACAATGAGTGTTTATAGGCGGAGGTGGTACTATCCCCACTTTAGAGATGTGAAAACTGAGGCTCAGAGAAGGGATTTGCCTCGGATTAAGCCTAAAACAGTAGAGCCAGGACCCCGCCAGGACAGATCTGATGCTTTTCTCTTGGACTGTCAATGTGAATAGTTCCCACAGACATCCCTGGAGCATCGTCCACTCCCCGTTGCTCCACCCAGAATAATACCCGAGAGACTGGCAAGACTGCTGTCCCTTCCAATCTAGCTATTGAGCGTGACCTGCTGAAAAGAGCCACAATGACAACCTGATCCATCTTCCCTCTGCTACCAGCATGTCCACAAACCCCAAAATCCCTTCAGAGAAAAGCACGTGCTCAGGCCAAGTGACACCAAGCAGACAATGGTGACACAGCTCCAATGTGAGCAGAACTTGTGCTACACACTCAATCGAGAGCACCCACCTCGGCTGGCAAAATACCACCAGCCATGTAAGATTAACTTGGAAATGTGTCTAGTTTTGTAGCTGTACTGCAGAGCTCGGTATTCTGGGAATACAGATTCCTGGGCTTTATTCTTGAAGAAAAACATCTCCAGGGGCTGGGAGCCCAGGAATCCGTTTTACACATATCTCCTTAAGGTGAAGAAACTCCATCACTGACCCATCTTTTAAAAACTCTCTCTCTGGACCCCACATCACTCCCCTCTCCACTAACAGCCAGAATTTTCCATCTCCCCTGCTCCTCCCATTCTCCTTCCTCCTTCCATTGCTCATCCCTCTGAAATCTGCCCTCCCCACAACCACCACAAAAAAAGCTCTTGGTGAAGGCTCAACAATGACCTCCTATAGATAAACCTTACAGACACTTCCAGTTCTCATCCTGTTTGGCCTCTTGAATTGGATGGACACTTGGTTTCCCTCCTACCTCTCTAGCAATCATTCCTTTCTTCTTTGTAACCCCTCCTCTCCCCATTGTTTAAATGTTGAAGTTCCACAGCTCATTCAGTCTACCCTCTCTTCCTACCCTATATGGTCCCCTAGGCAACTTCACCCACTCTCCTGAACAGCACCCCTAAATTAACATCTCCAGATCAGACCTCTCTTCTAAGCAACACATCTTTACGTCCTGCTCACTCAGCAGTTGAACTGGAGTCAAGTATAATTCTAAAATGTTAAAAGCCTAATTCTCATACAAATAGGTATTGAGCATATTTCAAAGTTTTGCTTAACTCGCTAATAAGAGACCCTAAAAAAGAGGATATAATCCTGATATAAGATTGCTACATTAGAAACCAACAGGTTAATGTCCTTCAGGGCAATAATCTTTGTGTTTCTCTTCTTTACCAAACAGAAATAATTTGCATCCTACCTAACTTTACAAAGTATGGCCCATAAAAAATAATAAACAGAGTTACATCCCCTAGAACACAGCTGGTCCTTAGGTGGTTTCTTATACAATACTCCAGTATGATACTAAAATGTCACAAAATCATCTTTCATTTCCAAGTGTTATATAATTTTTTTCCACTGTAGTCTACGAATTTGGATGGAGAAAAATGACATCTTTGTCTTCACTAACCTCTAACTGAAATTTAGCCTTTCCTGTATTATGAATGTATTTATAAATGTATAAATGCTTTCTACATTTATGAATGTAGATAACAAATTATAGTAGTAATTAGGGTAGCAGTGTCTGTGACTTTGCCACCAACAGAAATCATATTTTCTTATCACATTACAAGACATCCTGAAACACTATTTATGCTCATCACAACTTAAAATTATAGAAGTTGTCAAGCTTGTACCTTCGATCTTTTTATATGATGCATTAATAAACATAAATATTATTTTATCACAACCTTGTTATATTTTGATAACTGTATTTCAATATAACTGCTTTCTTTGTAATTCTATGCATTTTACTTTACACATTTAAAAACATTATTTTAAGAAAGACCCAGAGGTTCTCGGAGAAGTCTTTCCTGACTCCTTGAATTAGGTTAGGGATCCCTGTTATACATTGTCTTACCACATTATATTAACACTTTCTCTTTCCAGCACTTACTACCTGAATTAAATAATTAATCAGTGGCTGTCCCACTAGGCCATGAGAGAAAGAGATGGTGTCTGTCTTATTTATGGTTATCCCCAATGCCTTAGCATGAGGCCTAGCTCATAAAAGATTCTCAAGGAAATATCCATTTGGGAAAAAAAAGAAGTATCTGTTGAATGAATGAACATCTGTGGCACATGTAGGATGCTGATGCTGGTCCACCTTCCTTTGAAATAGGGGGCATGTACTAATACTCTGCCCAGGACCCAGTAAGACTAGACCCTGTGATGAGAACAAACCCACTTGTTCCTCAAGACCCTTCCCTACTTGGCCTGAACAACAGAACTTTCCTACCAGGCCCACATCTGGGCTCAGATACTGGATCACCTTTATGTTTAAGCCCCAGTTTACAACCCTCAACCTTGATTTTCATCAACATCTTCCAACAAGGATTAAAGGACCTGCTCACGAATTCAAGAAATCTGCCTGCACCAAGGGGTTGGAGGAACTGTAGGATTCTTTGCAGGGAATGGACACTCCACCCTTGTGCCTCCGCAGCTCTAATGAGTTGGAAACTCTGAAGCCAGACACAGGCCCACCATCACACCATCTAGGAATGGAATGTGCATCAAACTGGGGCCTCAGTATGACTTTGAGGAATAAAGGCTCTTTTAACCCCACACTCCATGAGTGTCTTCAATCCCCCAATGCAAGATCACAAAGCTAATTATTTAGAAGTGGTCGCAAACTGATATGTGGAAAGAGGCCCTGCTGACGTAGGGTGGCAATAAGGGACAGTAAACTGGAGCTCCTTGGGGGAAGGATACAGGCTAGCACGTGCCTGGCTGGCCACCCCTGTCCAATGCCAAAGCCACCAGGGAGCAGCTGAAAAGCAAGTTTCAGGGACACTCCTGGAAAATGGCTGCCAATGCAGCTGCTTACACATTCAAGCCAGGCACTGAGAACTCTGACTGTGGTCCTCACCTATCTCTTTATGCCTTCACCTTCCAGGCCACAGACACCTCAACCTCGTCTAAGGGCATGTTGCCTCCCACCTCCCTGTCCAGCCACCCATCCCTCTCCAGGGGTAACGGTACTGGGCTAGCCTACTCACCTCACCAAGCTACATGGGGCTCAAAACCACACCGTCGTGAAATACGTAGAAACGCTTTGCAAACTCTAAAGCCCTCTACAAATGCATCCCATGTGACAATTCTGCCAACAGATCACACGGGGAGCCAGAGGCTCCAGGCAGTGCTGAAAGATGGCCAGGCAGAAGGGAAGGGCCAGCCCACCAGGGCTGAGCACTCCTGCTCCTTCCCTCTCCCATTGGGACCTAAGATGCCAGGTGTTAAAAACAACAACACCACACACACACACACACACACACACACACACACAGAAGGAGAGGTGGGGGGGCAAATAAACCATCCCAAGTCCAGGTTATGTGGAAGAACCTCAGCCTCTCCTTATACCCCATGCATTATTTCTGGCCCACTGTCACTCAGCCTCAAAAGCTACCACAACTACCAAGCAAGACACAAGAGCCCAACAAAATAAAACCACAAAGCTGGGGCAAAACCCTCCAGGGATATAGTGTGTTTGGTGTCTTCATTCTCAAGAGGGGATCTACTTTCAGAAGAAAGGGGAGAGAAACCAAGCACACTTACATCCTGAGCCCTTCTGCACCAACCCCCCTACCTGGGATCTCTGCAGCGGCCTGGCAGAGAGGGGGCAAGGAGGCAGTCAAGAGCTCAGCTCCAAGTAACTCCCGTGGGGAGAATCCTAGCAGCACAGGGGGCCTCTGGCATTCAAATCATGCAGCCTCTCTCCGGCCCTTCCTTGCCCACCTCCTCCTCTTAATGCCTTCCCCATCATCTCTTACTCAACAACTGGCAATGACTGCTGAGACTCCCAGTGACTGGGCACTTTCACGTGCCAAGCGCTGTGTTGGATGCTTCCTGTATTTTTTCTAATCCTTTCAACACTGCAAGATGGATATCATTACCACCACTTACAAACAAGAAAACTGAGGCAGGGCCCAAGGTCACGCAGCTCCTGAGTGTCTAGCTGGCTAAAAGCCCATGTTCTTTCCACTACATAACACTTGAATTTATCTTGTAGATAACAGAGAGGAAAGTAAGGATGAAAGTGTTGTTCTGGGAAAATTAATCCAGTCTCTCCCCCTCCCACCCAACCCTACATGTGGCCTGATTGATCTTGTTATTAAAAGGGCAGCTTTCATCATGTCTCTCCATTACCTACAGAATCGAGTCCCCATAGCTTTGCCAGGCATTTAAAGTTCTTTACGATCCACTTTTTCAGTCCTACTCCCCTCATCCCCAGACTCAAACCCTCCCTCCATCTAGCCTGGCCTATCATTCCTCATTTACCATGTCTCTGGCTTGGAAGGTTTCCTTCTCTGCCTGCGACATTAATTCCATCGGCCAAACACGGACCGGGGCCGATGACATGCCAAGCCCTGGGCTAGATGCTGGGGACACCACAGCCAGGACAGGGGGCTCCCTGCTGTCACAGAGCTCCAAGTCTGCCCTCCTTGTGAGGCCAGCCCACACCTTGCTCTTTCCTGGGGCCTTCTCTGGTCACTCGGTGTCCCACTGCTTGGCCTCGTCCTGGATCCCTGGCACGCGGGGGCTGCCGCTCTTATGGCACTCAGCCACACTTCCACCTTATATGCCGGGTCTGTTTTAAGACTTCCGCTGTAATGTGTTTATTTCTGTGGGAAATGTGCACTCCAGTTTCCAAACAGCATTTTAAATGGCAATTCAGTCCTCAGGCCAACCCACAAAAGCCTATTAAATATATAATGGTTCCAGAGAAGTACGGAACCTAAATAAGTGTACCTTAAAAGCTCTACAGGAGATGCCAGGAGCAAACATCTGCCTCCTGCACCTCCACCCACTGTCCTCCAGGGTCTGAGCTTCAAGCGACCATCAGGGGCAGAGGCAGAGAAGCAGGCGGGAGATGGAGGAGTGGGAAGAACCCGATTTACATTCAGCAGATCTGGCTCTTCTCCCAGCTCTGCCTTCACTAACTGGGTGGCCTTGAGTGAGTCCCTTCCCTCCCTAAGCCTCGCTATTCTCCTATAAAAGGAGAAGGCTGAGTTAGATCAGTTCTGAATCTCACAGATCAGCAGAATATATATATTTTTAAATATAAAATGGATTTTATATTATTAAAAATAAATTTTATCAAGAAAGGACTTTTAAAAAGAAATCACAATATACTACAACCGGCCTCATTTTTCAAAAGGATGCTGTAACCCCCTCCCCCTCAAAATATGGTCATCATGTCAGAAAAATTGACAAGTTTTTAAACTGAAAACATTTGGATTCATGAAAAACAAACAAACAAAAAAATACACCATTTTTTTTTCCAGTTTGACTGCAGACCAGAAAACTCTATCCCAGCCAAGCTTCAGTCCTTGGCCCGATGCTTGAGAACCACTGAGCTAGGAGACCTAGAGTTCGCTCCAGCTCGATGTTTCTCCATCCTACAGGCTGGATGGAGCCCACAGGACAATCAGCATGGATGGCCCTAGAGAAGGGTCAGCTGCAGGGAGCAGCTGAGTTGGACAGCAGGAAAGCAGGCAGTCAGCACAGGGATGGGAGCAGGGCAGCATGACCCGGCAGGGATCGCCCTGTGCCCTAGGGCTACCTCCTGCCCCTGTGTCCAGGAGCACTTGGCAGGGAGGGCACCGCCACCCATAGCCTCTGAGGGCACAGACACCCAGCCTGGAAGCTCTTGGAACTAACCTATCCCACGTGTTTGACTGTGACACCTTCCTCCCCAGTATTCTTCTGGAAGGCTGAGGGTTCCCAAAGCAACATTTTAAAAAATCTTTACTAACTTTTCTGATTATAAACTAATACATATTCATGTGAAAAACTTGGAATCCACAGAAAAGCATAAGCAAAGAAGCAGAAGTCATCACAACTCCACCTTCCAAAACAATGACTGTTAACATTTTGATGCACTGCTAATTCTTCATACACGTAACTTCAGCCACCCTGGGATTTGGTTTTACATCCTGCTTTTCCGTTAGTTATCACACTTGGGCATTTTTCCACATCCTTAGATATTCTTCATAAACATCATAAAATGTTTTCATAATAAACAATATTCTGGTAAATATAAATATTCTTTATAAACATTGCAATGGACTGAATATTTCTTCTTCTTCTTTTTTTTTTTTTTTTTTTTTTTGAGATGGAGTCTTCCTCCATCCCCCAGGCTGGAGTGCAGTGGCGAGATCTCAGCCCACTGCAACCTCTGCCTCCTGGGTTCAAGCGATTCTCCTGTCTCAGCCTCCTGAGTAGCTGGGACTACATGCGCCCGCCACCACGCTTGGCTAATTTTTGTATTTTTAGTAGAGACGCGGTTTCACCATGTTGGCCAGGCTGGTCTCGAACTCCCGACCTCAGGTGATCCACCCGCCTCAGCCTCCCAAAGTGCTGGGATTACAGGTGTGAGCAACTGTGCCTGGCCAGGACTGAATATTTCTGTCATTCCCCTGGAATTTCATATGTTAAAATCCTAACCCCCAAAGTGATGGTGTTAGGAGGTGGGGCCCTTGGTAGGTAATTAGATCATGAGGGTGGATTGCTCATGAATAGAATTAGTTTCCTTGAAAAAGGGACCCAAGGGAACTGTTTAGTCCTCTTTCTATCATATGAGGATACAATGAGAAGTCAACAGTCTTCTGGAGGAGGGTCCTCACCAGAATTCAACCATGCTGGCACCCTGATTTCGGACTTTCGGTCTGCAGAACTGTGAAAAATACATTTCAATTGTTCTACACCACCAGTCTATGGGATATTTCTTATAGCAGGCCATCACTTTCCATGATATAGACAAGGCAAGATATTATTTAACCATGCCACTATTATTGAGCATTTAACCCATTTCCACATTTTGCTGTTGTAAAAAATGTGGTGGGTGTATATCCCTGTGCACGAATCCCTGCAGATGCCTTTATACCCTTCAGGTAACAGCCCAGTCCTGTGCACATATCAGCCCTCAGTAAATATTGAGTGAACAAAGAAACCCAACCGGCTTCCAGGAACCTGGGGAGCCCTTATCAGATAGATACAGCATTTAAATTTACAAAGGCCCAACCCGCTGTCCAGCAATCACTCACCACTTCTCCTGTTGGCATGCTCCCTCCACCTCCTACCTGCTAAGCCAACTCTAGGGCTTAGGGAAAGGAGAAGATTGAAATTGCTTGCTCAGGACTCCCAGGTTCTAGCGCTTTCAGCAAACCTACCTGCTCTTCCGCACCTCCCGGTGAAGGGGACCTGCAGCCCTCCACTGCCTAGCTAACTACCACACTCCTTTCGGACTCTGTTCAACCCTACCACCTCAGGAAAGCCATGGCTGACCTCCCTTTAAATCAATGTATGGCTCCCGTTCAGTGAACGATACCAGTACTTAAGGTCACAGCACTTGCTGTTCTGTCATTATTTGCTCACAGGACTGACTCCTTTGCCCAATCCAGGGCAACACCAGACGGCAGGCACAATGTGTGTTTTGCTCTCCACCCAAAATCTAACCCAGTGGAGGGCAAAATATCAATCCAAACAATGTGATTGGTAAATAAATGTCTGCCGAATGAAATTTCAGATTCTCAAGCCGTTTGTTTTCACAAGAGGGAGGGGAAAGGGAGGAAAGCAGGACCTCCAACTCAGCCCAAGTGCAAAGACCGATGGGGGTGCATTTCAGGAGATAGCTCCCTCTTCCTGGCCCAGAGACCCGCCCAGACCAACTGGCTCCAGGGAACTGATGGCAAACCAGCGTTCAACAAACCCAGACTCAATTAAGTGACACTGCCCCACTCTAGCCTGGTTCTCCCCGAGAGGGAGAACACAGACGGAAGAGAACAGGGGGCTTCCTTCCCCACCCACTTCCAACCAGAGAGTACCAGGCCACTCCTCACTGGTGATCCAAAAGGCCAGGGTATTGGGAGATGGAAGTGTTTCAAGCAACTCAACCCACACTTTTTCTCCTCCCATTTGCCAAGTGTCCTTGCCACACCCAAATGGAAAAGAACGGGAAAATCTGGGTTGGGGGGAGGGTGCCAGGGGCAGGAAGTTCCCTGGAACTTCAGGGGAAAAGGACCAGGATGGTCCTAAAATAAGGGAGGGCATAAGTTATGGAAAAGATGGGGAAGGAGGCCACAATATCTCATCACACACCCACAGCCAAACGAAGGCTAAACCCCAGTCCTGGGCCAGCAGGCACACCCATTCTGACCTCTCTCAGGGATGCCTGGAGTCCCACCACCAAGTGCAGCAAACTACTCTTGGAGTCCACTCCTTTTCCACTTTTGTAAGATTTTGCAGTTTACACAGCTTCCTCCTCTGAGACCTCATCCGACTCTCAGAACCACCCTATGGGGGTAGCTTTGCCTTTCTATATCATGGATGAGGAGACGAGCTCAGATACATTAAATGAACCGCCGCGTCACACAGCTAGAAAGTGGCTGAGGCTGAGCCAGCCTCAGTTGGGTGTAGGAGCAGCTCCTCCGTCGGGGCGGGCTGCGTCGACCCCACCCAGCCCACCGAGCCTGGCCTGTGGGCGGAGGCCCAGGTGGTGGCCTGCAGTTTCCCAGACGCCTGGGGTCGAAACCAAGAACAAGGTGGCCCTAAACCAAGGTTTCCGGCAGTGCAGGTAGTAAGCACCCCCACCCCACCCCGCACTCACACAGGTGCAGAGCTCGGAGTCTGGGGCGGAGCTCACCCCGCAGCCCGCCGGCGTCCTGCCCGACCGGCTGTTCTCCGACCTGCATCCCCGCAAAGTTGTGGCCGTGGCGTAAGCACCCTGCCAGGGATCGCCCGGCGTCCCACAGCTGCCTCCTGCCCCTGCGTCCGGGAGCGCTTGGCGGGGAGGGCACCGGGACTCCCGCTGTCTCCCGCGTAGCACCCAGTGCCCGCCTGCCTGGCATGCACCGCCCTCATCCCGGTGCCCCGGGGCAGCTCCCCGCACGTTCCGGAGAGGGCTGGAGCAGAGAGCGCAGAAGGGCACGCGGGACACACGTGCCGGCCCGGCCCGGACCCCTGCCCCACAGTCTCACCCAGATTGCCAGCAGCAGCCACGCCGGCCCGGCCCGCGCCATCCCCGCAGCGCTGCCCACGGCTGGCTCCTTTTTCCACTCCGGCGCCCGCTCCCGCCCGCCCGCCTGCTAGCTCCACCGCGGCCAACCACCACGGCCACTTCCCAGCCGCTCCCCGCCTCCGAGTTCCCGGTGCCACGTCTGCCAAAGCATGCGCAGCAGCCGGGGAGAGGCGGCCGGGAAGAAGTGCTCGCTGGGAATTGTAGTCTGCAGCCTGGCTCAGCTGGGGGCTGCGGGTGCGGACTGGGCTCCGAGGCCACGTGGCAGCGAGTGAAGTGCGAAAAGGCAAGGTCAGGGAGTAAGGGAAGGCAATTAATGCGCGGTGGCTTACTCTGCGCCTGGAGCTTCAGAAACAGTATCTCACGCAGCTCACAGAAATTAGGTTTTATTTTCTTCACTTTGAGGATTAGGAGGCAGCCCAGGGAATTTAAGTACGTTGACCCAGATCACACAGCCGGTAAATGGCAGAGTCCAGGGCTGCCTGTGAAGGACAGGAAAAGCCCTCATCCCTGCCTCCCAGACTCCCCCCCTGCTTATTCTATTCAACTTCAGTAAAACATTACTGAGCTGTTGGAAAACAATTCGGTGGTTCCTCAAAAAGTTAAACATAGATTATGACCAGCAATTCCACCCTTAGGCAAATACCCAAAAGAATTGAAAACAGGTATTCAGACAAATGCACGTACACCAGTGTTCACAGCAACACCATTTACAATAACCAAAAAACAACTCTAACGTCTGTCAAAGGATGAATGGATAAACAAAGTGTGATACATCCATCTAATGGAATGTTATTTAGCCATTAAAAGGAATAAAGTGGCCCAGCAGGGCAGCTCATGACTGTAATCCCACACTTTGGAAAGCTGAGGCAGGAGAATCGTGTAAGACCAGGAGTCTGAAACCAGCCTGGGCAACATAGCAAGACCTCATCTCTGCTAAAAATAAAAATAAAATAAAATAGCTGGTGTGGTGGCAAGGGACTGTAGTTCCAACTACTCGGGAGGCTAAGGCGGGAGGATTGCTTGAACCTGGGATATGGAGACTGCAGTGAGCCGAGATCATGCCACTGCACCCCAGCCTAGGCCACAGAGTGAGACCCTGTCTCAAAAAAAAAAAAGGTGGGGGGGGAATAAAATGCTAATACATGCCACAATGAATGAATCTCAAAAATGTATGCTAATGAAAGAAGCCAGACACAAAAAGTCACATATGATGTGATTACATCTTATGAAATATTTAGAATAGGTAAATCCACAGAGGCAGAAAGCATAGTAGTGGTTGCCCGGGGCTGGGGGTGGGGAGGAAGGAATGGGGAATGACTGCTTAATGAGTATGGAGACTCCTTTGGGGGTGATAAAACATTTTGGAACTAGATAGAGATGATGGTTCCGCAACATTGTGAATGTACTAAATGCCACTAAACTGTACACTTTAAAATGGTTAATTGATGTTATGAGAATTTCACCTGAGTAAAAATTTTCAAAAGAAAAAAACGCTTTATTGAACCCATTCCCTGTGCTAAAGCAGGGATCCCCAAACGCTGGGCCTCTGCACAGTCTCTGGCCTGTTAGGAACCAGGAGGCAAGCGGCAGGCCAGCGAGCATTACCGCCTGAGCTCTGCCTCCTGTCAGAGCAGCGGTGGCATTAGATTCTCATAGGAGTGTGAACCTTATTGTGAACTGCACATTCAAGGAATCTAGGTTGTGGGTGCCTTATGAGAATCTAATGCCTGATGATCCGAGGTAGAACAGTTTCATCCCAAAACCATCCCCTGTCCCCCCCACCATCTGTGGAAAACTTGTCTTCCACAAAACCGGTCCCTGGTGACAAAAAGGTTGGGCCCTGCTGTGCTAAAGCATTCTTGCATGCAGTCAGTTTATACATTCAAGAATGTTTATTGAACACTTACTATGTCCTGAGGCTCAAGATATCCAGTAGTGAGATGAACAAGAGAACTGCACAGTCAGAGGTTGGTAAGTTATAGCTGAAAGGTCCTTGCCTTCTGTCAGGAGAGTCAAAGCTCAAAACTTAGAAGTTATCCATCACTCACTTCCTATTCTCAACAGGCCCATCCAACCCCTCACCACATTCTGTCAATTTTACCTCCAAAATATATCTCTCCTGCCACCTCCGAAGTCTAAGTCGCTGACATGTCAGTGACTGTCACCTAGGGAAGGGTAACAGTCTCTGAAAGAGTGTGGCTGCTTCTCCCCCATGCCATCCATTTGTTAATGTCAGTTGGATCTTGCTTGCCCCTCCCCTGAAACGCTCCAGTGGTTTCCCATTACCCTTAGAATAAAATCCAAACTCTTCCCACGACCTGCAAGCCGTGCATGGTCTAGGCCCTCGCCTGGTACACCTCATCTCCTGCCTCCCCCAACCCCTGTCCACTGGGTCCAGTTACACAGACCATTATTTCCTCACCCCTCCCCTCTCCAGAGCTGCTCCTGCCTCAGGGCTTGTGCTCCTCCTATTCTCTTTGCCTCAGCAATTTCCTTGGCCTTTGTCTGGCTGGCACCTTGGTACTCTTCAGGGTTCTCCCATCTATCCCCTCTCAGAGAGGCCTTTCAGAGCAGCCCATCTACAGGTGAGTTTACCCTCCCCACCGCCAAGCTCCTTTTCGTCTATCTCAACTTCTGCTTAGGTTCTGTTGCTTCTTTGCCCAGCACCTACTACAATCCACAAGACTTACTGAGTCCTTGTGTTCATTGTCTTGTGCTCCAACCTGAATGTCAGTTTCCTGTCTCTCTGTTCATCAACTTGCTTCCAGGACCTAGCACAGGACGGAGCCACAGATGGTTCTCACTGTTCTTTTTGATGAATGACTGAATGATTGAGCGAGGTAATGTGTTGGGAAGTGTCAGAAATTCCTAAAGCAGTTTGGGGACAGGGCTTCCTTGGCACGCTCTGCTCTGCAACCTCAAACTTATGATCTGCACATGGGAAAGTGAGCCTTGCACCCCTCTCTGTGGGTCTCTGTTTCTCATCTGTAAAATGAAGCGGTTGGTGAGGATGCAGAGCTACTGGCACACTCACACATTGCTGTGGGAGTGTAAATTGGCTCACCTACTTTGGACAACTGTACATGTACAAAATCTGTGCCAAAATGTTCATGGCAGCTTTATTCACAGATGCTGTTATGGACTTGTGTCCCCCCCAAATTCATATGTTGAAGTCCTAACTAACCCCTACTACATCAGAATGTGACCGTACTTAGAGCCTTTAAAGAGGTAATTAAGGTTAAATCAGGTCATTGTGGTGGACCCTAATCCCATATGGCTGGTATCCTTATAAAAAGAGGACAGTAGGACACATATATAGAGGAAAGACTATGTGAGGACACAGAGAGAAGACAGAACGGCCAGTGACACGCCAAGGAGAGAGGCCCTCAGAAGAAATCAACTCTGCCAAAACCTTGATCGTGGATTTCTAGATTTCAGAATAATAAAAAAAAAAAACCTCTGTCATTTAAGCCACCCAGTCTATGGTGGTCTGTTATGGCAGCCCTAACAAACTGGTACAGTAGCCCAAACTGGAAACAACCCAACTGTCAGAACAGGAAAGTAGATAAATTAGCGATAGCATATTCTGCAAAAAAGAGAGACAGAGAGAGAGAGAGAGACAAAACAAACTACTGATAATATGCAACAACGTGGATGAATCTCAAAACCCTATTGTTGAGCAAAAGTAGCCAGACACAAAATAATATATACTGTATGATTCCATTTATCTGAAGTTCAAGAACAGGCAAGTACAATCTGTGATGATAAAAGAAAACAAATGGATGAGGAATAGAGACAGACTGCGGGGAAAGCATGAACAAATCTTCCAGGTACTGGAAATGCTCTGCATCTTGCTTTTTTGTTTCTCTGTTTTGAGACAGGCTCACTCGGCCACCCAGGCTGGAGTGCAATGATGCACTCTCACTCACTGCAACCTCCATCTCCTGGACTCAAGTCATGCTCCCACCTCAGTCGTCCGAGTAGCTGGGACCTCAGGCTCACACCACCACACCGGGCTAATTGTGTATTTTTAGTAGAGACAGGGTTTTGCTATGTTGCCCAGGCTGATCCTGAACTCCTGGGCTCAAGTGATCTGCCTGCCTTGGCCTCCCAAAGTGCTGGGATTACAGATATGAGCCACCATGCCCAGCCTGTATCTTGATTCAATGATAGTTACATGACATTTAACATGTGTTGAAATTAATTTATTATTCCAGCTGAATTGATTTATTGTCTAAACTGTATACTAAGATTTTACACTTTATATACACTATCTCTCAGTCTTTTTCTTAAGTCTAAACATTGAAGGGTGGTGTGAATCAGCTAATCTTCAGGATTCCTCGTAGCTCTTGTATCTTCCAAGTTCAAGACTGGCTAAAAGTTCCTGGGTCCAGGGAGGGCTGAACTCTGCAGAAATGTAACTGCCAAAAGGGGGAAGAGTTGAAGGGAGGAAGGGAGGAAGGAAGCTGTGCACCTGAGAGCCAGGGAAACAGAGGGCAAGGGACCGAGGAGGGGAAATAAAAATTTCCAAGAAAACAAGCCATTTCATTCTGCAATTGAAACAAGCTAAAATGCAATTTGTAGCCCTTCTGGGAATGCTTACCAATTCTAAGCTTCACTCTTCTTGAAATATTAGGAGAATAGCACAGGGCAAGCACTGTCCCTCCTCCATTAGAGCCCTCAATGGGCACCATCCATTTTCCAGCAGCAGCCCCGTGGGGCCAGGCCAGAGACACTTCTTGTCCTGCAGTTTATTGCGAATTGTGACACCACCTTATATTTGTGTAGCCAGTTCCCCTCCATCATCTCAGCTGGGATGGGGACTAGCACAATGACCAATTTCTGCATTCAGGCAAGATAAGAATCGGCCCAGAAAGAAAAGGAGGAATGTTGAACCAAAGAAGCCAGACGCAGAAGAGTATATTCTGTAGGATTCGTTTATATGAGAAACACGAGGCAAAGCATGTCTATTTTGTTAGAAGTCAAAATAGTGGTTACCCTTGGGGGAAGGATGTCAGTAGTCACGGGAAGGGGTCTCTTGGGCTGCTGGTAAGATTTCACGTCTGAATCAGGGCACCACGGGCATGTTTACACTGTGAGAATTAATCACACTCATCCATGGATTATAAGGTACGATATGGTTTGGATCTGTTGCCCCACCCAAATGTCAAATTGTAATCCCGTGTTGGAGGTGGAGCCTGGTGGGAGGTAAGTGGATCATGGGGGTGGTCTCATGAATGGTTTAGCACCATTCCCCCCTTGGTACTGTATAGTGAGTGAGTTCTCGTGAAATCTGGTTGTTTAAAAGTGGGTGGCACCTCCCCCCTCTCTCTCTTCCTCCTGCTCTGGCCATGTGAAGATGCCTGTTCCCACTTTGCCTTCCACCATGAGTAAAAGCTCCCTGAGGCCTCCCCAGAAGCAGATGCTGCCATACTTCCTGAACAGCCTGCAGAACCATGAGCCAGTTAAACCTCTTTTCTTGTAAATCACCCAGTCTCAGGTATTTCTTTATAGCAGTGCGAGAATGGACTAATAATACAAGGTACATATGTTACATTTCACAAAGAAGTTCATGATTTTAAAAAAGAGGAGGAATGAGACGGAAGGAAAGAAAAGTCAGCTCTGAACAGGGAAGGTGAAAGGAAGGTGGGATCCCAAAGAAGAAACGGTTGGGAAATAATTCGGTAACCTCAATGCCTGGGCGATTAGCCCATCCCCCCAAGAGGGACTGACCGGGACAACTCATGGTGCCCAGAATACCCCAAGCTGCCTCACAAGCCTTTGCTTCCGCTCATCCCAACTACTGACATGCAGCTCCCCTCTCACTCCCTTGCTTGGCTGGTACCTACCCAGCTTGATCACCTCTCCTTCAAAAGCCTTTTCTTACACTTGTCATCCTCCTACTGACACCCCACCAGTCCAGAGCTAAGTGTCCCTTCTCTGTGCTCTTACAATTTCCCATGTAGAACATGGTCCTCAAGACAAAGACTGGGACACATTCATGGAGGCAGAAAGTAGAAACATGGTTTCCAGGGGCCAGGAGCGGGGGAGCTATTGTTTAATGGGTACAGAGTTTCAGTATGGCATGATGAAAAGTTCTGGAGATGAATAATGGTGATGGTTGCCCAACAACATGAATGTTCTTAATGCCACTGAATGGTACACTTAGTAGTGGCTAACAATGGAGAACCAAAAAATGGTGTTGGGAAAACTAGACTTCTACATGCAAAAGAATAAAATTGGACCCTTATCTCACACCATATACAAACATTAACTCAAAATGGATCAAAGACCTACACGTAAGAGCTAAAACTATAAAATTCTACTGTGAAAACACAGTAGAAAAGCTTCATGATATTGGATTTAGCAATTATTTCTTAAATATGAAACCAAAAGCACGAATAACAAAAGTAAAAATAGATAAATTGGATTGTGTCAAAATTTAAAACTTGTGTGCCTCAAAGGACACAATCAACAGAGTAAAAAAGCAACCTACAGAATGGGAGCAAATACTTGCAAATGATATATCTAATAATGGGTTAATATCCAGACTATAGAAAGAACTCACAAACACACACACCATTTAAAAATAGGCAAAGGACTTGAATAGACATATCCAAAGAAAATATACAAGAAGCACATGAAAATATGCTCAACATTACTAATCATTAGGGAAATGAAAACCAAAACCACAAGGAGACACCCCCTCATACCTATTGGGATAGCTGCTATAGTGGAAGGAAGGAAGGAAGGAAGGGGAGGGAACGGGAGGGGAGGGGAGGGAGGAAGGGAGGGAGGAAGGAGAGAGGGAGGGAGGAGGGAGAGAAAGGAGAGGGGGATGAAAGAGAGGAGAGAAAGAGAAAGAGAGGAGAGAAGGAGAGAGAAGAAAGGAGAGAAAGAAAGAAAAAATAAAGAAAAAGAAAGAAGAAAGAGAAAGAAAGAAAGAGAAAAAGAAAGAAAGAAAGGGAGGGAGGAAGGGAGGGAGGGAGGAGAGAAAGGGAGGGAGGGAGGAAAGAAGGAAGGAAAAAATAATTAAATAAAGAAATGGAGAAATAACATGTGCTGGCAAGGGGTGGAAAAATTGGAGCCCTTGTACACAGCTGGTGGGAATGTAAAAAGGTGCGGCCACTATGGAAAATAGTATGACAGTTCCTCAAAAAATTAAATGTAGAAATACCATATGACCCGGCAATTCCATTTCTGAGCATATATCCAAAAGAATTGAAAGGAGTGTCTTGAAGATATATTTGTATACCCACGTTCATAGCAGCATTATTCACAAGAGCCAAAACGTGGAAGCAATGCAACTGTCCGCTGATGAATGACTGAATAAACAAAATATGATATGCAATGGAATATTAGTCATCCTTCAAGGGGAGAAATTCTGATAAAAATTACAACACTGAAGAACCTTGAGGACATTATTCAAGTGAAATAAGCCAGTCACAAAAAGGCATATACCGTGCGATTCCACTTACGAATTACTAAGGATTGTCAAATTCATAGAGACAGGAGCTAGAATGGTGGTTGCCAGGAGTCAGGGGAGAAACAAATGGGAAAATGGGAAGTAGATGTTTAATAAGTTTAGAGTTGCTATTTTGCAAGATAAAAAGAATTCTGGAGATTGGTTATACCACGATGTGAATGTACTTAATATTACTGAATGTACACTTAAAACTAGTTAAGATGGTAAATTTTATGTTATGTGTATTTACTACAATTAAAAAAAACTGTGACTTTAGAAAGGCATGCATATGAGTCCTGGCTCTGCCACTTACTAGCTGTGTGGCCTTAGAGAAGTGACATGACCTCACATCCCCTTCTGTAAAATGGGAATAATAACAGTACTTTCTTTACAGTTATATTGATGAGTAAATGAGATGATCTGTGTAAAATATCTAGCTAGCATTTGTACTGGATGGATATTTAGCTTTTCTTTGATAGTCCTCTTTACAATATATTATATTTTCCTACAATGTCCAGTTTCTCAACCACTCCAACACCCATATCCCAACATACACACACATGTGAGCACACACACATACACACACACACACACACACGGTGTGAACTCTTAAGGAAAAAGATGGCACAGCATCTGGTTTACTTCATTTGTCTTCGCATCCCCAGTGCCTGGCACATAGTAGGAGCTCATTAAATGTCTGAAATGAACTGTAGCAAGAGGGTTTGACAACACAGACAAGGAAACCCTCTCAACGTGAATATAGACAAACAGCGGAACAAACTGATCAAGTAATTTTAAGACCAAAGAAGAACTGTCACGGACCTGGGCTAGGCTACGTCCTTCCAAAAATGAGCACATAGAAGGACAGCTTCAGGAGAATGAAGCTGGGTGAGCAGCCCATCCTCCAGGAGAGACTGACCGTGACAACGGTCAACCTTTGTTTCAGGGCAGGCCTAGGAAGCGCATGGTTGGTTATGGAACAATAATTAGTAACTCATTATTGGACATTGATTGGACATTCATCATAGACTCATTTGCAGGGCCTGCATCTGACATTTCATTGAGAAAACATCACATTACAAAGCCCGGTTCTCAAGTTAGTATGTGTGCTTTCTGCCTGTCCTCCCCAGTCTGGGTCCTTATCTCTTCTGACCATCTTGCCCTCCTTTCCACCTACCCATCCTGACTCCAGCTGGTGAGTTGTTTAACCCTGTAGTCCTGCAGGCCCACCCCTTGGCCTTCAGTTAGAATTATGACCACCCCTTCATGTGGCTGGAGTCCCCCAGACAAACTCTACCCAGTCATGGTTCCAGGACCTGTGCTTTTGGGCCTCTTTCATGGACCCTAAGTGAAACCAGAGGACCCTGTGGTAGTGCATTTGAACTTCATCCTCCTCAGAAGGTCTCCCTTGAGAACTATATCTCTAATGTGTCTGTGTTTTTTTCACTTTCCCCATTTTTTTTCATAACTTAACTCGCCAACTGATTTTACCTACAAGGCCCCAGGCTCTAGCTCATTTAAAACAACAACAACAACAAAAACACATTGACTTGCTATAACTAAATCTAGGGCTGACCTTGGAAGACATCATTTTCTTCCTTAACGATAACATTCACATTACTGAAGACTCCAAGTTTATATTTAAAGCCAAATGTCAGCATCCAGGATATCCTCAGATCCTCTATCTTGTGGGGTCACCCTTCTGTTAATAGTTACATTTAAATGACTCAAAACCTTTTCCCACTTATGATGGGAAACAACCCAGCACCTTCTCCCCACTAAATACCTTTGGAGAGTCTCGATCAAGGACTCTCACAGAGGGATTCTGGGGGCTCTCAGGGATGAGATGTTTTCCTTTGTCATCTCTAGCTCCTATATCTCAGTGGAAACAAAATATTGGAGCTAGAGATACTGGCACTTTGGTTTCTTTCCATCCTGTGCTGACACAAACATGATGCGGCCCCTTAACCTTTGGGGTCTACACTAACTCTGGGAGTCAGTGTTAGAATTGAATTGAATTTTTGGACACCCATCTGGGGTTGGACAATCAGACAGAAACCCTTCTGTGATGGGGATTGCTCTAGTGGTGCCTGTGCATGTACGTGTGTTTGGCAGACCTGCAACCATACAGATCTTGGTGACAGTCAGAATCCTGCCTCATATTTGCAGCATCCCCGAAGGCCATATTGTAGCTGACGTGTGGGCACAGTGATCTAAACTCAGCCAACCAGCTGCCTAGGCCAGTGACCGTATCTTTGGAGTGAGTGCTATGAATAACGGAAGGAATGTTTATAGTTTATAAGAGCGGGACCCATGTCTGGGCAACATGGCCTAGGGTGTCCAGCCCTGAGCAGGCTACTCCTTGGTGTGGCCTTGGCTGGGGCATTGGCTGTCCAGCTTTCTACCTGTTTTTCAAGTCTCATTCTCCAACTTTCCTGGATAGTTTTAATTTTAGTATATGTCCACAAATTATTTGATAACTTCTCCCCTTCAAGAGCTGGGGGTTACTTCCCCTGTCTGTGAGGATGGGCTAGACTTAGTGACTCACTTAGTGACTCATTCTTCTTATGAAAAGAATGTGGCAGAAGTGGGCCGGGCGTGGTGGCTCATGCCTGTAATCCCAGCACTTTGGGAGGCCGAGGTGGGTGGATTACTTGAGGTCAAGAGTTCGAGACCAGCCTGGCCAACATGGTGAAACCCCGTCTCTACTAAAAATACAAAAATTAGCCAGGCGTGGTGGCACACGCCTGTAATCCCAGCGACTCGGTAGGCTGAGGCAAGAGAATTGCTTGAGCCCAGGAGGCGGAGGTTGCAGTGAGCCAAGATCGTGCCACTGCACTCCAGCCCGACCAACAGAGTGAGACTCTGTCTCAAAAAGAAAAAAAAAAAAAGAATATGGCAGAAGTGACCATGTGTGACTTGAGAGACCAGGCCAGAAGAGGCACTGTGGCTTCCTCCTTTCTGTCTCTCGGATTGCCCATATGGGAGAAGCTGCCTTCCATGTCCTAAGGACTCTGAGGTGGGATTATGGAGAGTCCTGCCTGTGTGAAAATGAAGCCCCATGCCAACCGCCAGTGAAATGCTGAGGTTTCCTGTCGGCATCCTAGTGAGTGAGCCATCTTGGAAGCAGCTCCTCCAGCCCTAGTCAAACTTCAGAAGACTGAAGCCCACCGGACATCATAACTACAACCTAATGAGAGATCCCAAACCAGAACCACCCCGCTAAATTGCTCCCTAATCCTTAACCCGCAGAAATTATGAGACAATGAATGTGTGTTATTTTTTTGCCTGCAAGCCTTGGGGTAATTTGTTATGTACCATAATAGCTAATATACTTCTCCTGGATTTTTTTTTTTTTTTTTTTTTTTAGACAGATCTCACTCCCATTGCCCAGGCTGCAGTGTAGTGGCACCATTATGGCTCACTGCAGCTTTGACCTCCTGGGATCAAGCCATCCTCCCACCTCAGCCACCCGAGTAGCTGGGACTACAGGCCCATGCCACTTCGCCTGGCTAATTTTTTGTATTTTTAGTAGAGATGGGGTCTTACTATGTTACTCAGGCTGATCTCGAACTGCTGGGCTCAAGCAATCCTCCTACCTCAGCCTCTTAAAGTGCTGGGATTATAGGTGTGACCCACTGCACCCAGCCTTCTCCTGGATTCTGTGAGCCTTCCTGTGAATTTCTTTTCTGCTTAAGTTAGCTAGGGTCAGGGTCCATTTCTGTTGTTTACAAACAAGAGTCCTGTCTGATACCACTCCACATCTTCTCCCTCTACTAATGAGGTGGCTGCTAACCTCCACCCCCAATCCACAGCCCCAACCCCTCAACCCGGTTTATCAGGCAGGGTAGCTCAGGATTCTCATGACCTCACCGGCATATCCAGGTTATGTCCTGGAGCCTTCAACCTTTCTCAACAAACAGGGCATCCAGATATTTTCCTAGTTGTAAAATCATTGTCACCACTCCCTGAGAAGGCAAAAACAGCTGGAGACCACTGTGGCATTAAATGACTTGCAGCCTCCTTGCCCCAAGGCCTTCCCATCTGTCTTCCACCCTCATCATCGACTTGCTGCTCCCTGGGAGGTTTCCCAAGGTCTCCTCCTCAGTGAGTTAAATCACCTTGTCTCAGTCCCCTGAGAACGTCCTTGTTTGGCCTGTGTGCGGTTTTGAGCACCATTCACCAGGATCCTCTTCTGAAAACCCTCTCCTTCCTTGATTTCCTCTGTGTTACACATGCTACATTTCTGCCCCACCTCTCTACCTGCTCTTTATTTTTTAGGTTATTTAGTCTCTCGTTTCCTAAATAATGTGTCTGCCCTGGTTTTTTCCTCTGCGCTCTCCCTGGGCTGCCTCAGCCTCTCTCAGGCCTCAGCTCTCAGCTAAGGGGAATCCCTGAATTTCTAATTCTGCAGCTGAGTTCTCTGCCGAACACCAGGCCCCATTTCTTTCTGTTCAGTTAACGCTAATTAGCTCCATCACTGGTGCCTCAGCTCAGCATCGGTGTGTGAGAGCCAGAGCCTGCTCACCTTCTCTCCTGACTTCCCTCCTTCTATTAATGGTATCATCCTTCCTTCTGGAAATCAGGCACAAATTCCCAGTCATCTTTGACATCCTCTCTCCTGTTACTCCCACATCTCCTTGGTTGTGGAATCCCACCAAGTCCTTCCCTTCAGCACCCCCACTTCCCTTCTTAGCCACGCTGGCCTCTCCCCTCCGTGGGTATCTCTAGAATCTCTGCCCCTGTCTGCACTCCACCACCTCATCTCCCCGCCATACAGTCTCCAGAGCAATATTCCTAAGAAATAATCTTCATCTTACTTACTGCCTCACTTAAAAACCTTGCATTCTATTCAACAGTTATTGAGTTCCTATTGCATGTGTATTATTTATGATTCTTTGCATGCAACCTACTGAAACCAACTTGTGCCAGTTTAAACTGAAAAGGGGGTGTGGATTACACGGATTCAGGGAGAACGCAGCCAAGCCTCAGAACTGGAAAAGTCTCAGGACTCCATGGCATGCTCTCTCTCCATCCCCTCTCTGCTTTTCTTGGCATCTACTGCCTCCTCCCCGGCTGCAGAGCCCAGCTTTCTCTGATACCCAGTCTCTTGCATGAGATTCCTGTCTCAAAGGAGCCAAGGTTTATTTTTATCCCTGCCACTCAAAAGACCACTCCCAATAGAAATGGAGTCTTTCAGTCCCAGTTTTTAATTTGCAGGTGTGCTGGTCCAGGATCTTCTGCTTGCAAATGATGAAAACCCAACATAACCAGCTAAGACAAAACCATAATTTATGGGCTCTTATAAACAAGCCTTGGAAAGGGCAGGGCTGGAACTAAGTCTCCTTGACAGAGGGTGACAGGGACTGGATATCATTTATATCCCCATTTCTTTTCTCTGACTGTGAGCATCCTTTCTTTAATACAGACCTGCCCTTTACACATGTTGAAGGCCATGAACCCCTGATGATGACTGATAAATCTTACCACCTGAGAGGCTTGACTCTTCTTCCCCAAATTTCAATTTTTTAAAAAAACCCTTAGAATTCTACTTGATCCTGCTTGGGACATGCTTCTACCCCTTATAGTCTCCGAAGTCAGACTACCTGGGTTTAAATCCTGGTTCTGTTGCTGATTAGCTGTGTGACTCTTGGCACTTAAACCTCTCTATATCTCAGTGTTCCTGTCTGTTAAGTGGGGATATCAATAGGATGCATCTCATAGATTTTATAAAGATTAAATTTGGACTGCTTAGAATAGTGCCCAGCACAAAGTTAGGCTCTGTATGGGTTAGTTATGATGATAATGATGTTGACGATGATGATGATGATGATGACAGCAATGACAATGAACACAGGGGAGGAGGAAAAGAGTAACTTCTTCTCGAACCACATGCTTGAGAGGGGAGGAGAAGCGCATCAAAACTAGGGTGTCCTAGGACTGCTGTAACAAAGTATCACAAACTGGGTGGCTTAGAACAATATTTAGTGTCTCAGTTTTGGAGGCCAGAAGTCTGAAATCAAGGTATCAGCAGGGTTGGCTCCTTCTGAAGGCTGTGAGGAAAAATCTTTTCTCTGCCTTTCTCCTAGTGTCTGGTAGCCTCAGGATTCCTTGGTTTATAGACGGTGTTTCCCCTGTCTCCTTGTCATCTTCTCTTTGTACATGTCTGTCTCTGTGTCTAGATTTCCCCTTTCTATAAAGGACACTGGTCATGTTGGATTAGGGCCCACCCTAATGACCTCACCTTAACTGGATCATCTATTTCCAGAGACTCCATTTTCAAATAAGGTCACATTCACGTGCTAGGGATTAGGATTTCAACATTATCTGGTGGGAAGGGGACACAATTCAACCCACAATTGGTGGGGATGGGGCAGTGCTGGCCAGACCAGCAGCAGCTGTTCCATCCACTTATGATTCCCAGGACTGCATATACTGATCAGGCCAGCTTGGATTGGTTGTTCAGCCCTAGCCCTATCAACAGTGGCTTGGGAAGTGGGATTGAAGTTGCACTGCACAAAATATTGCTGGGGATAGTGGCATGTCTCAGAGAAAGGGCTGGGATGTTCACCTGCTGGACAGTCATCTCAGGTGCTGTCCTCTCCAATGTGCAAAGTGCCCATCACTCAGTGGGAGGTTCCTGGAGATGAGCAAGAAGATATTTATGCAGCAGTGATGGAGAAAGTCCCCTATTGAAGAATGAACGACGGAGCAGGTGCCACAGAATAAGTGCTCCAGTGGAGGTACAAAGCACTATGGGACCACGAGAGAGGGTGGAGAAGTTTCACATTGGTAGGGAGGGGCTGGAAAGAGCCTTTCCAGAGGAATGGCAGTTGAGTTCATCCTAGAGACAAGGGGAGAATTTGGTGGGTAGAGAAGATATAGGAATGGGAGGGGAAGAGTACGATCCTATGGTCAGAGAATGGTGAGGAAATAATCTAAGGTGTCGGGGTAGTCAGATGAAAAGTGGAAAGTGATTGCAAACATTCACTGAGAGCTAACTGGATACATGACATTGTTTTATATGTTTGATGTGCATAATCTCTGCTCCCTTCACCGTGACCTCTACCTTGGTACCTTACCATCACTCCTACTCTACAGATGAGGTTCAGAGACCTGCCCAAGTTCACATGGCCAGGAGATGGTTGAGCCCAGGGTCTCCATGCTCAGTTACTACTTCTGCCCCCTCTCCTATGAAATGTTAACTTGGAAAGCTGAGTAGGCACAGAATGTGTCTGGCTTTGCCAAGGAGTGTGGAATTGATTCTGCAGGTAACAAGAAGCTACTGAGGAATTGTAGGCAGAGGAGGACCTGATTGGGCCTTTATTTCAGGATGACAGCTTGGTGCCAGTGTGGAGGATGCTGTGGAGCAGGGAGAGATTCCAAGGGAGCGAACACCTGTCTTCTTCTACCCCACTGGGAGGCAAAAGCATTAACCAGTCATCCTTCTATATAAGACAACACCAGGGGCCTCGGGGACCATTTGCTCACTCGTTCTTTTTAATTTAATTTTTATTGAAGCATAACCTGCATACAAAAAAGTGCACAAATCATAAGTGTGGCTTGATAGATTTTTCATCAGATGAACACACCTCGCGGGTTCATTCTTTACCTTAACAACTCTAAATAATTCCCTATCAAACGTAGCTCTGAACCCACCACTCTGACTACCCCATCCTTCCCTGGGAAACCTCTTACTGATTAATTATGGCTCAACACTTTCTGCTGGAGAAACACACTGTCCTTCCAAAGTGGTATGGGCAGCAGTGCTAACTCTGAGTCACACTGTCTAGACTCCAGGCTTCCCCTTACTCACGGTACAGCCTGAGGCCACAATTCCTTCACCTCTGTAGGGCTTAGTGTCTGCATCTGTAAAATGGAGTAGTAAGGGTTAGTTTCTATTTCACAAGCTTCATAAAAAATTACTGTAGGCTGGGCATGCTGGCTCATGCCTGTAATCCCAGCACTTTGGGACGCCGAGGTGGCTGGTTCAGGATTGTTTGAGCCCAGGAGTTCGAGACCAGCCTGAGCAATACAGAAAAACCCTGTCTCTATGAAAAATACAAAATTAGCCAGCCATGGTAGCAAGCACCTGTAGTCCCAGCTGCTCAAGAGGGTGAGGTGGGAGGATCGCTTGAGCCTGGGAGGTCAAGGCTGCAGTGAGCCGTGATTGTGCCACTGCACTCCTGCCTGTGTGACAGAGTGACACCCTGTCTCAAAAAAAAGAAAGAAAGAAAGAAAAGCTGTAAATAAACAAATGCATTATAAATTCAAAATCTATAGAAACTTATAAAATTGATAAAATGTAATAATATATTATGTTTATAACGTATAATGTATAATTTATATAATTGATGGCATTAATTAATTAAATGGAATAATTATTGGCCATCACCATCTTCACCATCTTTGATGGTGTCCATTCCATTTACTTTGATATACATTTATGGAGGTGTTTTTATGCCAGCTGGAGGCAAGATGCTGTGGGGGACACAGGCAAAGAAGATGCACCCCTCCCACCCCCACCCAACAAGCACTGGAGATACAGTGGAGAGTGGTGGAGAGGTGTGCAGTGTGGAAGCCAGGTACACAAATGACCTTTAAAAGATTCTCTCAGCCTCAGCCAGTGTGGTGTTTTATGGGGCTCTGATGGAGCTTGAGCTATTTACTATCTCTCTCTGCTTTGCTCTGAAGAATTCTGCCTGGGGGCAAGGGGGAATTGAGGCCCAAACTCAGTTCTGATGGTTGGTTAACCCTTTCCGGCCCAGAGTTGGTGATTAGGGTTGGACTGGGAGCTAACTTTAGCTGCTAAGCTTTGTGCTTCATGTTGCATTTTCAATGATCAGTGATTGTATTTTCTCCTCTTCCCTCACACACTTCCAGCCAGGTCACTCTCAGACTGCCTCTCCCCTTCATTCAGCTCACATCCTGGGAGACAGGGAGCTTCAGACCGCAGAACTCCCAGGGGAGGGGCCTGCTTGCTAAGTGGACCCATTATCACCACTGGCCTCCTTGAAGGTCTGTTGCCCAGCTCTGCTTCTCCCCTTCTCCTGTGGGAGCAGGCTCCCCCGGGTACTTTTCCATGCCTCCCAAGCTCCGGTGTGGATGGTTGAGGGCAGAAAAAGCCATGGCAAGTGGAAATCAGTGTTTTCTGGGACATCCGAATCCTGCTTCTCTGGGATTTATTTCTGAAGTATGGAATCACAGAAAGGATGCTAAGATCAGAAGGTTAGAAGTTGGAAGCCTGGAACTCAAGTCTACATGTGATCGGTCCTGATTATCTTGCTGTTTGTTTACCTCTTGGAGCTTCAGCTTCTTTGCTTGTAAAATGAGAATAATACTGACCCAACTCATCTCAAAAGAGTGATTGTGCTTTCAGAACTGTAATGTGCTAGGAAGAATGTATGAGATTATTATTCTTACTATTGTCTTTCTTCCCTGCCCCCCCGTTATTGGAAAACCATACAATAGTCTTTTAAAAATAAAATTACAAAAGTAATACATATTTAAGACCTACACTATAAGCAGTAGAGAAGGGCCCAAGATGAACAGTTCAACTCCCCTTCACTCTCCCCACTCCCACGCCTCCAAACCCACCCTTCTAAGATCGCCACTCCTTTTCATTTCTTTTCTTTCTTTCTTTCTTTTTTCATTTTTTTTTTGAGACGGAGTTTCACTCTTGTTGCCCAGGCTGGAGTGCAATGGCGCAATCTCAGCTCACTGCAACCTCTGCCTCCCGGGTTCAAGTGATTCTCCTGCCTCAGCCTCCTGAGTATCTGGGGTTACAGGCATGCGCCATCATGCCTGACTAGTTTTTGTATTTTTAGTAGAGACGGGGTTTCTCCATGTTGGTCAGACTGGTCTTGAACTCCCAACCTCAGGTGATTCGCCTGCCTCGGCCTCCCAAAGTGCTGGGATCCCAAAGTGCTCGCCTCCCAAAGGCGTGAGCCACCGCGCCTGGCCCTGTTCATTTCTTATGTATCTTTTCCGACACCTTCTATGTGTAAACAAGTGAGTATGTATGTAATAGGGTTCTTTTTACCTAAACCAGATTATACTGTACATCTCTTCTGCACCTGGCTTTCTTTTCATGTAGACTTTTGAAGAACTTTTCATTTTAGCACAAATAAATTCTTTTTAGTGGCTACATAACACTCCAGTATGTGAATATACTATGATGTGTTTACCAAGCCCTAAAGCTGAACATTTGGAATTCCTATTTTTGCTTTTTTTTTTTTTTTGAGACACGGCCTCGCTCTGTCACCCAGGCTGCAGTGCAGTGGTGTGATCATAGCTCACTGTAACCTTGAGCTCCTGGCTCAGGTGATCCTCCCACCTCAGCCTCCCAAAGTGCTGAGATGACAGGCGTGAGCCACTGTGCCTGACCTCCCATCCCTGTAAGGTCCCTTAGCTGGCAGTTTGGAAGCTCCACAGTTGTCCCTGACTTTGTGTTCTTCCTCATTTAATCCTCTTAGGAGTCCTTGGGGCCCGTGGGAGCTGGATGTAGCCGGCATTTCCGGCCTCAGGATGGGAGGAGCAGTGAGAGACTTGTTGGCACCCATGGGCTGAGGTCTCCCCAGGGCACAGGAAACAGAAGAGAAAACACCGGGGCTAGGGACATCACTCAGTGTCTCTGTCTTTGTTGACCTCTTCAAGCTCCCTGACTGCCTCCCAAACCATGCAGGGCTGCTTGACCTGGCCTCGCAATAGAATCACCTAGAAACCTTCTGCCATCTCAGAGCGAGACCACGCCCCAGGCTAAGTAAACTAGAATCTTTAGGGGCCAACCCTGGATAGCAGCAGTTTGAAATATTTTAGGTGATTCTATTGTGCAGCCACAAGAGCTACAGTGCCTGAGCCTGGAAATAATAACAGCACGACAGGCCTGAGGGCCTTTGCTTTCTTCCTCTTTTCAACTATGAGAGTGAGATGCTTATCCCACAGCACATGCACCAGAATGCATTTAACATCCATGATGTGTACATGGAGTAGTTCTTATTTTATTCCTTGCCAAGTTTTTATTTAGTTGCTCTTTTCACTCTTGTTCAAAATTGTTTATGTAAATTAGTAAGAAGCTTTTAGCAGACAATTTGGCAATATATATCAAGAGAATAAAACTGTTCAGAATCATTGGCCTAGTTATTCCACTTTTGGAAGCTATTCTACAGAAATAACATGAATATATGGGGAAGCTATATGCATAAGATGTTCATCACAGCATTATTTATGTTAATGAAAAACGGGCAAAACCTAAATGTCCAGTGATACAGGAATGGATAAGTAAACTGTGGTATATCTCTCTGGTAGAATATTAAGTAATCGTTAAAATTATAGTTATGAAGCCAAAGTAATAACATGGAAAATGCTTGTGCCATAAAGTTAAATGAAAACGTAGGACACAAAATTGTGCAGATATACCATAATTACAACTATATGCGGAGGGAATGAAATATAAAGGAAGTAGAAAGTAAAAGAACAAAATGCTAACATAGATTGTGTTAGAATGATAAGACTAATTCTTTCTTTTTCCTACTTCTAGGTTTTTATAATATGATTATATTACTGTTTACCTAGAAACAAATGGTAAAAACAAAAAATTTCTCTTGTGCATTTTTTTATATGTCTATCTGAGACTGGAGACACCCTAATGTTAAGATCCCTGGCCAGGTGTGATGGCTGACGCCTGTAAATCCAGCACTTTGGGAAGCCGAGGCAGGTGGATCACCTGAGGCTGGGAGTTCGAGACCAGCCTGACCAACATGGGGAAACCCCATCTCTACTAAAAATACAAAATTAGCTGGGTGTGGTGGCTTGCGCGTGTAATCCCAGCTACTTGGGAGGCCGAGGCAAGAGAATCACTTGAACCCGGGAGGCGGAGGTTGTGGTGAGCTGAGACTGCGCCATTGCACTCCAGCCTGGGCAACAAGAGCGAAACTCTGTCTCAAAAAAAAAAAAAAAAAAAAAAAAAATTCCTTACAAACAACACTAAGGCCACTGTACAGCATGCAGCACTTCAGGCTGCCTACAAAAGGCCTGACAACAATGGATCAGAAGTCAGAGGATCTGGCTTTTAATCGCAGTCTCAACTTCACAGTGTGACCTTGAGCAAGTTTTTCCTCCTTTCCGAACCTCAATATCCTAATCTGTGAAACAACAGATTCGACCAGAAGGATGCTCAAGAACCTGCTGGCTATGAAATGTGATGATCATGACATGGATGATGATGAAGATGATACTATTGAATCCCAAGTGCATTCAGATCCATTGAATGGGAGACTAAGAGGCAGAAAAGTATCTCCCCTAGAATGTGTGCAGGCCGGCTGCTCCTGCTCCTTATTTCTACATTCAGAATTGCTACACTCCACCCTTTAAATCCTGAAAAGCATAACTGAATAAATATAAGGCAAATCACGCCCCTCTGTTCAATATTTGGTCATTTCTCTCCACATCACTTGCATGCAGTCCTGATGACTTGTAAATATAAGTGCCTCTGAAATATGCAGGAGAGTGTTTGGAGCCAATCAGGAAACCCTGCTCCACCCCCAGCCCTGATTTCTCATCTTGATAAAGTGATTTTCCTCAACAGGCAGAGGATGGGGAGTCATAAATCAGTGACAACACAGCTCCTTGGGGTCTGCGCTGCCCTCTGCTTGGGAACATGCCTCTCTTAGATGCTGTGGATGCACCAGCCTGGGGCTAGAGAATAACAAGAGAAAGGTCTGGGGTTGTTAAAAGCAGAATCATTCTGATGGGAAGGAAAATTGAAACCCCAGGATTTAAAGAGAGCAATAAAGGTGACTATGGGAACCGTGAAGCCCACGGATACACAGTGCCGCCTCCCTCATCTGGCAGGAGGGAAGGAGCTGCTGGGATTGGTGCCTTTTACACGTGACTGAAGTTTAACTGTCGAAGTGCCAGCATTGACCTTTAACCCCATTAAGATGCTTCTTGATCTTCTTAAATGTCTGTGTAAGACATAAGTTAGCGTTTTTCTAATAATGCAAGGGAAAGGAACCAAGAGTTACATCACCATATATTTATTTGGATGATTATTTGGGGCATGCCCATATTCCCCATGGGACCATAAGTTCCGTGAGGATGGGGACTGTGCATTCCAGCCCTCAGGATGTGCCTGGCACAGACATATTTGTTGAATGAGGCACTCAAGACCCATTTGTTGAATGAGTGAGTGAGAACCCCCTGACCGCTGATAAGCTGT
Source organism: Pongo pygmaeus (assembly GCF_028885625.2). Lineage (NCBI taxonomy): Eukaryota > Metazoa > Chordata > Mammalia > Primates > Hominidae > Pongo > Pongo pygmaeus. The sequence continues at coordinate 55,825,906 of NC_085930.1, read as the reverse complement.
ATTATGAAGAACTCTCTGCACTCTACGTATTAGAACATGGCTTTTACTAAGCTAGGCAAAACTGGAGATGTATTCGAGGGCTTTATGGGGTCTATAAAGGCGCTATTGTACTGAGAATTGACTAGGACCCGGATGGAGCCCTGCGGAGTCCCAGGAAGAACTCCTTCTCCTCACCCCTGCTTGTCTTTGGACTCCTTCGGTTTCTCTCTCATTGAGGCCCATCTTTTTCTGCTCTGCAGAACAAGGATATCTTCATCTTTTATTGGTCCTCAGTTTCCAGGAGTGAGATTGGCCCTTCTTCATTTTTTCCGTTCCTCAACTTCCCAGGATAGGACTGTAGTTGGCCTGGTTTGGTTGGTGTGCATCTCAGAACTGACTAACTGTGGCCAAGGAGCAGGGGGTCTTGACACCGATAGGATGACTGCCCTGGAAACCGTGTAGGTGGAATGGGTGAGGGAGTCCCCAGACAAAGGGGTATGGCTCCACAAAAGAGTAGGCACTCACTACGTTCACACCATCTCCTTTAGTTTTTATCACAATAATCTTGTAAGGCAGGTGGGCCTGTTGTCTTCACAAGTAGAAAAACTAAGGTTAGAAAAAGGATAAGAAATTTGGCTGAGGTCACACTCCTAACAGTAGGTGGAGACTAGAGGCAGGAGTGGCAGGAGAGAGGTGGCATCAAAGCCTGGGGTGTCCCTCTCTGCCCTGCAGTCTCCTTGGTCAGCCTCCCAAACATCGGCCACTTCTTTGTACTGTGGTAATTGCAGCAGACAGGATGGCCCAGAGGGCTGAGTGATCACTGACCCCAGGAAACACCCTGCAAATTGCTCTTTTGGAAAAGCCCCAAAGTCAGCTTGCTTTTGGCTGTTTGTTTGTCTCTCTGAAAGCTGGGTGAAGGTTGTGTCCTGTCTGCTCTTGGGAGCCATGTACTGCAGGTTGCCTTTTTGCAAAATTAATTAGCAAATCAAAGGTCGGAGCTGCCTCCTCAGTGATTGCTTGGTCCTCCAGAATAGCTTTTTCTTCCTCACTGTGGCCATTGGTGTCCTTTAACTCTTCCACAGCCATGGAAGCTGGGTCAGTTATATCTGCCTCTCTACCCCCAGGAACCAGACTCATGCACTGTGCCTTCTATATTTAGGAGGTTTTTGTTTTGAGTCTGAGGGAAGATTATTCTTTGCCAGCCAAGAAGCTGCGCAGGTGTCTTTTGACCCCAGCTTATCCCGTCGCTGTCATCATCATCTTTCTCATCACCAGGTGACACTTTTCTCCAGATATGCCACTGGTCATGATTTCCCCAAGTTCTTTTAATGTTTGACTTTCAACAACCTCTTAAGCACAAGCAATATGAAAACCATATCTTTAATATTGTCACAAGGCTGGAAAAAATCTTCTAGAGTGTCTACATGGTAGAGCAGCTTGCTCATGACATTTGTTTTGTAATAATACCTCATATTCTGAATATCTCCCTTCTCCATAGGTCAGATCAGGGAAGTAACATGGAGAAGATGAAGGGGAGGAGGCAGGGCAGGGAGACGGTGAAAATATTGTCAGATCATAACCTTGGGGAGCATTTTATAATTACCTAATAATGAGATAGCTTGGCTTACCTAGGGAGTTCTGTTTTTCTCAAACAATCATTCATGAAAAGTTCAAATGGACGTTAGTACCAGTTAGGAAAAATATACTTGAGAGAACTGGTGTCATGTATTTGAAAGATTCATTCAGTTAAATTTCTTTTTTTTTTTTTTTTTTTTTTTGAGACCGAGACTCATTCTATCGCCCAGGCTGCAGTGCAGTGGCGAGATCTCTGCTCACTGTAAGCTCCACCTCCTGGGTTCACGCCATTCTCCTGCCTCAGCCTCCCGAGTAGCTGGGATTACAGGCACACACCACCACGCCCGGTTAATTTTTCTATTTTTTTTTTTAGTAGAGACGGGGTTTCACTATGTTAGTGAGACTGGTCTCGAACTCCTGACCTCGTGATCCACCCGCCTTGGCCTCCCAAAGTGCTGGGATTACAGGCGTGAGCCACCACGCCTGGCCTCATTTGGTTAAATTTCTAAAAAAGATTGTAAACTCCTGGTGGGAAAGAGCTTTCAAATAACAGAAAACAACTTAAAATGTATGAAATGATGAAGAGATTTACTATTATTTCATGTAACAAGGACAGTTTTTTGGGTTGGTCAATTTATTGGTTTAAGAACAACATCAAAAACCCCAGCTCTGTCCATCTCTACTTTCTGCCATTCTCAGTATACTTGCTAGCATTCCTCACAGTCACTAGATAGCTGCACTATCTCTAGGCATCACATCCTCACACATCACCATCCAGAAGCAGAAAAGGGACAGTCTTTTCTTTGTTCCTTTATGTTTTATTTTATTGAGATGGAGTTTTGCTCTGTCACCCAGGCTGTAGTGCAATGACGCCATCTTGGCTCACTGCAACCTCTGCCTCCTGGATTCAAGTGATTCGCCTGCCTCAGCCTCCCAAGTAGCTGGGATTACAGGCATGCAGCACCACGCCCTGCTAATTTTTGTATTTTTAGTAGAGACAGAGTTTCACCATCTTGGCCAGGCTCGTCTCGAACTCCTGACCCCATGATCTGCCCACTTCAGCCTCCCAAAGTGCTGGGAGCCACCGCGCCTGGCCCTGTGCCTTTATTTAAGACTAAGAAACCTCTCTCGGAACAATCTACCCAGTCAGTGGCTACTAATGGCTCAATGGACGGAATTCAGTCACATGTCCTTTTCAAAGCCAATCACCAGCAGAATTAGTAGAATGATTTTGAATGACTAAGACTGTTGGACCGGGGCTGGAGCGATCCATCCTTGAAATACATGACTACCCGATATCTGAACAGTACATATATTCTCTTAGCAAAAAGGTAGCTGTTGGGTAGGGCATCAACAATATCTGCTGCAGGGTTCACTACACATTTATTGATTTTAATCTATTTTATTCTGCTTAAACCCCAGGACATTTGATTCACTGATACCTACTGAGATAGACATCATTAAGCCTCACATAATAACAAACTGGTTTCAGAAAAACTATAAAAGTGCTCGAGAAAGACAGTATTCAGAAAAGAGTTCCTTGAAAAAGCCCCAAAATTGGTCTACAACTTCATGACGAAGTGAATCCTTTTCACTAACTTGATATAATCTAATTCTGTGTCTCATTTTGAAATGCCAAGGCAGCCCTTCAGAAAACACATGACTCCATCAACCACATTTGCTTTTTCGATTAGCACTGGGCCAGAGACAGGATGACTATATGATACTTGAAATAAAAATTTTATCCATATATACCTATATGTGTGACTGTCTACCTATCTATCTATGTGCACCCATCTATCTACCTGCCACCTCTCATAACTGTCTACATTCCACAAAAGCTGAGATGTGCTCTTTGGCATTTTCATTAGAGGAACTTGGGAATCCCTCTCTTAGGATGACACTCGTCTTATTGCTAGCTCTTTTTTTGCCGCGTTTCCCCTCCAGTTTGACGCTTAAAATCTTTCCATTGCATGTAGCAGAAATTGATCATGGTTAATTTATAAGGAAAAAGAATTTATTTGGCGGACACAGAGTAGTCCATAGAATCAAGGGAAGATCCAGGGATCTGGGTACAGGAACTAATTACGGTTAGTTGCTGGGATGAAGTCACTCCTGCATGCCAATCCTGCCCTCAGATTCAAGAGTCTGGAGAGAACATCCAATTGGCTGCGCTTGGCTACGGGCCCTTCTGTTAGCCAGAGGCAGCTGGGGCACTTTTATTAAAGTGCCTATCAAAACTGCAAAACTGGGGGAGGAGTCTTTCCTCATCAGGAAATCAGCATTTGGGGGCTGGATGCTGGGCAAGCAAATACAGACACCCAAAGCAACAATGAGCACTGCCTGAAAACAACACAGAAGCAGCACATGGAGCAAACAGGATTCATAGAATGTAACAATAAAATAACTTTTCTTGTTTTGCTTCCCATGTCTCTTTAAATCTGCTTGGTGGAGGAAACCTACCCTCTGAGTGTAAACTCCACCCCGACTGTAAACTCTACTTACTTCTAGATAGTAAAACAGGCCATGGTCACTTTAAGATGCAAACACAATCTGGAATTCAGTAACAGAATGTTAATTTTATTACCACTTTAATTTTTGTTCAAGGACAAGACTCCTCCCCAGTTCCCTACCTGGGATCAGGGATCAGTTGCAGGCAGACTGTCTGCCTTTGGTCATGGGAGTGGTCAGCTTTTCTTTCCCTGTCATCCCTCCCTGGTCACAACGAGGGTGGAAGCCATGGGAACAAGGACAAGAAAGTTTGTATTTGACTGGTATTGTCATCAAATGTCCTTGTGTTCTCATAGCAGAGCAGAGCTTTAAAGCTGACTCTTTGTCTCTAGGCACCTTCATGGATTTTTTTGAGACTCCTCTGCTGTGTCTTTTTGACCACAACCGTTTTGCTCTCAGCTTCCCAAGTAGCCCACCTCTCTTGCCTTCTAGGTTTCATGAAGCAGATGACAGACGCTAGTCTCCTGTGCTCCCGGCCTCTGACAACGAGGGTCACATAGTTAGTTAGTTTTCTGAGTGATCCCGTTGTATCCCCCTTCACTCGGCTTTAGCTGAGGGATTGGCATAGCTCTGATGGGGTGTGTGTGATTCTTGGCACAACGCTCTCCAAGGAAATTGTCTTAAGATAATCCTCTCCCCAACTGCCATACCCTCAATTCCTTGGGTTCAACAATATGAAGGGTTCAAGAATTGCAATTTTTTTTTTTTGGATACAGGGTCTTGCTCTGTCACCCAGGCTGGAGAGCAGTGGCACGATCATGGCTCACGGTAGCCTTGACATCCTAGGCTCAAGCAATCCTCATGCCTGAGCACCCCCACAACTCCCCAGTAGCTGGGACTACAGGAGCCCGCCACCATGCCCAGTGAATTTTAATAATTTTTGTAGAGACGGGGTCTTGCCATGTTGCCAAGGGTGGTCTCAAACTCCTAGGCTCAAGCCATTCATCCCCCCTCAGCCTCCCAAAGTACTGAGATTACAGGCATGAGCTACAACACCTGGCCTGTAAATAATTTTTAAAAACCTTTGCCGATAGACGACAATAGTATTTTGTTTTCATTTGCATTTCTTTAATTACTAGTGAGGGTACACATTTTCGTATGCCCTTTCTGTGTCTAATAGTAGAAATAATTAATACACAACTCTTATTACGCACTAGGTACTTAAGCCAACTCATCTAATCCTCACATAGACACTATGCAGTGGGTACTATTATTATTCCCATTTGACAGATGAGGTCCAGATTGATAAATTCGCTTGCCCAAGGTCACACAGCTAGTGGATCTGGCTCTGGCGTGCTCCTGCCTGACTTTTTCAGCATTCCCGCTCTGTTCATTCTACTTTACTCTTTGTCCTCTTCTTTTCTTTTCTTTCCTTTCCTTTTTCTTTTCTTTTCCACTTCCTCCTTATCCTTCTTCTTATCTTCTTCATTTTCCCAGAGAGCACTTTGACCTCACTAGCTGTTGTCAACCTGTTCGGTTTGAGTTCAACACACATATAGTGAACATTTAGCATACGCCAAACACTATGTGAGGGGCTGAGAGACAAATACAACTTGGAGTGACCCTCAGGAGACAACCATCTAATAGGGAAATTATAGGCTGCACACAAAGAGTATATCATGGTGTCCTAGGCATGCTCACAATTCCCCCTCCACAGTCACTGTTCTCAGAGACATTAAATGACCTGGAGGTGATGCAACTCAGTCATGGTGGAAGAGAGAAGACAGTATGAGGATTTCTGGCATACAAATCAACCAATCTCAGGTTAGCTCTGCAGACTTTTTCTTCTTTTACTGTTTTCATTGTCATTCCATGTCCAGGGCACTAGAAATAGCTTTCATATCCATTTTGGGGCTATTCCTGGAGCTTAAAGCTCATGGAAGGATAATCTCTGGTTAATTGAGGTGTTACTCTAGCAACAACAACAATACAAATCAGAATAGTAGCTGCAAATTTCACATCAAAAGACTCAGGTGTGGAAACGTGTAACTTCATTTTCTTATAACTCAAGTTAATTTCTGACCCCAAGCCCGTATTCTGCTTGATGCAAGAAACTTATTCTAGTCACTTTCAAGTACAATCAATAAACTTCAGTATTTCTCAGTCTTTTTTAAATTTAAAACTTAGTCTAGTCAGGATGATTTCCACTTTTCTGAGCTCCTGGAGAAAGGTGGGATTCCCTAAGTGGTCCCCCAGTAGCAGTGTGCTTCTGAGGTGGATGGTGGTATCTGTTTGCAGCTTCTGCGGGCCTCATAATTGGGCTTGGCTGGGGTAATAAAGAGTCCTGCTCAAACAGAGACTGTACTGTCCTGGTGCTGGGGATCCCTGAGTTGTAATCACATCCCAATCAGATTCGCTGTGGGGACAGTCCACACCACATCCCTCTGCTGCGTGACCCCTCATCCCAACAGAGATCCCCTCCTAGGGCTCTTTCTCTCTCTCAGTTAACTTCCTTGACCCACTCATAAGAACCTGACTCACCCTCTCATGTCACTGTCAAGGCCTAGAAAGCCCAGGGGATAAGGGCTTTCTCTCCCCTTGCCTTATGGCCAGAATGAGATGGAGAAGAGGAAAAAGAGAAGAAAAGAACAATGTGGTTATCATCTCAAATATCATTCTGTTGCATCAGTACACATTGCCTCCTCCAAAGCAGTGCTATTTTTTCATTTCTAAGTTGAAATCTACCAACATGCCTCTTTTGATGCCTTTGTAACCAGGTTTCTACTTTCTTCTCAGATTGATCAAAGAAACACTGGGAACTTTCCCCTCCCTGAGGAACTTCCACAGATGTACACCTTTGGTTTCCACCCCAAACGTGCTGACCTGTGATTGTTCATCCACTGCCAGCCATCTCTGTCCTCTGAACTATTGGTCCCCTGCACCTGGGACCTGTTGCCCTGCACCCATGGACAATCTCAGCTTCTATCCAGCTCCACTTTGCACTCTCTCCACTCTTAAATCGCATGAACCCAACCAACTGGTTGATATGTTTATTTTTCGTTTCCTTCTTTTCTTCTATGTAAGTGTTTGTTTATTTTTAACCTTTTTACTTGCCTTGAATCCTTTTTGGAAATAGATGAGGTCTAAATTAAAATTGTAATAAATAACATGAGTGTAGCCTTTCTAAGGTTAAATGACTAGAACTACCCACATTATGCCGGATGTGGATACACCATAATTTTCCTGTCTCCAAATTGCTTTCATTTTGAATAGATTTCTTTGTGTGAAGCCTTCGATGTTTTTCCCCCTTCTGAGTCAGTAATCCTAGTTAGGCAAAAGAAAGAAAAGGAATAATGGTGTTGAGTTATCTGTGATATCCCAGGTTTTTTGCTGGACATGTTTGTCTACGTTGTCTCACTGCATGCATCCCAAATTCCTAGCTGGAGCCAAAGCCATATTTACCCTAAGGTTCAAACAAGCCTATCCGTAAGACTGCAGGGGGAAATGGGTGGACAAAAATGCAGAGATTGGTTTGAGTCTCCTGTGAAAAAAATTAGTTTTCTAAGCTTGAAGACAGAATCCACCTGGAAGAGAAGAATTTGTTAATTCGTTCAACAAATATTTATTGAGCATCTGTAATGTACCCAGCACTGTGCTAGAGATACAATGGTGAGAAATTCAAGGTTGGTGAGCCAGTTTTGGAGGAGAGGAAGAGTTCTGAGTGCAGCAACTGTGAGTATATCTCTCGGCTTGTCCTCTGGACCAGACAGTCCTAAGGCACGACAGCTGCAGTGCAGAGCCAAGAAACATCAAAAGTTGCTTCAGTTCCATTTTCAAAGGAGAGTGAGAGAAAAGTTGAGGCCAGTGTTTTCTACATCCTGCAAAACAATCCCTCTTCACAAACATCAGGAAACTTAACTTGGAGATGTTCTTGGACACCAGGAGGGGACTTAAAATGAGACATCAGTAGAGTCTAGGGACATTGACCCAAACAACCAAGGCAAGAAGGAGGGGCAGAGCAAGGGCAGCTGACAGGACTCGGGCCCTGGACTTGACTGAGGCGTGTGCTGGGGCTTGCAAGGACTTACCAGGAAAAAATGGGGGAAAGCTGCAATTTCCAAGTTAAGAGGGTGGAGCTGGAGAAACAGCTTTGGGACTTTTGCCAAGTCTCTACTTGTACCCCCAGGCTAATGTGGCCTGGAGTGGGTTAAGTTATTTCACACTGGGGCTCAGAGGAGATAATGCTCTTTCTCAAGGTCATTGATTTGGTAACAGTTTTTCTCCAAAGTCCTTCCCAGACCCAGTCCACCATACGGTATTATAGAAGAGCTACAGGGTTCCCATCTCTGCTCTGCTGTTAACACATTGTAAGATGTTGGACAAGTGAATGTATCCCCTTGAGCTCTACTTTTTCATCTTTTGAAGGGAGGTGTTGGACTAGAGGAGCTACAATATTCTGTGATTCTTGGGCTGATTTCACTGCTTCTGGGTATGTCGATAATCTGATCCAGCCTTGCCTATCCTGACTAATCCCCCTCATGTCCTTGGCCCTTTCGCTGTAGCCAATCCAGTTTTCTCACTGTCCCTAGAACACAGCACACTTGTTTCCATTCCTGACTCTTTGGCAAATTCCTCCTTAGGGACACTAAACACATCAGAATGCTGGTCAGACCATGGTCTCTCCATTGTCGGGAGGGACATGCCCACTACCTTCCCTGATGCGGACTTTCAAGGTGAGCGTATGTCAGCTTCCCTGGGCATCCATTTACATCTCTGACATTAGTTTGTCCAGACCCTTTGTGAATTCATTTCTATTTCCCTCATGTACTACATCTTGGAGTAAATTGTCCCACAAGTTTATTACCTATTCCTTTTATTTGCTCTAACTATTCCTCTCTCATCTTCCCCTCTAGCGAGTATTTGGGTTGAATAAGTCCTTGTTCATCTTCTGGTTATTGATGAGTTTACTGATTGCCATCATGGCCTTTTCCAGTCTGGAGGGTTCTAACCCTTTCTGGCCTGTCTTCCCTCAGCAGCCTTAAGTTATTCTCTTCTGTTCCTTCTCCAGTATCTGAACGTCAGAGGTTCAGTGACTAGAACCCAGCACAAATCAGTGAGAGGTGGATGTATCATGTTTAAAGAAATGCGGGGGTGGGGGCTCAGTTATTTTCAGCCACCTCCTCCACTTGCTGATGCCTGACGTGTTTTCTTGGCTTTTGGAGCAAAGCAGGACTTTCAACTCATGTATTGGAAGGGAAAATTCTTCCAAAGGCCTTCTCCTGACTTTTGACAGAGATGTTAGTCAGAGTTTGGATTTCATTTTTAAACGTATCTGCACATGCCACATTAAATTTACCTGCCCCTTTTCTTGCCAAATTATACAAACTCAGTGGGTAACAATAACTAACATTTAGTGAGCTTGTACAATGCCCCAGGCACTGTATTAAATGTTCTCCTTACAGTATCTCTTTTAATTCTCTCTGCAACCCTATGAGGTAAGGACAATTATTACACAATGTTGAAGACAAGGATATTGAGAAACAGACAGATTAAGTAACTTGATCATCACATAGCTGGCAAACGACACAGCCTAGACTCAAACTCAGGGAGTCTGAGATTTTCAGCCTTGATGCTCTAACCAGTCGACCCTGGCTGTGGATTGGAATCACCTGGGAGCTCTGAAAAAAAAAACACACACACACACTAATTCCCAGGGCCCCACCCAGGGCAGTTAAATCAGATTCTCTGGGGATATCTTCAAAAGCTCCCGGAGATGATTCTAATGTCCATCCAGGGTCAAAGACCAATGCTCTGGTGCCTCCTCCTGTTAAAGCCTGTCAGTTTCTGGCCACTGTACCTGGAGGATTATAGTTGGAGCCATCTGCAAGGGAAAGGTTTGTCATGTGACCTTCCTCTCCAGAACATGTATAAAGATGTTAAATTATACCAGTCGTGGCATAGACTCTTTTTTTTTTTTGCTGTTGTTGTGGTAAAATATAAATAACATAAAATGTATCATGTTAACTGTTATTTTAAAAATATTTACTTTTTAATACATAGACTGGGTCATTCCACATATGTATTTTTTCATTTTTAATTATGGTGAAATACACTAACGTAAAATGTGCTGTCTCAGTGCTCTTGAAGTGCACAGTTCAGTGGCATTAAGCACATTTGCATTCGGCCACTGTCACCACCATCTATCTCTACAACTTTTTCATCATTCCAAAGTGAAACTCTGTACCCATTAAAACCTAACCCCCCATTTTACCCCTTTCTCAAGCCGCTGGCAACATCCATTCTACCTTCTGTTTCTGTGAGTTGACCACTCTAAATACATTATAAAGGTGAAATCATACAGTATTTATCCTTTTGTGTGTGACTTTTTTAGTTAGCATGTCTTCAAGTTTCATCCATGTTGTAACGTGTTAAATTTCATTCATTTTAAAGTCTGAATATTTCATTGTATGTCTATATCACATTTTGTTTATCCATTTATTGCATAGATTCTTGAAGAGAAAATTTTAACAATGGACCATCTAAAGAAGCCTAATTTTTTTTTTCTTTTTTCTTTTTGAGACAGGGTCTTGCTCTGTCATCTATGCTGGAGCAAAGTGGCTGGATCTTAGCTCACTGCCGCCTTGACCTCCTAGGCCCAAGGGATCCTCCTGCTCAGCCTCCCGAGTAGCTAGGACTATAGGTGTGTGCCACTATGCCTGGTTAATTAAGAAAAAAATTTTCTTTTAGAGTGACGGGGTCTCACTATGTTGCTCAGGCTGGTCTTGAACTCCTGAGCTCAAGCAATCCTCCTGTCTCAGCCGCCCAAAGTACTGGGATTACAGGCATGAGACACCGTGCCTGGCTGAAGCCTAAATTTGTTCCTACCATTTATTTTCTGTCTCTAAGCCATTCTCTTGATAAAAGAGATATTCTTTCCTCCCCCTCAAATTTCACGGTGACTTAACCTTTCAAAAGAGCCTTTCTTAGAGAACTTTGTCAAAAGCTCTTTAAAAGTCTAAGTGGGTTATAGGTGTTTCCTCATTATATCTACTTCTCCTTTACTTTCTTAAAGAATTCCACTAAATGCATGTTTCCTCGCCTGCACCTGCCCATGCCTACATTTTCTTTGTGACCCAAGGCAATTCCCACCTCCTTCAAGAAGCCTTCCTGGACACTAAGCCTCAGCGACTCCCTCTCCACTGAACTTCTCCAGTGTTTATTGCCTGGAGCAGTCAATCTGGCATTTACCTGCTATTTACTTCCTGCTTGCACCTCACGTTCCCAATAAGATGATCATCCCTTAAGCACTGCTTATCCTCTGTGTGTGTCCTCTCTAGCCTCAGAACAGAACTAAGCAAATAACAGGGGTGTGAAAATTCTTATTTGATTGAAGTGAGGAAACCTGCTGCCTCCCACTCAAATCAGGGCTTCTTGGCTAACATCTGAGATCCAAGCTACCTGCAGCATTGCCAGGATGTGTTAAGGACACGTTCTATCTGTCTCATTTCCCAGATGAGAGCAGAGCCAGCACGAAGCCAAATGGATGGGATTCAAGCACAGTTGTCTTCATCAGGCCTTCACTTACTTCACTTGGCTCACACTCACCCTTTCTCTACTGATCACTCGTATTGTTTCTCTTATTCTTTTTTATTCCTCCCCATCTTAGTTCCCTATTCTGCTTTCTGACCCCTTAGGGTACTACCTCATGCAATAAGTGTGGATAATGGATTTTCATTGTTTTTGGCATATTTGCCCCAATCAGGATCCTACTCAGGTGCTGGGGCTGTCATAACAGTCTCCTAACTGATCTCCCTCACTCAAGTTCAGCCACTGCTACCGTAATCACTTCATCAGCCTTCTGCCCCAAACTGTGGATTATTTCCCTTGCCTGGACTATAGGAAAAATTCCAGCCCCCTTCCGTGGCATTCAAGGCCTCTCTGGCCCTCCCATGGTCATGCATCGTCTGCTGCTGCATCCCTCCATGCCTTCTATCAATAACAATGTCTTGAATGCCTTCCCTCCGGGGGCTAGGGTTCTAGGTGTTTTGTATGGTCCTGGTACAGAGGTGTGCTCAATAAATCATTCAGAGGGAATGACTGTTTATCTCCCACTCCTGCTAAGGTGCTGTTAATGTATGGGTTGCCTTGTTTAGATAAGGCATTAGGCCAACCTACTATTTCACAGCTAGGAGGATTTTAGTCCATGGAACACCAGAGGAGAGACATTTTGGTGGGGGCAAGAAACCTTTCTGGACCTCTCAACCACTCCAGTGGTTTTCTACCCCCAACCAGGCGGGAGGTTCTCCCTCTTTATGCCCTACCCAGGGATATGGTCCTGCTTGGGTCCTCTAAGCACCAGACCAGGCCCATGCCCCTTTTTGGTTACAACCTGGGATCTTTTCCTTTCCTTTCCTTTTTTTTTTTTTTTTTTTTTTTTTTTTTGAGGCAGAGTTTCACTCTTGTTGCCCAGGCTGGAGTGCAATGGCGTGATCTCAGCTCACTGCAACCTCCGCCTCCCTGGTTCAAGCAATTCTCCTGCCTCAGCCTCCCGAGTATCTGCCATTACAGGCATGTGCCACCATGCTCGGCTAATTTTTCGTATTTTTAGTAGAGACAGGGTTTCTCCACGTTGGTCAGGCTGATCTTGAACTCCCAACGTCAGGTGATCCACCCGCCTTGGCCTCCCAAAGTGCTGGGATTACAGGCTTGAGCCACTGCGCCCGGCCCGGATCCTTTTTTTAATGGGATACAGATCTCCTTCTGGGAACACTGCTTTAGGTGACCTTGGCCAACACCCATCCTGTCCTGATCTTATCCAGGACTTCTGTGGCTTCACACTGGTCCTGGGAGATAATCACAGACACAGATCTCTAGTGTTCAAATGCCTTCAAGAAGGGTGACCACACCTTATGTTCTTCCTTGGGTCTAAACATCCTAAGAGTTGCCACTGTCTTCCTTGCCTGGAGTTGAGCCCTTGACTTGACCCTTTATCCTGCTCATCTGCCACGAAGCCTGGTGTCATCCCTGAACCAGCCATGCCTCTGATCTTCACACCCCATACCTCATTTCCTCTTGATTTATCCTCAGCCCAAATCTGACAGTCTGTGCCAGCTGAGCAGGAAAGAGGAAAGCAGAGAGGTGCTTGTGAGTGCCCAGGAAGAGAGATGTGATTACCCCTGGGTGTCAGCCCGAGGCCAAGCTACAAAGCCTGCCTTCCCTCTCTCTTACCACACCCTTGACTTAGGACTGTATGAAGAAAAACTAGAAATGTAACACAGGGAACAAAAATGGTTCCAGAAAAATTGTGTGCATGTGGGATTGATGAACACTTTTTGTGGGTTTCAGAGCTAATTCTCCCCTCTGTTGTGACTTGGAATGTTGCAGGTGGTTAACTGGGTTGAAAAACAATTAGCATATGTTTTACTATAATATACATTTTCTATTCAAGAGTTTTTAAGTGCTAATATAAATATTAACCAATAATTAAACAATTGCAGAAAAAAATGTTTATGGAAAAATCTCAGTTCAAGCCTAGCTCTGAAAATTACCAATTGCATCCCTGATTCCTATCTGTAAAATGAGGATAATAATCATTCATTTATTAAATCATTATTTTGTGCCTTTAAAAGAAACCACCAAACAAACAAAAACCAAGCCCTGTTCTGTAAGCTGGGGCTATAGTGATGAACAAAGCAGGCAAGGCCTCTGCTCTTGTGGAATTTATATTCTGGTCAGGGGAGACAGATAATAAATATGTACAATGTCAGGTGGTGATAATGACAAGTATTTGTCATTTTTGAAAAGATGGTAATACATCTCTGATGAACTGATATTTGAGCAGAGATTAAAGGAAGTGAGGAAATGACCTATGTGGACATTTGGCAAAAGAGCTTTCCAGGCAGAGAGAGCGTCAAGTACAAAGGCCTTGAGGTGAGAGTCTTGGGTGTGTGAGGAATAGCAGAGAGGCTGGGGAAGCCTGAGAGAAGTGAGGATAGGGAGAGCACTAGCAGATAATGTCAGACAGGCCTTGTGGTGCTGCTAAGGCTTTTTCTCTAGAGAGCTGGGGAGCCATAGAAGGTTTTTGAGCAGAGGAGTGATAGGATCTGAATTAGGACAGCTTCCGTGTGGAGAACAGACTGTAGGTACAAAGGTTAGAAATGGCAGAACAAACATCCAGGGGAGAGACGAGAGTGGTTTGAACTAGGGTGCAAGTGGAAGAGGTGGGGAGAAATGGTAATATTCCAAAAATATTTCAAAGAAAGAGACGACAGGATTTATGGATGGTCTGGATGTGGGATATGAAATGACCTCAACTTTTGACCTTGAGGAATTGGAAGAATGGAGTTTTTATTTACTAGGATGGGAAGACTGAAGGAGGAGCTGGTTTGGAAAAGCAAATCAGAAGTTGAGTGTTGGGTATGTTAAGTTAGAGATGTCTTAGATGGTCATGCAGAGGAGGGGGCAGGCAGTTGGTTCTATACATCCAGATTTTAAGAGAGAGCGAGAGGGGTCGGAGCTGCAGATACAAACTTGGGCATCATCCAAACAGAGAGGTTTACAGCCAGTGACTGGACAAGCTCATCTAGGTCTTCAGTGTAGCTGTCTCCCTCACATGGCTGTGAAGGTCAAAGGGGATAGTATACGGCAAACAATTTTGTAAACTGTAAAGTGCTATACACAAGGAAAGGACCAAGTGTGCAAATATGGTAAAGAGCATAATGTAGAGCAGGATTTAAAGAAGTATCTTCAGGTAGAGACAGAATCATAGAATACATGTGCAAGGAGAAGCTTACAAACCAGTGGATCAACACCTTTCATTTTATCCAGGAGGAGCTGAGGTTGGAGAGATTAAGAGGCTTGTCCAAGGACACTCAGCTCATCAGTGGCCCAGCTCATCCTAGGACTGGGGAGCCCTAACTGCTGGTGCGGTGCTCTTTCCACCACGTGAAACACCTGCTCACATTTACTGCTTCAGCTCTCTCTGAATCTGTTAACCAGGGGCAAGTAATTCTTCAAACAGAAATCTAATTATATTGCCTTGTGCTTTTATACATGCTACTTCCTCTGCCTGGAATACTCTGCCTCCTCCTGCTTCTCTGTCTGGCAAATTCCTGCCTTATCTTCCATTCTCAGCTAGAATTGCCCTTTCCAACGAAGACTTCTTTGTCCTGTTTGGTAGAGCTGGTAACTGGCTCTCCATGTGCCCGCAGAGCTCCCATCCTGTGGCAGTCCTTGCATTTGCTGTGATTACGTCTGCCTCCCCTGTCTGCCTGTAAAGCTCTTCCTATGACCTCTCTGCCTAGCATAGTGAGTGACACTTAAATGCTTGGGAAGGAAGGAAGGAAGATCTCTTCTTTCACATTAGTTCAGGACAATGGCAAAGCAGTCATTTAGTGACACTTCAGTTCCTCTGACCTGAGCATGCTTTTGGTTCACAAATTGACAACGACTTCTGGGGTGGGAATTTTCCTTTTTCTTTGCCATCCCCAGGCATAATGAGCAGGCAATTCTGGGACCAGAAAACGATTTGGACATTATACGTGCTGTCTTTTTATTTTCAATTCTCTGTCTCCTATTAGTATATGACTGGCTGTTTGCCTTTTGCTGCAAGACAAGGTTTGTGTTTGTGCCTGGGCTATGCACAAGCATGTGTACACACACACACACACACACACAGAGAGAGAGAGAGAGAGAGAGAGAGAGAGGGCCTGTTGGGAGAGCCTGCACTCATTTTTTAGTTCTATCTCCCAGAAAATGCCCTCAGGTGGGAGGAAGAAGACAGTGTTGTGCTCCTAGCTTTTCCACCCTTTTCCGCTCTCGAGCATGAGAATTTGGATCTATTTCTTAAACTCTTTGAACTTTAGTTCAAGATAAGTTTGGAATTTCTAGGTCAAGAGTGAATCCTAAAAACTCCCTGTCACCCCCTATATTCACTGCTCTTTAGCTTGTTTGCTTGAGATAACACTGTGTTAATTACTATATTTCCATTCTGCTTAATTAACAATGTTTCGGTAGAAGGAGAATTGCTCCTAACAGAAGCAATTATCTTATAGGTTATTGCAAAGGTCTAAGGAAGGTGGCAGAAGCTGGTTGTGATACTGTGGTGATGAGATCAACGCTCCAGGTTTTGCTCCAAGTAAATGATTCAGAGATTCTAACCAGGCTGGGTTTGCCAAAGAGCAGGTGGTAAGCTAGGCTAGTAAAGAAACTGTCCCTTCCAGAGGGTTGGGCTTCTGAAGCTCTCTTGTATTGAGAGCTCTTGAGTAATCACTGTTAATCAATACAATACTTTAGGATGCAATTAGGATTAATTAGCCCAATGTTGCTAGCTGCCCTGCTACTTGGTCTGTCTCTTTGGGTGCCTCCTTGTCTTGGCTCCTGCTTCCCCTGAAAAGGAAAATTTCCTTCCTTTTGTCCCCAGCCTGGGGTCTCCTCTCTTCTCTTCCTGTGCCAAGCCCCCAACCCCCCTCGCCACTTTATAACATGGAGAGGGAGAGCCAGGAAGGGCCTTGACACGATAGTGAGAAGAAAAGAATGAACACAATCAAACCATGGTAGCAAACAAGAGGGCAGGTGAGAGAATGTGTGAAGGGTGGAGAATATTTTGGTTATCTTTCAAGAGGGAGCTGTGGCTGACAGAGCCACTCAGAAGGCATTTTGTCTATTCTCCCAACCAGACAAATTGGAAGCTCTCCTGTTCATTCCCTGGTCCTGCAGTATGGAATAGCTTTGTAGTTTTTTGTGTTAATTAAAAGGTATCTCTATATTGCACATACTTCTATTTTTTGTGATGACAAAAACATTCCCCACAGCTCTGCAGAGCATGGGGGTGGGGGGGTGGGGGCACGCTCATAGCGGTGGAAAGGTTCCACGGTGGGGATCAGGAGACCTATCCCCATCTCAGCCTAGGACTCTGGGAGAATGGTCCAGAGCTCATTGTCCTTGTCGATAAAATGATAGATTTGGACTCAATATCCTGTGCTGCCTCTTCCAACTTGATTTTTACCCCAATATTAAACGAATGGGCTACCAGACTGGTATGCCCACACATGCCCGTTTCCTTCCTTTTCTTCTCTGCATCTCTGCCTTTGTGTCCAGAACGTGTTTTCCCTTTGCAAGTTTCTCTCCATTCTGCACATTATGAGTTTCAGCATTTCCGTTGCCCTAGAAAGTCTATCTTTGAGATCTTGCACTGTTTCTCTTTTTACAGTGTCTCATAAACTCCCTTCTTGGATTCAGAACCACCCTTTCCTTCCCATTATCCTGTCAAACTGCTTCTTGCTGTGGTCCAGGGGTAGGAGGATGGCAGGGAGGAGGTGCTTCTCTGGGGCTCTTAGTGTCTCCATTCTTCTGCTTTATCTGGGGTTTCCTTTACCCAGAATTTTATTACGTAAAATGCTTCACTCAGACTTTGTTCTAATTATCCAATTTTTGGCATACTCTAGAAAGTCTTTTGATATTTTCCTTTCTCTAACTTATCTATTTTTATTTCATAGTTCTCTTTGGTTATCTCTTAGAATCACACTTTCCTGGTTTTAATTTATCAGATCCTTTGTCTTTCTCACTCGTTCTTAGGTCACCTTTTTTAAAATTTTCAAATACATTTTTTGTTCAGCAGAGGGCTCCCTTCCCATCCCTCTTGCAGCCCGGGCAGCTAGCATTTGAAGCATGCCCCTTGCATCTTTCTCTCCCGCCTTCTAGCCATCAGAAACACTAGATCACTTAAACTTGTAAACAATTCGGCCTCGCTCGTTGTGATTGCGCTAAACCTTCCGTCCTCAGCTGAGAACCCTCCACCACCTCCCCAGATCGCTCATCTCTTGGCTGCCCTCCCACTGTTCCTGATGCTATTTTACTCCCCATATCCCCTACTCGTTCTTCACAATTCTGTAGGGTGCGTATTACTAACCCCAGTTTACAGCTGAGGAAACTGAGGCTTGGAGAGGTTCGCTCAATATCGTACAGTTTGCAAGGTTAACCCTAATCCGGCCAGTTCTGGCTTTCCAGCCCAGCCCAGCAGCCTAGCCTCCCTCCCTGCCGCTGCAGGTTATAACGGCTGTCCCCCGTTTTACACGAGATCCCTTCCCCTTCAAATCCACAGGCAGGAAGATCGTTCCGAACTGACGGGGCTGGGGAATGTGGGAGTCCGGAGTGGGGTTTGGGGGAGCTTCCTCAGGCCCGGAGTTTTGGGGTGGGCAGGCCGCGCCGATGGCCCTCGAGGATGTCACATTCGAGATGGGGTGACCGAGAACGGCAAGGCGGGATGTGGCAAACGGCGGCAAGTGCTCAGAGTCCTAGGTCTCGCCGCCGGAATGCCGGCCAGGGAAGGGGCTTCGGCCCACCCGGCTGGTAACCACACTCTGCAGGCCCGGGGCGGGAGTCGGCCGAGCAGCCGCGGGATGCAGGGCGCCCCCTCGCGCTCCTCCGCGCGCCTCGAGGCTGGCGGGTGCAGCGCCCGCCGCGGCAGGTCTGCTCCAGCCCCCTCCTCTTTTTCGCTCCCGCTCCCCTCCTTCTCTCCCTTTGCTTGCAACTCCTCCCCCACCGCCCCCTCCCGCCTTCTGCTCCCGCGGTCTCCTGCTCCCTGCTCTCGCCGCGCGCTGGGTCGGGAGCTAGTTGGAGCGCGGGGGTTGGTGCCAGAGCCCAGCTCCGCCGAGCCGGGCGGGTCGGCAGCGCGTCCAGCGGCTGCTGGGAGCCGGAGCGCAGCGGGCGAAGGCCCGGGTCGGGACTGCACCGGAGCGCTGAGAGCTGGATGCCGTTCCTGCACGGCCGCCCCATTCCTAGACCGGCCGCCAGCCCTCCTGGTTAGTCCCTGCCGCTCCGCGCCGCCCGGGAGTCGAGAGCCGCGGGGAACCGGGCACCTGCACCCGCCGCTGGGAGGTGAGTCCCGGGAGCCCCGGGCGCTTCCCCTGCGCGGGTTGGGGCTGCAACTTGCAAACTTCAGCAACTCGGGTGGGTATCGGGGTAGGGAGGTAGGGGTCCGGGCTCTGGCAAGTTGAAGCCAGGTAGGTGAGGCTGCGGGCGGGAGGACAGGGGGTCCCCTGGCTTCCGCGTCTCCCGCTGCCACCTCGGCTTGAGAGCCCTCAGCGCTGCTGCGTTCCCGCCGCCAGCCAGCTCTGGGTCCGGGTTGCACTGGGCCTTGCCAGGGCTGTGGTCGGCGCATCTGGGCTGCAGCGGCGATGGGGACCCGGGACCCAGGCCTGGAGAAGGAGACGGACGAGTGAGGCTGAGGGACGGAGGGACAGAGGGACAGAGGTGCGGAGATGGAGGCTCAGAGAGGGCCGGCTAGTAAACAGCACTGAGGGAGAGTGCGGGCGGCGAGGCGCGTGGGAACGCGTGGCCCGCCCAGAGTGTGAAATCTCCCGCTCAGGGACGTCCCCGCTCCACCGCCGCCGCCTGCGGAGCCGCCGCCCGGATTCTTCCCAGACCCCCCTCCAGGACACTCTTGCCCTGACCAGGCCTGCGGAGCATGAACTCTGCCCACCAGGCTCCAGGGGCAGTGGCTCAGGGCCCCGCACTCCCGGCTGGGAGGGTGGAGAGGGGTGCGGCAGCTGGAAGCGGGGACGCGAGCGGCGATTTCCCGATTTATGTTTCTCATGGTAATTTGTCTTTGTGGTTGGGGCTGCCCATTCACTTTCCGCTCACGTCCTGCGGGAGAGCCAGCGAGGAGGGAGGGAGCGGGGGGCGCTCGGGCACAGAGAGGGTTGCAGACGGGAGAGGGGATCGGGGACCCGCGCGGGGCGGGAGCCAAGAGGGAAGTGGTCGCGGGACCGGCGGAGGAAGAAGGCGAGGCTCAAGAGGACCCGGCCCAACCGAGCCGACTCCTTTGCCCACCGCAAACTTTAAACAAGGTGGAGGACCACCTGCAGCACGGTTCTTGCCCCCTCCTCCCCGCCTCCCACCCCCCCACCCCGAGCCCAGTCTTTGGATAGTTCCGACTGCCCGCTGCGCCAGGCGGGAGTGGGCCGCGAGTCTGGATGGGGAGAGAGGAGCGCTGGATTCTGCCCTCACCCCTGCGATCCTGCCTAGGCTTTCTGCAGAGGGGCGGGGTGAGAGCAGCAGGAGCCGGGAGGGCTGCCTACCCTGTCGTGCACTCCTTCCCGGTCAACGGAATTGGGACTGGGGATTTGGAAGCTTGCCTGTGTCTAGACCTCACCACGATCCTACCTTCTCTGGCCCTAACCCCATCTTTTTCCTTCAGCCCCTAGTGAATCCGACCTCCTTCCGCGTTTCTCAGGCACTCCGACCCACTTCGGCCGCGGGGCCTCTCTCCACAGCCCTCCCTGACTGCTTGCTCCTCGGCCTCCCCACTTCAGCTCATCTTTTTAAGCCTGTTCTCTTCTTGGCAATCAGCAGTGGCCTCTCACCTTTTCTAAGCCGGGACAGATGACCTTGAGGAAGGGGCAAGAGGGGAGCTTGAACTTTACAACTGGACCTCACAACT
Source organism: Pongo pygmaeus (assembly GCF_028885625.2). Classification (NCBI taxonomy): domain Eukaryota; kingdom Metazoa; phylum Chordata; class Mammalia; order Primates; family Hominidae; genus Pongo; species Pongo pygmaeus. Next base: position 55,805,460 of record NC_085930.1, on the reverse strand, counting down.
ACGGAAAAGGGGGGCAGATTTAAAAGCAGCTTGGAAAGAAACAGCCAGTACCTTGCCCCAAGTCTAGATTTTCAACGGAGGAGGAAAGGAGAGAAAATATAGGAGAGATGCGGGAACTTGCCACTTGGTCACTCACGGGGCGGTGAGAACTGTTCCGGGCCTTGGGAGGTGGGGGTAGACCACTGGGGAGGCAGGGCTGCCTCTGGCTTGCTGTGTTGGGAAAGGTGTGTGTAGGTGAGTGTGGGTTTCAGGGGGAGCTCTTTTCTCCATATCAACACCTATCACCACCAGTTTGGGAAGGAATGGCAGATCTTCCATCCCTTTTTCCAAGCAGCCAATGCCAGAGCCTTCCTCCTCCAAAGCCAACAGTAGCGACCATAATCATTACCGTGGACATCTAACACCGTTTAAGCACCTACAGTGTGCAAAGCACCATGCTAAATGCTGGTAGATAAAAAGAGGTACAGGGCCAAGCCCATGCCCAGAGAGGATACTAAGTTCACCAGTTTGATCCTGAGACACTTGTCTATGTGTTTGGGGAGGGAGAACATGGAGAAGTACATGCAGTGGCTGTACAGGCGGCAAGGTGCCTGATGACCCAAGGGTTTAGGAGAGGAAGGGTTAAAGAAAGCTCGATGACTCAGGTGGGACAGAGAGCTGGGCTTATTGACTCTGCCCTGAGATAGGACAGCCAGCACCTCCTTTCCCACTAGCGAGGGGAAAAAGTTCCTTTACCACTTCTAGTGCCAGACTAGAAAACCAGAGAAGCGGAGAGGTCCAGCCCAACACTGTAGATTGCTACCTCCCCATTAGGACTGGAGGAGCCCCAGAAACTTTCTTGTCTTAGGATGAACTTCCTGGCTTGTTTGAAAGACCCTACAGTGGTCACTTCTTATTGAGACTCAAAGCTGGGAGAGGCCCTGGAGATTGTCCATGTCAGGGGAAGCACAAATTCAAATGCCTACAGAGGGCAGGCAGGTCACAATGTGTTGATTAGGCAATTAGAGTGGCCCAGCTTATGGACAATTGGGAGTTCAAAGCCAAACTGGCCAAGTGAAATGGTCCTAACAAAATCAATTAACAGCCTTTAAGTAGCCTGACCCCTTATATCTATAGATTAAGATATTAAGATTCTAAGAAGTGAGCTCATCTGCCTTGGATGTACATGTTATCTTGTCTCCATGTACCTTGGGGATTGACTGGAATATCTCATGGCCTGGTTCTACCTCTGACCTGTTGGGCCCTTGGCTAACCCTCATTCTCAGGGCCCATTAAGATTCTTCTGTCAGATGATAAGTTCCTTGAGGGAGCCATCTCGTTTTACTCAAATCTGAGCACATCACATCCATTGATATAAGGTTCCACATGCAGAGCCAAGACTGAATTCAGATCTCCTGTCCCCATTCCCACTAGGAATCCAGTGGGTGTAAACCAATTTTATTCTTTACAAAAAAGAGAAAATTCAACCATAACTTTTTGTTTCATCTAATGTAGCAATAGGGTTAGATGAGATAAGACTAGAAGCTCACATTGGATGTTTGCAGATTCCAACGAACATCCAGAAAGCCGTGATGCCTGAACCCATCAAGGGGATAGAGGAACAGCAGACATTTATGGATGGAGTATGTGTATTTGGGAAGATGATGCTATTGGGTTCAATTATTTGAACACTGACCATGACACTCCTGTCCTTAGTCTTGGTCACCCTCTTATATCCAATGATCTGAGTTAGCAACTCATTACCAGCCAACCAGTTCACCACTTTCACTGATGACTGAGGTGGTAGAATGGACAAAGAGGCCAAAAAGACAAGATCCCTGATTAGAAGTGCATACCACCTTGTTAGGTTATATTGCCTTAAAGAACCCAGAGCTGAGTTCTGGGGCCCCACCACCTACACCCTGGCAGTAGACAGATGTTTCCCAAGATCTTCAAGTGTTGGCTTTGTCACTGCCTGGGTACAGGGTGAAAGAGACCATCAGTGGCAGTAAACTCCTGTGTTCACTCACCTACTATGTGCCAGGCACTGTTCTAGGAGCCATGGGTACAACAGTAAACAATATATGCCTCTGATCTCCCAGGATGGGGTAAATCAACATGACTAAGAGTGCGCAATTATCAGCATTGCCTCGACATCTGTGGTGATTTACTGTGGTGTTTTTTCCCCTGTGGGTTTGTCTGGGGGACCTGAGAGCTAATGTGGAGTTGTCCAAAGGACTTAGACTCCAGGGTTTTGGGGGAGGGTGAGAGGGCTAGGATTCTATCACCTTAGCTGTTTCCTAGTTCCAAGTTCCCTCTCTGTGCCTCAGATTCCTCACTCATCAAAGCTAAACACCTACTTTGTACCTGTGGTGTAAATACAGGCAAAGCCAGGCTCCTGGAGATCTGGGCATCCGGAGCTCTGGGGATGCACAAGTGCTTGGAGGGAGTGTTATTTATACTCAAAGATCTAAACCCCAGTGGGTTCTGGGGACCATCTTTTGCCTCATTCAGTCACCTTGATCACTAGCTTGTCTTCATTTCGTGTGTGTGTGTGTGTGTGTGTGTGTGTGCTGGAAATAGTTACTTCTAATGAACGAGTTTTCTTTACATTCAGATCTTTGCATGTGCGTTTACCCATCACTAAGTTGGCCTTGAATTTATGACAACACTTAACTAACTTGGTCTTAAATGTATGGCAAGAGGCCAAAGCAAATGCCTTGACTAATGGAATTTCATTGAATTGACAGAATTGAGCCCTTCATTTATAGCTTGTGTGGACAACACCTGGATTTTTCACTGGCATCGTGCTATACTTTTGCAAACCCCCCTCTCTGTGACTTTTGGTTTGATGATGTCTGCCTTAGTTGAGGAGATGATCCTCTAATGGGTAATCTGGAACAGGATCTTCGTGTATGCCATTCACTATTTCAGATGGATCTCCTCCAATACTTTTCTTCTGAAGAAATTTCCTTTATAACCAGCTTGAATGCTAGAAAATGGCAGGGAGAAGTTCCAGCTGAGAGTCGAGTTCTGAAAGGAAAGGGACAGAAGGGTGCTGAATGTTGTGTGGCTCTGCCATGATGCTTCCCTTCCCTTCTGTTTTAGTGAGCATGAGAGATGAAACCGAAACCTTGCAGAATGGCCTCTCAGTCCTGATTTGAGTGGGAGACTTACCAGTGAGAAATTATTCGACTTGGTGGCTTCTAAGTGGAATAAAAAATGAAGATGGTTTTCTGTCCAATTTGCTGCTGGGCACAGGAGAGAAAGCAGAAGGAGGGACCTCTGGGATGGGGACTGGGGTCAGGAGAGTTTAACCTTGAGCTCTCTTCTTGGCAGTTGGTCTGCTGATTCTCCTCCACTCTCTGACTTGAAATAGAAGGACAAGGATTCCATCGGGCTTTCCCTGAGTACATGAAAGCTTTAAAGGCAATGCTGTACGTGCTGAATCCCGCCATGACACTGTCCTCATTGTTCTGCGTTTAATAAGGATGACTTAATCAGACTTGCGCCTGGAACTCGTTTGAATTTGAAGTCTTGTCGATATTATCAGAGTATCTTTCATTTGAACCAGAAATGTCCTGGCCAGCATCTTCTGTGATGGGAAAGGTTGGTACCTGAAGGATATTTAGTGACCATCTGTCCTGCCAGTCCCCTGAGGATCAAATTAGAGGTTTCAGTTACAGAGTGGGGAGGCTGGGTTAGAAATGAGGGAGGCTTTTCTGTTTGAGCACCTCTGCCAAACCACTGGGTTCTTCATCTGTGAAAGGGAGATGTTCAGAAGAATCCTAAAGCCCTTTCTGGCCCTCAAGTCAGTGGTTTTGAATGGATATTGCAGTCGCTTCTTGATTTTCCAGGAGTGGCTCATTGACTTTTCTGTGGATTCTTTGTGGAGAATGTGAGTCTCAGGCTAGTTTCCAGTTACCATCCAGACCCCCTGTTGTTAACCCATCTGACTGTCTGCCAGTCGCTGCATCTTCAGAGAATGCATTTTCCTTTTTGCCTCAGCCTGAGCCAAACATCATTTGGAAGGTAAATCTGCTGTATATTGAGGCACACATGTGCATATAAACATACATACATATATGCACATATAAATGTAGATGCAAGGCATTCCAAATCTGTGTGTTACCAGCTGACCATCGGATTAACCGCAGTTCTGTCCGCAGTTTCGTTCCCTGCCAGAGCTGATGTAAGCCCGCCCTGGGAGGCAACTTTAGGGAAATGGCTTGCGGGATAACAATTAGATCCATCCCTATTTGCCAACCCCACTGGTCTACCTGAGCCAAAGCTCCCTCCCTACTTTTCTAGCCATTGTCCCGAAGGCCCCCCAGGAGACCCACTGTTAGGAATACAAAAGAGCTGCAGTTGGCTCTTAATTATTCAGGGACAAGTGTGTGAAGCACCCAACTCAGGCCTCTTCTTTCCCTGCTTTCGGTGCCTTGAGTAACTCTATATCTGTAGTGAGAAGCTGGGGCAGATCTTATCATTTAATACAAACTTTTGTTTCTAGCAGCCAGCTCCCTCTGCTTCTCTTCCCTAAAGGCGCCTGGGGGAAACTAGGAGCCCTTTCTGAGAGGGCTCATCCACTCAAAGCAGACTGCTTTTAAGGTTTACACATTGCCCTGTTGGTTGGTGTGTATTTCTGCCCGAAAGCAGGACAGATGAGGAAAATACCACTAGCTCTGGCTGATGCAGGGTCAGACCCCTGCAGATTTCCCAGGATCTGGGCTTTCTTTCCTTCCTCCTTTTGTAGAGCCTGGACTTTCAGTGTTTGGCATCAGGGGTACCCTGGGTCCCATCAGGAGTCTAAGTGTAGAGCAGTGTCCTTGTGGTAAAAGCTCCAAACAGGCGAGGTCTAAAGAGCACTTACATTAATGTCCCCAAGGCTGAGGGTAATGTTTCTACACAGACCAGGTGCCTTGGGGCACACGCTCCCTTTCAACAGCTCTCCAGGTTCCAGAGTGAGACTTTCCTCACTTTCCTGCTGGGCCCTGTCCAGAGAGAAGGCAGCTGTGAAGTGGTGTGAGCAGCCTCAAGTCTACCTCTGTATACAGGTAACCGTGGCTTGGTCCAGCTCAACACATAATTCACTGGCTTCCGTAAAAAATCACCTGCAGAGCTTTAAAAAATATATACTTGATAGCCCTATCCTAGACCTTAATTAAGATAGAATTTCTGCGGGGGGAGCCTGGGCACTGGTATTTTTTTGAGCTTCGAATAGGCAGCCATGGTTGAGAGCCACTGACCTAAATCTTCTTTTCTAGGCTCTACCTGGCCTCATGCCAATGGCATGCAGAACCTCTTAGCCCTCAACCCTTCTAAACAGCCAAGTCCTTTCTAATGGGCACCAGCTACAGCTCCTGGCATTCAGATCATAGCTACTGTTTGTGTTCTGAATTTAATGACTTTCTATTATAAGCTGATTGTGAGAGCTCCTGTCTGGTTACTTCTTTTTGGTCATTTTTTTCTTAAAAAGCATTTACAAAAGTAATGAATATTCATTCAACATTTTGTGTGTTTCGTCTAGATAGGTATGTAACCAAATTGTGATTGTACTTTTTGTAACCAGCCTTTTCACTTAACAGCATATTGTGATAATTTCCCTCTTCCTAAGTATCCTACTAAGATGGGCTTTATAATGGCTGCCTGGTATTCCATCATATGGATGCGCCATAATTTATTTAACAACCCCCCCGTGGTTGGACATTTAAATTGTAAACCATTTTTCACTATTATAAATAATGCTGCAGTGAACATCCTTGCACATAAATCTTTGTGCCTATCAACGATTATTTCCTCAGAACAGATTTCTAGAAGTGGAATATTGATGCTTTTTCACATGGACCATTTAGACCATTTTTGACTGACTTCCTACAGCAATAAAAAGTTTTTGGATTCAGAGTTTAAGAAACACTTTTCACTGCTCTCCTCTGAGGCTTTGCGCTGACTGCTTCCCCCTCCCTGATTTGAGGTCAGAATCCCTCGACCTAGCCTTGGTCCTAGGCTCTGCCTCCAGATCAGTTCCACAGAATGCTGCCTCTCCCTTCATAGGAACTCCTAGGCTCCCCTGCCCACACCTCCAGCATCCTTGTTTCTCCTTTCACCTGCTCAGCACTTTCATCTTCGTACCTCCAGCCCCTGAGCCGTAACACTCAGTGCCTTCCGGCTAGTGTTCCGTAAAAACAGCTGTGGTTTATAGAGTTGTTACTATACACCAGCCTGGTAAACTTTTTATGTGCATTATCTCTTTTAATCCTCAGGTGCCTTATGTACACATTTAAAAAAATATTTATTAACTTATTTGAGACAGGATCTTACTCTGTCACCCAGGCCGGAGTGTAGTGACGCAATCACAGCTCACTGCAGCCTCACCCTCTCGTGCTCAAGCCATCCTCCCATCTCAACCTCCCGAGTAGCTGGGACCACATGCACGCATCACCACGCCTGACTAACTTCTGTGTTTCATGTAGATGGGGTTTCTACCCAGGCTTGTCTCAGACTCCTGGGCTCAAGCGATCCACCTCCCTTGGCCTCCCAAAGTGCTGGAATTACAAGCATGAGCTACTGTGCCCGGCCCACATATTATTTTTATCTCCACTTTCCTCATGAGGAAACTGAAACCTTGAGAAATAAAATGATTTGCCCAAGGTCACACAGCTAATAAGTAGTAGAGCTGGGATTTAAACCCAGAGCCTACACATTTAACCACTACATACGCTTTTCTCAATCCTCTTGGTGTTAACTCTTGGCTTGTTGTCAACAAGTTGTTCACAAATGTTCCCTCAGCATCCCATGGACATATGCTGTGTCTTTCTCCAGCAGAAGAGGGGCATTTCTCAGTACAAATAGCAGGAGAGTGGGGATGCTATTCATCAATATCCCCCTTTCCTTTTTACTTCCTGGGTCATGTCCTCATCCCTTTATCTAGGTAACCCATGCTAGAAAACATTTCTTGCTCCTCATTGACCAGCTGCCAAGATTCCAGCATGCCTTGCAGCTGAGCAGGTCCAAGTTATGACATATTCCTATTACAGCTTCTCCAGCCTGTTGGAAGAATTTGGGTGCTACTTTCCCGGTATGGAATATAAGGCTGTCAGGGAGGCGTGCTATAGTCATGACGGGGAATAGGCAGTTTGACTTCTACTGGAAATCAGATACTGCTTAAAGTGGAGAATTGGATGTTAGGGACAGATCTGACTTGGCTGAGGTCCTGAGAAAAAGATCTGAGGTGTTTAATTGTGCACAGGCTTCATCAGAGCCAACAAGGTGATGGGGTGGCTCAAAACAACACCATCTTAAATGGAGCTAAGAGAAATGTGGGGTCCAGATTGGGTTCTTCCTGGTCATTCTGTGCTCATTTATGAATATGAATTTGGGAGGGGACCCTGCCCAACTCAGGTGTGCTTTGTGGAGGGCATCTGGCATCAGGAAGAGGTTGGGAAGCCCAGCCACAAAAGGTCTGGTGAAAGAAGCTCCTCTGTTAAGACAGGGAGAAAACGCTGAAGGTGACTGTGGTCAACCACAAAAGAAGCAGGACTTCCTATGGAAAAACATACTCATCAGCCCGGGAGAACCAGAAGAGCCCAGAGTGAAAAGTACAGGAACCTACGTTTTCTAGAATGAGCATCTTCCCAACCAGATGGGTAAACAGTAATCTGTTTCAACACTGGCCAGAAGTTCTGGCTTTTGTAGGACTCCTGCCCTGGGAACAGGTGGTCATCCAACCAGTGTACCTCTATGTCTTTGCGGCTCTGAGGCTGGAACACAACTTCCTTTCCTGATTTCTTTAGAGCAGGAATTCTCAAAGCAAAGCCACTGACTTCTGGCATTAGTGCCACCAGAACTCGTTAAAAATGCAACAATTCTTGGGCTGCACCCCAGACCCACTAAAAATGTTCAACCAACCTTTTGCTGGGCTGGGGCCCAGCAAAAAACCCTTTTTTTTTTTTTTTTTTTTTTTTGAGATGGAGTTTCACTCACTCTGTCGCCCAGGCTGGAGTGCAGTGGTGCAGTCTCGGCTCACTGCAACCTCCGCCTCCTGGTTTCAAGTGATTCTCCTGCCTCAGCCTCCCAAGTAGTTGGGATTACAGGCACCCGCCACCACATCGGGCTAATTTTTGTATTTTTAGAAGAGATGAGGTTTCACCATATTGGCCAGGTTGGTCTTGAACTCCTGACCTCAAGCGAACTAGCCGTCTCGGCCTCCTAAAGTGTTGGGATTACAGGTGTGAGCCACCGCGCCCGGCCAACCTGTGCTGTTAAAAGCCCTGCAGGTCATTCTGTTGCATGCTAAAGTTGGAGACACTGCTTTAGACCACATTAGGTCATGCTTTCTGTTGCTGGATGCTTGTGGTGCTTATTTGAAACTTACAACCCGCAACCCTTTACTAGGGAAGCATTGGAGAACCTTGGAATGAGTATGGGTTTGAAAATGAGGCAGACTTGGCTTCAAACCCAGCATGGCTGCTTTTTGGTTGTGAGTTTTGTATAAGTTCCTTTCCCTTTCTGAGCATTCTTTTTTTTTTTTTTTTTTTTTTTTTTTTTTAACTGTAAGATGAGGTAGGGCTGTGTTTAAAGGAGGATTAAATGAGCTCATTATTTAATAATCCTGGGAAGTATAGTCAGCCCTCTGTATCTGTGGAATCCATGTGAGGATTCAACCAAACTTGGATTGAAAATATTTTTTAAAAATGCATCTGGGCCAGGCGCGGGTGCTCACGCCTGTAATCCCAGCACTTTGGGAGGCTGAGGCGGGCAGATCAGAGGTCAGGATATCAAGACCATCCTGGCTAACAGTGAAACCCCATCTCAACTAAAAATACAAAAAATTAGCCGGGCGTGGTGGTGGGTGCCTGTAGTCTCAGCTACTCGGGAGGCTGAGGCAGGAGAATGGCGTGAACCTGGGAGGTGGAGCTTGCAGTGAGCCGAGATCACGCCACTGCACTCCAGCCTGGGCGACAAAGTGACTGGGTCTCAAAAAAAAAAAAAAAAAAAAATGCACCTGAGGCTGCGCACAGTGGCTCACACTGGTAATCCCAGTGTTTTGGGAGGCTGAAGCCAGAGAATCACTTTAGGCCAGGATTATGAGACTAGCCAGAACAACAGCAAGGCTCTCCCTATCTCTACAAAAAAAGGGTTTTTAAAAATTAGCCAGGTGTGGTGTTATGCACCTGTAATCCTGGCTGCTTGGGAGGCTGAGGCAGGAGGATTGCTTGAGCCCAGGAGCTCAAGGCTGCAATGAACTATGATAGCATCACCGCACTCTAGCCTGGGCGACAGAACGAGATCCTGTCTCTAAAAAAAAAATTAAATTAAATTAAATTTTTAAATGTATCTATGCTAAACATGTACAGATACTTTTTTCTTGTAATTATTCCCTAAACAATACAGTATAACAACTATTTACATAGTACTTACATAGTATTAGGTGTTACAAGTAATTAAGTGATGATTTAAAGTATACAGGAGGATGTGTGTAGGTTATAGGCAAACACTACACCATTTTATATAAGGAACTTGAACATTTGTGCATTTGAGAATTTGCAGGAGGTCCTGTGACTGATCCCCCAGGTACACTTAGGGATCACTGCATCTTCTTACCGGCATCACAGTTGCCTCTCCTACAGAATACTGTCTTCCCAGTGAGCTTTCCCTGAGCCCCTCAAAGAGAGGTCTGGGTGTAGGTTCCTCTGTGTCTCCTCACAGCACACACCAATGTGAGGCTTCCTCAAATTAGGGATCAATTAAGGCTCGGGCTGCCAGCTCCCTCACTCCCTGGACAGTGGAGAGTCAGGGCAGCTTTCCTTCCCACCCCTCATCCTCCTGGGACCCCTATTCTGTGAGCATGAGCAGGTTCATCCCTCCAGTGGACCTCGGTCTCACCAAACCTGATCTTCTGAGGCCCATGAGTCCCTGTGTCAGCACACAGTTTAATCTGCTGAAGCCACAGATGAACAGTCTTGAGGCCCAGACATCGCATGGTGGCCTCTAACTTTAAATAGGTAAGAATCTTGAGTTGCTGGTGTCAAGCCAGGCTGGGAATGTGAGTGGACCCTCTTTGGAGCTGCGAGTTGCCTGAGTCTTTGGCACAAGTCTCTACTGAGTGGTCAGCAGGTGGAGTCTTGAGTTTCTCAGAGACAGAGAGCTCAGGTCCCCATGAGATGGCCCATTTGATGTTTTGGGTGACACTGCCTAATACAATTATTTCTCTGAAGTCTGTTTCTCTCCCTGTGGGTTCCATCTCTTCTCGCTGTGGCTGGCTGTTCATCCCTCTTCCATGCCACAGCTCTTCAAACATTGGAAGTTGATGAGCCTGCCACCTCTTCCCCACTTCAGCAGTCCTCCTCTGGCTTGTTTCTTCATCTCTGGGCATAGGACTCTGAAGATCTCCCACTTCTCTCCAGTTGAGGTCACCAGGACCAAAGGTGGCCCTTCAGGTGAGGCCTGACCAGCATACCCGTATCAGCTTAGCTAGTGCACCTTCTGTTAACACAGCCTCAACTCTGAGCTGGCTGTCTTAGCAGCCACACAGCACTGCTGATTTCTACTGAGCTTACAGCCAACCAGCACCCCAGGGTCTCTTTAACACGACGCACTCAGCTGCATCTTCCCAATTTTACCTTTGTGTTTGTATTAGTTTTCTAGGGCAGCTGTAACAAAGCACCCCACACTGAGGGGCTTAACAACAGAAACTTATTTTCTTCCAGTCCTGGAGGCCAGAAGTCTGAGATCAAGGTGTGGGCAGAGCTCCTTCTGAGGGATATGACAGAAGATCTGCTCCGTGCTTCCCTCCTGGCTTCCGGTGGTTTGCTGGCATTCTTTGGTTTATAGAAGCATCAATATAATTTGTTGTTTATAGAAGCATCTTGTTTTATAGAAGCATCAATATAATTTCTGCCTTCATCTTTGCAACACGTTCTCCCTGTGTGCGTGTGTGTCACCAAATTTTTCCTTTTTATAAGGACACCAGTCATACTGGGTTGAGGCCCACCCTCCAGTGTGACTTCATCTAACTACATCTGCAACAATCCTGTTTCCAAATAAGGCAATAAGCTGACATACAGGGGGTTAAAACTTCAACCTGTGAGCTTTGTGGGGGTACACGGTTCATCCTACAACAGTGCTGTAGCTTTTTGACTTCCTGTTTTGAGACTTTACATTTTTCCCTAATTTATTTTATCTTGAAATAATCTCTCCAGCTCATGAAGATATTTCGGATCCTGCCTCCGTCAGCCAATGTATCTGCTATTGCTCTCAGCTTCAAGTGCTTCTTGTATATTGATCCAAGGATTTGCTAAGAATGGGGTGGTGTGGGTTGGAGCTCTGCAGCATGGCCCCTGGACACTTCCCTGTAGGCGGCTGCGATCCATTGCTAAGCCCCCTTGGGGTACAACAGTGCAACCAGCTATATGTCCCACTAATGCTACTGCCTTCCAGCTTCCTCTCTCTAGCTTATACACAACGATTTCATGAAGAGCTTGTGGGATGTTTCATTTAAGATCTGTTTGATGGGCAAACCCCATTTCCTTTGTCTGCCAACATGGTGACCCTGTCAGTGGAGGAGATGCGCTTTGCCTAACAGGACTATGCTATCAAACACATGTTGTCTGCTGGTGATCTCAGCCGCCCTTCTCAAATGCCCACTAGCCTTCGTTTAGAGTCTCTTCAGGAGGCACATTGAGTTGACCTCTGTGGTTTGCAAAAGCCACCTCAGACCCCTTTCTGGAAGTGAGGACTGCATGGCCCACTGGAGGCCTCCCAGCTGCCCTAGTGCTTGCCAGGATCCTATCAGGATTCCCATGAGATCAGGAATCTACAGCTGTTCTGAGCCTCATTTGCATATTCCCTGTTCCCTGGATGTGTGTCCCGGCCAAGTGGCTTGAACACATTCAGAGCAGCTGGAGCTTCTGTGGGCCTCTCACCAGCCTCCGACTTGGCCCTCCTGTGCCCAAAGCTCCTCTCACCATTTCCTTCCTGTGGAATACTGCACCCTGATGGGGAAGACAGAAGCCAAGCTGGAGACAGCTGTAGGACGTGCCAGAGAAGCCTCCCAGATCGATGAGCAGCAGCCTCGTTCCCCTTCAGCATCCTTTACCCTCCAGCTCCCCTCTTCCCTGAAGCCTTTCCCTCTCTCCTTTCTCTTCTGGCTCTTTGACTCCGTGGAGAAAGCACATAAGTGAAGATGAGGTGTGTGCTTCCAGAGGCTGGACCGGGGTGCGTGAATCTGGCTAGATTGGGAGCAGGGAGGAGAGCTAGAAGTGAGGGCCTCAGACACTCTGCTGAGGAGCAGGGCTTGGAAGCCAGCTTGGAGTAGGAGGAAAACCACGAGCCACACAGAGCTGGGTCTGAACACCTGCTTTGCCATTTACTGTTAGAGTGGCCTTTGGGTAAATGATTTCTCCTCTCCGAGGCTCAGTTTCCTCATATGTAAAATGGCCATCATACCTACTTCAGAGGGTTGTCATGGGAATTGAATGACACAAGTTCCTTTCTGTATAGCAGGTCACCTGGAAAAGCACCTGGGACCTCAAGGTACCAAGCGAACCGGTCCTTTTGCAGAGTGGATAGCGAGCTGGAGCCCAGGACTCAGCAGTTTGCAGAAGGGGGTGGGTGTTGTGAGGATTTCCTGGTTTCCTGAGAGCTTACACTGTAGCAGCCTGTTTTAAAGGCTGCATGTGTTTTAGCTCATGAAATTCCTCACAGCACCCCCATTTTACAGATGGAGTGACTGAGCCAGGCTGAGATAGGAAGTTATTAGATAACTACTAAGCCAATCCCAGGCTTCCTAGCCATGTGGGCCAGTGCCTCCCAACTCTGTCTTGTGTCTGACCAGTGTGTTCTTTTTATTCCCGCTTTTCCTTCATCCATTGCACTGCCTCCATCCCTGGCTCCATTCTGCAGGACCCTGCATTGAAAACAGTCCTTACACTGTCTCCTCCTTATGGTTGGGCTGAGGGCGGGAGGCGACTCAAGGCTCTGTCCATCTCTAAGGACACCTCTCCAGGCACCTTCCATGAAGTCCTAATCACAACCAGGTCTGTTCTCTCCACTCCCTCCATCCAACTGTAGAAGAAAGGATGTCATCAGTTAGACTACAGCTGATGGAAGGCAATTCTGGCGTGGCCTGGCTGGAGAGCTTTAGGACTGGGGTGGAGGGGTGAAGGAGGAAGAGGAGAGGGGAAGGTAGTGTGGGTCCCCTTCTTGCCTCCTGCAGCCCTGAACCTCTGGATGCATGATGAGAGGAGGTGAGGTGCTCCTCTTGGCAAGATGGCTGCACACCTAATTAACCTGTGGCTTTAATTACACTTCGCAGTGCAGTCCTGCTGGGAGGAAGGATTGTTCAGAGACTGTCACACTGGGCTAAGTGTCTGCAGCGGTTTCCACTTCAGGGATGCCTCTCCTTGAAAGGGTAGGACCAGGGAGGATGGCTCCATACAGACCTGGGGCCTAGGTGGGGTAGGGATGGAGTGGCCATGCCTATAGCTTTGCCCTGGTCACCTGCTGGGGAAATCTCTCTAACCTAGGATGAATCTTGGCCTGGTTCGGTGCTGTGGCCTCCTCCACGGGCACAGAGGAAAATGGTGGTAGGGATTGGGAGAACATGGGGGAGAAGGCATAAGAAGCCTTAGGGGTGGGTGAAAGCCTTCAGCCCCAGGGATTCTGATGGGATCTGCTTCGTATTCTCAAATAACAACTACCATGTGTGAGGACTTACTACGGGCCAGTCTCTCACTGAAGTCCTCATAAAGGCCTCTGAGGGAGCGATGAGCCGTGGTTTACACATAAGGAAAAGACCTCAGAGAGGTTAAGAAACTTGCCTAACATCTCACAACTATATAGAGGTAGAGGCAGGATTTGAACCTAGGCCACAGTGAAGCCAAAGTGTGCTCTTTCCACCTGACACTGGGCCTCTCCTGTGGCTCCTGTGGAGCACAGTGCCAGACAGAGCCCAGGAAATGCATGTGGTGTTGGAGGGAGATTGGAAACCAGGAGGGTCAAGCAATTTGAGGAGGCAGGGTTTCCCTGCAGGGATGTTGTTCAGAAGCGCTGTGTTGCTGGGAGCCCCAGAGGGGGGTTTCTGGCTCATTCTGTGTCCTGGAGAGGTCATGGGAAGCCACTCTACCATTTGGCACAGGAAGTGCTTTCTCAGCCAGCATTGCCATGGCCTCCTCGTCTTTCTAGCCCTGTACTGGTTCCCAGGCTGTCCCTCTCCTGTGGCCTCTCTGGGATAGCAGCCTTGGTGCCTGTTCCTCTGTTAGGAGCGTGTGTCCTGGGCTCTCTTTCTGAGCTTCCAGGATGCAGGCGTTAACCTTGGGTTGCAGGCTCTGTGCATGTGTGCGCTGGGCAGGGCTTCATTTCACAGAGGCCCAGGGGCAGAGTCTGCTGTCCTGGGGAAACCCCACCTTCCAGCTGGGCCTGAATTCAGGATTCCCCCCTTCTTAGGCAAAACCCCAGATTCCACCTTAGATCTTTCCATATGCACAAGGAATGTGGGTAAATCAAAGCCTGGGACGAGCCCTGGCTGCCCCACAGTCTCCTACACTGAACTGCACAAGCCTGACCTTGCTCAGGTGTGACACAGAGGCTGAATGGGGTGACCATGTCTTGGATGCTCGATGTGACAGGCATTCTGTTCTCTAAACACAGGCTCCGTAATCCCCAGGGGGCCATCCCAAGAGCTGTTCCTTCATCTCATGAATAGGGAAACCAAGGCTCTGGTTGCTAAATCACCAACCCCAAGACACACTCTTTCCATTTCTTTGCCGCTCTGTTGGGGGTGGGAGAGTGAGGGTTGTGAGATGGCAGCTTTGGGAGGAAGGGGCTCAGCTGTTACATGAGAGGAGGGGCTTGCTGTACATCTCCCCCGACTTCTGTGTGCTCAAGAATGGCCTTTGGGCCTGTCCACTTGAGAGTAGGCTCCCAGGACGAGTTGTCTGCCCCCATCTTCACAGGAATGTCCTGGCCTCAGTGACAGAGCCCGTGGCTGTCAGCCCACATGTTCAGCCCAATTCACACCTACTATTGGCTGTAGAGGTTTGGGGTGGTGAGTCCCAGATAATTCACCTTCACCTGCTCTGGGCTAAATGATGATGATATTGAGAGAAATCTTTTTTTTTTTTTGAGATGGAGACTCGCTCTGTCACCAGGCTGGAGTGCAGTGGCGCAATCTCAGCTCACTGCAACTTCCACCTCCCGGGTTCAAGTGATCCTCCTGCCTCAGCCTCCTGAGTAGCTGGGACTACAGGCACGTGCCGCCATGCCCAGCTAATTTTTTGTATTTTTAGTAGAGATGGGGTTTCACCATGTTGGCCAGGATGGTCTCCATCTCTTGACCTTGTGATCTGCCCGCCTCAGCCTCCCGAAGTGCTGGGATTGCAGGCATGAGGCACCGCGTCCAGCTGAAACCATTTTTTAATGGACCACTTCACTGTTGTTGAAGGACATCTGCATCCTCATTTACTTCTCCCAGAAGCCACAACTTCCCTTTCCTGAACTCCATGCCAGACACTGTTTTAATGCCTTCTGTACACTATCTCACTTAATTCTTACAATTACTAAGTTCTGCATTTGGTACCGTTATACCCATTTTAGAGGTGAAGAAATTCTCCAGAAAGGGTATGACCGAGGTCGTACATCTACTAAGAGGCAATTTTAAACCCTTGTCTTCCAATTCCAAATTCCATGGTCTGCCCCATTCTACCACATGGCCTCTGCTGTTGGTGTGAGCATGCTGGGGGATTATGGGGTGTCAGGCCCCAGCCCTGAGCCCTGGGGTTCCAAACCTCCCAAAGGCACTCCCCGCCTCTCACCCATCCAGAGCCAGCCACCTCTGGTCCTCCAGGCCCCACCATCAAAAAGGGACTCAGTTCATCCATCAAGGAACTTGGGCATCAGCATATTTTTTAGGGCTCCCGGGTGAATCAGGCACCTTTTCCCGCCTTTGCCTTCAGCTCCTGGTGCTGCCTGTACTGCATCACCATGTGGTCTCCCTGCTATGAGCTTCATTTCCCAGGGCAGGGACAGAGCAGTGCTTGTCTTTGTGTCTCTTTGCCCAGCCCAAAGCCAGGCACCAAGGCCTCAGTAAATGTGTGTCTAGTTATTGTTAAAGAGAGAGCTAAAGCCATAAAATATCCCAATTTCTCCCTCCTGTATCTTTCTTTCAAAGCCTGGGTAGAGCATCTTCTCAAAAAGAGGATCCTTGATTTTCTATTTCCACTGTAGGGTGAGGACCAGAGGTCCTGAACCCCTGCAGGATTTCAAGGTCACTTGATGAGCCTCAGTGGCTAGAAATGGAGCAAGGGACATGGGCTGGTTGCTGTGCGGAGCAACCATGGAATAGCATTGTCTTTCTTTTTCTTTCTCTTTTTTTCTCTCACTCTCTCTCATACACACACACGCTCAGACACACATACACACACACATACGTGTGGATGGAGGGAGTAAATCTTTAAATACAGTGGTGGGTAGGCACGATGTGCAAGGCTTGGCAGAACACATTTTGTATTCTCTGTGTTTATCCCTGATGTGTTCACAGGACCCTCCTTCATCCCATAGAAGAAGCTTAGATAATTAAAACCTAACACAGACCCTTCCCTTACCCACAGTCCCCTCACCTAAAGACACCCCCACTGTGAGTTCTTCCCCAGAAGGAAGTGAGGAAATGGAGAGGAAAGTAGGGGAGTCTCAACCCCCGCTCCCTGCACTGAGAACCCCTCTCCAGAGAGTGGAGAGTGCAGTGTGGGTGCATTGATAGGAATCTGGGTAAAAGCTCCCTTTCATCTCAGGCTGAAACACTGAGCCTTGATTTCCTGCCAGCCGCTCTGTCCATAAAGCAATTGCCCTGCCATGGGTCCACTGGGTCCATGTCTTATGCAGCCTTGTTGAAAACTGGGTAGCATTGATGGAGCAGATTGCTCTGGGAAGCTCAGGTTTCCTCTGCCCAGCAGCCTGAGCCACATCAAAGGTGCACCTGTGGTGGGAGGCAGGGCATTGCTCTTCGGGCTGTCCTTTGGTGACACCCAGCCCTGGGCAGCTGCAGCCCCCCAGCTCCAGCTGCAGGCCTCTGTGCCCCTCAGCTCCTGAACCCTGAGCCCAGGGGAAACCCCTGCCACTGTTGGTTGACACCTACCTGCTGCTTGGATAGCCACGCCTCTCTCCCCCTGTCTTCAAATGGGCCCAATTTGGTCCTTCTCCAGAAACCTGCACCAAACTCAGCTGGTTCCTGGATTGTCTATGCTTTTTCTTGTCTGCCAAGCTTTCGAATGCGTAGTCCCTACCTACTGCATCTGTGTAATCTCCCAAATTTGACATTGTTGACAACATCTTCTCAAAACCCTGTCCTTCCCCAGCTTCCTCCTGACTCTCCTCCACACCTCGTCCTCACTCTCTCCTCTGCCTCCACTCTCCTCTCCTCCCATTCGGATCCCACCCACCCATCAGGGCTATATCCAGCCATACCTGATGCACGAGGCCCCTTCTCCTGGACCCCGAACTCTGGAGTGCCTTCAAATAATCCTTTAACAAATACCCACTGTGCATCTACAGGTGCCGAATACTCTTCCACTGCCTTGGAAGGGAAAAGTACTGACAAGAACCCTGTCCCTATGGAGTTTATATTCTAAGCAGGGGAGATAGAAAAAACAGTGTTTGATTCCCAGTTTATTATTGATTAGAGGCCAGACCTTATGAAGCTAAATGTTAACATATAGGTGGATAAGTTGCAAGTGATTTTTACCAAGTAGAGATGCAAATTATTTCTCTCCAGTAGAAAAGATAACTCCAAAAGTTATGGTGTTATTGTCCTGTAGGACAGCTCTGTCTCGACATAACAGACTTATTTCTGCATGCCTTTGTTGATCATGCAAACCCTGTTCTTCAAGTTCTTTTGAGCCAGCTTTGCTATTCCTCATTAATGAGTTAAATAAATATACATATATGAGAGCATTTTGAAAATTATACTTTGACAGTGGCTTATACATTTACTGTGTCTTTCCTTAGTTTGGTCTGCCTCCTGGCATTTCTGGAACTGGAATTACACTATACTGGAGTATACTGGAATTAGATTTATACTGTACTTGGTATCTGTCTTAGTTCATTTTCTGTTGCTTATAACAGAATACATGAAACTGGGTAACTTATAAAGAAATGGAATCTATTTCTTACTGTTATGGAGGCTAAGATGTCCAAGGTCGAGGGACTGCATCTAGTGAGGGCCTTTTTGCTGTTGGGAACTCTACAGAATCCCAAGGTGGTGTAGGGTACCACATGGCAAGGGGGCCAAACATGCAAATGTGCTCACTTAAGTCTTTTCCTCTTCTGGAAGGAGCCACCAGTTCCCCTCCCATGATAACCCATTAACCCATGAATGAACTAGTCCATTCATAAGGACAGAGCTCTCATGATCCAATCACCTCTCAAAGGCCCCATCTCTAATACTGCTACATTGGGGATTAAATTTCAACATGAGATTTGAAGGGGATGTTCAGACCATAGCAGTATGGATAAGGGGAAGAATCAATGTTTCAATTGAGAAGTGCTTAGCAGATATCACTTAGCTCTCAAGTGAGGGTGGAGGTGGCCAAAGAAGGTTATCCTGGCTTTGGCTTCCTCGTGATCTACCCTAGAGAACGAGGGGAGGGTCAGGGTCTGTGTATGTTGGAGGTAGTCCCAAGGGCTATCTAGTGTGCCCTTGTCCACCCACAGCTCCTGAGAGCAAAGCCCTGATACAGCCCTAACACTGAGTGGGGCAGAAGGAAGGGGGCAAGAGCAAGATCCGTGTGCATGAGTAGGTGTTGGGAGGTCAGGGGATGTCCCCAAGGGTACGCTGGCTTGCAAATTTGCCCCATGCTCAGAGGGCAAGGGTAACATTGTGGGAGTGTTCTTTTATGTCTAAACATTACCACCCTCTCATTCCTCATGCTTTTCTGGGTGGGAAGTTCTGCTTTATATTTTATTCCAATTATTCCATTATAGTTTAGACCCGGGGATGCAAAGAGAGGCTGGAATATCTGAAAATGCAGCTGGGATTGTAGTGGGAGGGCTTGTTTGTGGTGCAAAGCAGCTGCCCTTTTCATCTAAGCGGCTGTGTTTCTGTTCTGAGAATGGGGGTGGTGGTGGTAGGGAATGTGTATGGAGCAGAACTGAACATAGATGGGGGGAGGGTGGTAAGGATGATTGGATGATTCTGTGGGTTCCCAGGCCTGGCCGTTGCTCAACACAGAAGACCAAGGCTTCCCTTGGCTTAAAAAAGCCCAATTGCCATCCTGGCTCTCTCAGCCTCCTGAGTGCCTGTTCCTCCAGAAAACCAAAGCAGCCCAGAGTTAGGGAAAGGGTTTGCCCCACCCAAGCTTCCAAATCTCCCAATTCCTGATTTCAGCACTCAGTGCAGCACCAGCAAGCCCCTTAGAAGGTGTTGTTTACAATAGAGATTTCCATTCAGTTTAAAGGTTGAATGTGTTCAGTGTTTATTTAAATTGGTATGGGAAAGCTTTACTAACATCCTTTTCTAATTGGAGCTGAGGTGACTTTAAAAAGTTACCTAATCAGTGGTGTGGGCCACTATTTGGGGAGCATTGTTAGTTCCTGGAGACTGAGGGTGACAGGAAAGGAAGGACATTTCTTCTTTTCTCTCTCTTTCTTCATTTTCACGCTCTGACTTGTCACCTACTCCCATCCTGCTCTGTCGTCCCCTCATTTGTTTCATGTACCACCCAGCAGCCACCCCTCAGAGGTCATTTACCAACACCAGACATTGGAGACGCAAAGATGGATGAAATGCTTTTCCCAGCTGCAGACACTCCTAGCCCAGTGGATAGTGACCCTTCATGAGTGGACAGTGCTTTCAGGTTGACGGAGCACAGTCACATTTGTTGTGTTTTGAGTCTCACGAGAACTGGGGAGACAAGCCAAGGCAAGCATTATACATCTCAGGAGGAAGTTGAGGCTCAGAGAGGTTGCAGAACAGCTCCAAAGTCACACAGGTGGTGTTTGGCCGAGCCAGAATGAGAAGAGCCTTCTGGGTAATGGCCAAGCCCATAATCTCTGGCCATGCAGGGGCTGGCAATCAAAGGTTACAGGAATTGGTGGGATGGAGACAAAAACAGTCTGCATGGTAGGCAGGCCCCTGGGAGGAAAGTCCTCCTGAAACTGGAGTGTTTCAGGGATCAGGATTGCTCTCTCCGTTGCCTGGAAAAAAGTGAAGAGCTCAAATGACCTCCTCAGGCCAACCACTCTTTCATCCCTGGAAGTCACATTCTGGTGGCTAAGGAGTCCTGAGTCCCTGTTTATTCTCTATTCCACCTCCGTACCCTCAACCTCAGCCAGTTACAATGAGAGGAATTGGAGTTAAATATGCAATGAAGCCTGGGCAACATAGCAAGACCCTATCTCTCCAAAAAATTACAAAAAATTAGCCAGGTATGGTGATGCACACCTACAGTCACAGCATTTTGGAAGGCTGAGGTGAGAGGATCACTTGAGCCCAGGAGTTTGAGGCTGTAGTGAGCTATGATCGCACCACTGCACACCAGTCTGGGCAACAGAGCAAGACCCTGTCTCTAAATAATAATAATAATAATAAGCATCAAATGAAGAACATTTCTTCAGTGAGACAGGATGGGGTGGGGAGTCAATTACAAAAGGAACTTGTGAAGTAAAAACTGGCATGATGTCCTTTAATAGGTGACAGATAATGTTCTTTCTGGCTGGGGAGGACCCTGATGCTCTCACAGGTGGGGACAGGTTGAGGAAGGCTGTGGGCAGGAAGAGGGTGTGTAGGGGAGAAGTGGGATCTGAGTGGTGGCTTGGCTATGGTGCTTGAGTGAAACTGTGCTCATCCCCAGAAGGTGTGAGTGCTCAGGGCTTCTGCCATTCCTCTGACATTTCATGCTGGCCTTCCTGAAGGCAAGAGAGGGTGGAAAAGAGATAACCTCTCAGAGTTCCACAAGGCCCTGGTTCTCCCATTCGGGAAGTTTTTCCTACAGAGTATTCTGGATTTTCAGGGAGGCAGTGTGAGGTTTGGTCAGACTGATCATCAGATTTAGTAGGGGAACTTTAAGAAAAGACCGAGTACGGGCCCACCCATGAGATTCAGATTTGATAGGTCCAGATGGGGCTGGGAGCCTGAATGTTTGTTCTAAAAGAGCAACATCCTAATCCAAATACCAACTATTTGTTCACTGGAAATGAGGTGCAATCAATTTCCATCAGTGTGGAGGAGCTTGGTGGGAGGCCAGCCGTAACATATTGTTGCCTGGGTATGTTATATTTGCAGTCTGCACCTTAAATCCCAGCTCTCCAGAGAAGCTGGGGTGGGTCATTCTAAAGTGTAAAGTGTTCTAACACACTTTAGATTGGCCTCTTTAAGCAACAACAGTTTTACATTGTTAGCCATTGTGTTTGTGGTTCTCTATAAAATGTGTTATATGCATCCCTGCCTTCTTACACGGAGTAATGCAAGCATAAATGTAACCTTTTCTTGGTGTCCCAAGGGTATGTTAGAAACCTTAATTAATGGACTGGGCTCTGATTCAGTGGGGTGTATGGGAAAATTTGCTTACGCCAAATGGTCCCCCGAGGTTTTGAGTTTTGTGCCTGCTCTTTCCTTTTTCCAGCTGTGCCTCTTGCTGACGGATGTCCCTTCTTGCTAGACACAATGTATGTGTCTAAAGCAAATTTTTCTTCACTTTTAATTTGCATTTCTTATATGGGCTTGGACAATGGATAACTAAAGTTCTTATAACTGAGTAGGGCACCTTGTGGTAAACTTCCCATCCTCTGTTCCACACCTCCTCCCGGAGTAACAGCAGTGAAACTTGGGGTTGCCTAAGGGGATGGCCTTGACAGGTTTAAGGGTACGTATGCTGTTTAGCTTTAGCAGGGGTTGGGCCATAAATGGACACATGACACAATTTTGACTAATGGGATTCAAGGAGAGGTTTTTGATTTCTAGAAAAGTTCTTCCTCTTTATCAATAAAGAGCCACCAGAAGTCATTCTCTAGGTAGATGTTAAACAAGGAAGGCTGCCCTGACTGTTCTTGGCAGCTGAATTAAAACTTCAAGAACTTTCTTTTTTATTATTTATTTATTTATTTATTTATTGAGATAGAGACTCGCTCTGTCGCCCAGGCTGGAGTGCAGTGGCACAATCCCAGCTCACTGCAATCTCCGCCTCCAAGGTTCATGCGATTCTCCTGCCTCAGCCTCCTGAATAGCTGGAATTACAGGCGCCTGCCACTGTGCTTGGCTAATTTTTTGTATTTTTAGTATAGATGGGGTTTCGCCATGTTAGCCAGGCTTGTTTCGAACTCCTGACCTCGTGATTCGCCTGCCTTGGCCTCCCAAACTGCTGGGATTACAGGCATGAGCCACCGCACCTGGCCACCTTTCTTTGGGAAGAGGCCCCCTGAGGATGGAGAATGGCAGGATGTGGAATTTTAGCGGCTGGCAGAGATGGAAAGAACCTGAACTGCATGATTTTTTTTTTTTTTATCTCTAAAGCTCCTCTCATGTGAATTATTCTATTTTCTTTGGTTTAAGCCTCTTTGAATTGAATTGGGTTTTGGGTTACTTGAACTAAAAGCATGTCAATGGTAAATACTGAGTGGATGAACTAATAGTGTGTGGGTGCACAGGGAAGCCTGAGGCTTTAGTGGGGGCACTTTGTTACTGTGTTTCGGTTTCTCCAAAGGTGGTTTTATGTTTTGATTTGGAAGTAGGCTTATTTCTTTATGAGATTTCCAGGTGGGTAGTGACTGCTTCTCATTCACTTTTGTGTCCTCAATACTTGTCGCAGTGCTGTGCACTTACTGGACATTCAAAAAACTTAAATTGACTTGAACTCAGCCATCTGCAGGTGTCTGCAGCGTGCTTTCCCCTTCTTGGTGGTAACTATACCTGCTTGTTGATCTTTACCTATCACGGTCACTGAGATGATAGACATATGACACACTATGGATGCTAGTAATTTTTTTGTAGTGCTTTCCAGTTTACAAAGCACCACCTCATCTTTATCTCCGGAAATAAGTATGTCTGGGGTCATCACCATTTTACAGATAAGAAAACTAAAGTACTGTGTGTTTACGTGAAGTTTAATTTTCTGACTAGTTCTTAACAAATTTAATTTGGAAATGGCATCCAAAGGATTTTCTTTGAGAATAAATAACCCTGTGCTCAAAAAGGAATCCCTCTTTTAATATTTATCCTAAACAAGTGTCCCACTGTTTGCTGAGACGTGAATGACTTATAATGATCAACGTCTGCAGGTCAGGGCTTCAGGAGGCTAATTTGGCTGGGGACTGCCCCTGCCTCCCACGGCTCCCTCCAAAGAACTGCAATTTGCTGTCAGGTTACAACTCTTCAGGATTCACAGCTTGAGCTTCTCACTTAGTTAATTGGTGCTTATTCTTCAAATTGGGTTGTTTTCGCCAGTAGAAGAGAAGCAGGAGTTTGCATCTGTCTGCTGCTCTTGCAAGCTTTGCAGCAAGAAAATGAACTGGGAAACTTGAGGTGTCTCTACTTAGAATGGTGTTTATCCACACAAAAGCATGTGGGAGCAGGACACTGAGTAGGTCCGCTTCTGAGGGAATGCATGGGTTCTCCTGTGTCTTTCAAGACTGGCAGGCTCCTTTGGAATGCAATGCACTGGGTTAATGGAATAGTGAAAGTTGAGCTCCACCTGCAATCCCCATCCGTGATGCCTGTCCACCTGACTCCAGCACAGGGCTCCAAGAATGATGCCCTCCAGACTCCTCTTCCCTTGCTCTCTCCCCAAATGGGTTTCACCCATTTGTGTTTTCCGGCACTTGGGTTTCTCCATCCTTGTGCTCACTGGGGCCTCCTGACATGCTGGGATGCACAGCCTATTCTGATTCTTGTGCCTTGGTTGTCTAGCTGATTTCTCTTTCACTTCAAAACACCTATAGAAATTGTTGCAGAAAACACTTATTTTGACATTGTTTCAAAAATGGCATTGCATGTGTATCTTGTCTCCTGGAGGGCAAGGATTGCGTTTTACATTGCTTTTGGAGGAATGAGCAGCGCCCAGCATGCACCTTATCGTGTAGAATTTAGAGTTATCAGAGGAGTTTGTTACCCAATAAGTGCCTGAGGAATGTCATCACCTCTTCTTTTTGCTTTATGGATTCCCTGTGCTCGCTCCTCATGCCACTAAGTACCTTGCCTGGCTACTCGCTGTGAGGTTGAATGCAGGTGTTGCCAGGCCTGGGCTTTTAAGGCCATGAATGGGTGTGAACTTAGCTCATGTTGTCTAAATGCATTCTTCAGTACATTATAAATGTAAATTATAAATGTACATTGAGTACATTATAAATGCATTCTTCAGCACATTATAAATACATTCTGGATTTTTGGTCACTGGGAATTATGAAGGGGAGAGAGGTAGGAAGAGAAGAGTTGGATAGAGTGGGGCAGATGTATTGAGTATGAAGGGAAAAAGGTTTGAAGATTCCTCCACTGCCCCAATGGCTGCGGCTCTTTGTGAATTTTCTGCTGCCACCAGCTAAGGTTTAAAAAAACAGTGGGGGTCAGGGTGGGTGGTTCCTTCTCCAAAATCTATGGTTCTTGGACTTGTTTCTCTTTTTCTCTATGATATGCCTGCTGCTCCCCAGGCCTCCACAGAAAAGTTCATCCCAGAGAGGCTGAGCTGTGACCAGTGGCTGCCACCCACTGTGTGAGAGAGGGTGGGGATGCTGAGGTCATTCTCACATTCAGACTCCCCTGAAATCTTCCTTCAAGCATTGGCTGTCTGAGTTTATGGTCTCTTCCCACTGCCTTTCCTTCTTCTCCAGCATCACCCCCTACCCCCTGCCACATTTTGCTGGGGCCCAGTACCTTGAGCTCTGCGGGTCTCTTGGATACGAAATCTGCCCTGCTCCTCCCAGGGCTGCCTCCTGGGGATCAGCCAGCTCCCCGTCTATTGTAGTCCCTTGCAGAGCGAGGCCAAGCCTCTGGGATTCAGCGTGTGCTCCCACTTCATCCTTATTTCTCACCTCAGGTGGTTCTCCACCTGGAGTGGATCGACTACCACCATGTACGCAGGTATCTGAAAGTATGGGGCTGTTTTGGGTATCCAGGTGACTGGGGTACCCTATTGTCATTTGGTGGCCAGGGATGCTAAATCCTTGCAGCTCACCAGGAAGGTGCATCCCTCAAAAAATGCCATGGCTCTCCTGTTAAGAAGCACTGTGCACCCCAGGCTAGAGTTCCGGCTTTAGTTGCAGTCACAGTAGGTTTGAGTCCCTGGGTTTGAGTTCCTGCTCTGCCACCTATTGGCCCTGTTACTTTAGTTCCCTAGCCTCTGTCTCCTCACCTGCACCCTGGAGTGATGACAGTGACCCCACTTCACAGAGCTTAGATAGAGTTAGATTTGTGAATATACCTAAAGCACTCTGGACGGTGCCAGGTGCGTGCCAAATGCCAGAGAGGCATTTGCTGTTATGACGCCCTTTACAGCCTCTTCCTGCCTGGCCTCCAGGGCCACCCCTTTGGCCTCAGCTTGAAACTGTTGTCCTGGCACTTGCCTCAGGACGACTGGGCCGTGGCCACCATGACCGAGAACCTTGGCCCAGGGTTTGCACCTGCGCTACCTCTGGGACCTGCTCCCCATGCCCCATTCCTTCCCAGTCCAGCTCCTCCCTCCTGCCCTTGCCCTATTCTATCCTTCGGGAGGGCTGCTCCTTTGTTCCTTTTTTTTTTTTTTTTTTGAGACAGAGTCTTACTCTGTCGCCCAGGATGGAGTGCAGTGACCCAATCTTGGCTCACTGCAACCTCTGCCTCCTGGGTCCAAGCGAGTCTCCTGCCTCAACCTCCCGAGTAGCTGGGACTACAGGTGTGCACCACCACGCCCAGCTAATTTTTGTATTTTTAGTAGAGACGGGGCTTCACCATGTTAGCCAGGATGGTCTCGATCTCTTGATCTCGTGATCCGCCCGCCTCAGCCTCCCAAAGTGCTGGGATTACAGGCGTGAGCCACCATGCCCGGCCTGTTCCTTTTATTAGGAGTCTATTTTCGTGGCTCTCTTTTTCTTTCTGTCCCCATAGCTGTTGTGGATATTTGTTGTTTTCTTCTTTACACAGGCTGTTTTAGCCTGTGTAGATTCTTAGGCCCCACTCCAGAGATTGTGCTGCAGGATGTCCAGTTGGGACCAAGTATCAGCGTGAAACCAGATGCTGGCGGTCTTCATGGAGCCAGCCTCCCGCTCCATTGGTTCTGTCTGTATGACTGCTCCTCCCTGGGGAGGGGAAGGAGAAAGGGAGGGTCCTTGCTGCCCTCAGCCCCAGGAGGTAGAGTCTCATTTGTGGTTACAGCTGTTCACCATTTGCCTCAGGTACAGATGTCATTATCTTTGGTGGGTTTAAAAAAAAAAAAAATCTACTTAAGGCCGGGCGCGGTGGCTCATGCCTGTAATCCCAGCACTTTGGGAGGCCGAAGTGGGTGGATCACCTGAGGTAGGGAGTTCGAGACCAGCCTGGCCAACATGGGGGAACCCCCATCTCTACTAAAAATACAAATCAGCCGGGCATGGTCACGGGCGCCTGTAATCCCAGCTGCTTGGGAGGCTGAGTAACGAGAATCGCTTGAACCTGGGAGGCGGACATTGAAGTGAGCCGAGATCGCGCAACTGCACTCTTGCCTGGGCGACAAGAGCGAGACTCCGTCTAAAAAAAAAAAATCTACTTAAAATTCTACATTTATATTTTCTTCCAGCTGGGGACATGCCTCAATTCTAAATTGCTGCTTTGGGAAATGAAAGATGATAGAAGGTGAGAGGAGGCATTGCTTTCCCTTAGGAATGTGGTGTAGTGGGAAGGGGGGCCTCCGGGCTGGAACTTGACTGCCTGGGTTTCTAGCTCCAACTCCATCACTAGCTGTTGTGTGACCTTGGTTGAGTCACCTACCATCTCTCGCCCTCATTTTCCCCATTTCTAACATGAAAGGGTTGGACAGGTTGGACTTGCTGAAGTTGTCTTCCCACCCTCAAAGTACTGTAAGTCAATAAGTCTATTTAATTGTGCTGACAGCTTTAGAGTGGCTAATTAATGAGAGTTTAGTGGGAACACAATTAAGTGATAATGAAGACCTCAGAAGTAAATCTCTCTACTTCTTGTAATGAGTTGAGCAGATGAGACTTGGAGTGTCTTTTCACTGAGTAGAGCCCCTGGGAAGAGGGAACAAAGAGCCCCAGGCTCCTACTTGGGGACTAAAGGAGGCCAGGAGTCAGGGATGAAGTCATACCTCAGGGGAAGCTGGGTAGCTAGCTGACTATCCTGTAGCCAAATGGGTGGACTAGCAGGGTAGGCCTGGAGCTTTGTGGGGTGGAATGGAATATTGGCAGCTCTGCAGACCTGGGTAACACTGACTCAGCCTTCTGTCCATTTCCAGAACATGTTCACCTGCTTTGCCTTGTGGAATCCTCTCACATCTGGTGAAATAGATAAGCCTGGAACTTTTATCTTTCCCATTTAACAGATGAGAAAAGGAGGCTCAGAGCGGTGACTGGCCCAAGGTCAAGGAGCTGATAAGTGATAGATCAGGATTCAGCCAGGATTCTTGATCCCAAAGCCCTGTCCTTTCCGCTCTACCTGACTAGCTCCTCCAGTCTGCCGGCCAACCTCTGTGGTCTGCTGTGAGTGGCCGACCCCAGAGTGAAGTGGGTCTTGCTGTTCAGAGCTCTCCCAGAGGGTTTGCCAAGCCTCCCTGGGCCTTGGCTTTGTGGATGGGCCCTGGGAGAGGGAAAGATCAGCTTGGTATACGAGGTGGGGATGCCTGGTCTGTGGTAAGAAGGCCCCAAGGGAGGCTTCTGTGAGGCTTCTCAGCGTCTTGATAGGCTGTGGCCTTGCTGCTGAGAGCTGGCTCAGCCAGGTACATCACTGTCACCGAGCTCACCATGGCGGTCGTCAGGTAGTGTTTGCTGCCTGAGGTTGCATCAAGCTGGGAATGCCCTAAGGTGGGGGCATGAGGAAGAGAAGGGGTGATACCTACAGGCTGGGGTATCTCTGTCCCAAGGAGACAAACTATAACAAGAACTAGTGAGGAGAAAGGCCCACTCTGGGTGGTGTGGGGCAGGAGCAGGGTCTCCTGGCCTGTGGGTAGAGGCCTCAGGCCGATGAACTTCCCTCAAAGACTCTGGCTGCTGGTGACTTTGGCTGCAGAGACACAGACCTTGACCTTTCCCTTCTGAGTGAAACAGGGCGCAGGCATTATGCAGAGATGCAGCATCTTTGCTGCAGAGGGAGGGAGGAGGCAAGGAAAGGAGGGAGCAAGCATTCGTCTGGGTCCTGCCCTAGAAATGCTTCAAGTAATAAAATCAGGATGACTTAAGAAACCCATTACCCCTCTTGGCCTCCCACGGCCACCAACATACCCTGGTGGAGATGGGGAGGGGAGAGGCCTGGGGACCAGCCAGGTAACGTGGCCTCAGTCTCCTGGCCTGTGAACCAGGGGATGGGGTAAGGTCCCCAACAGCTCTGACCTCAGGCGGGTCTGGAGGAGAGAAAATCTTCTGGGGAGGGGCAGACGAGGGATTGAGAGGAGATGCCAGAAGGAAAGGAGAGAAGAGGAGGAGCTAGAGGAGAGGAGAGGAAACTGAAGGAGGCTGAGGAGAGGGGAGGTGAAGAAAGCCATGAGAAAGTGACCAACCCACAGAACACAGGTGTTCGAGTCTCTGCCTTGCCACGGAGAAATCTGTGACCTGGGTCCGGTCAGGCACTCTGAGCTTCGGCTTCCACACCTGAAGAGGAGATGGCAGTGCCCACTGCACTGTTGTGAAGGGGGAAAGGGCAGTTTACAAACCATAAGTGCCACACAAAATGATACGTTGAATTCACAAGAAAAAAGCAAGAAAGGAGGTAGGGAAGGTGGAGCCAGGGCAAGAGGAGAGAGCTTTTTCGGAGCTTCCCTTCCCTGGGGTGTGGACACAGGACAGCAAGTGGGAGTGGCAAGTAAAGAACCCAAAGGTGGACCAGAGAGGGAACCAATCCTCCCTTGGTGAGGCTGTTTGCACCCTCTCTGGGAGACAGAATCCGGGGGCTCCCTTCATCTCTAGCTGAGGGATCTTTGCCTGTGCAAGAACATTCCTCATGGGGGCTGGGCAGGTCGAACGTGACTCCGGCTTCCTTCCCGGAGGCCCAGGGCAAGGACAGGGCAGTCTTGGGCTTTGGGGTCTCACAGAACGTCCCAATTCTTGTCAGACTTAAACTCTTGAAGGGCTGAGGAGGCTGGTGTGAGGGGTGCACGGTTATAAAAGAAAGCCCTTGACAGAATCCTGCACAGGAAGGCTAGAAAGACAAAAAGAGAAAAATATGGCGGAAGAACATTCTGGAAAGTCCCAAACCAAGACAGTGCTCTCAGTCCATGTAGGCGTAGCCCCACAGTCCCTCCTTCCACTGCTCGTGCCTGGATCTTGGCATGTGCGAGGCCAAGGCGGGGAAGCACGGGGCCGGGGTCAGGGCAGCCAGCTCCCCTGGCAGGCTAGATTTATGATTTGGCTGAGCTGGGGAGAGAGGGAGCCTGCGACAATCCAGGGTATGAAAGGCAGCCCAGTGTTTCCTAGAGCAGCCGTGGTGCCAAAGGCAGGGATGTCCATCTGGCCTTTTTATGTAGTACATTTGTCACCCGGATCCCGGGGCCCAGACAGCCTCCCTTCTGCCACCTGTAGCCGCCAAGGCCAGCTCCCACTTTCGGCAGCCTCTGTTGTGGGACCTGCAATCCCAGTAGATGCTGAGTGTGTGTGTTGGGGAAGAGCTGCCCCCTCCCTTGGGACCCTCTTAGGTTTCGCCCTCCAGCTGGCGCCCATCCAAGTTGGTGTCTACTCAGTGTTCTGTGGGGATGAAAAGCCCTGGAGTCAGAGAGGGGAAAGGCCCTCAGTCTAGTGCTGTGATCTCAGGCTGTGTTCTGAGGTGTTCAGAGCACCTCCAAGCCACCTTAAGAGCTGCTGAAGGAGGCTGACAGCCAGGCTCCAGCCCTTGACCCATCAACGTAGCTCTGCTTCTGTCTGATCTGGATATATACAGACATTTTAGGTAAGATGTCACTTGAATAATGAGAAATGGAGGCTCAGAGTGGTGAGAATGGGTTCTGCTGCTGAAAAGTAAACAGTTTGAAGACCACAAATCTGGTCTCATTTCAAAGAGGAAGATACAGTGGGCCAGAGAAGACCAGCAGCCCAGCCAATTGTTGGCAGAATAGGGACGAGAACCCAAACCTCCTGGCCCCCAGCCGTGATCTCCCCATGATACTGGGCTGTCTCATTTGAGGTGCTGGCCTGAGCATTTATGGCCATCCTTTCTTTTCAACCCCAGGGCCTCCCTCTCAAGCTTGAGTGCTGTGTCCTCTCAGCTTTACCTATGCTGGGGGGGGCTTCAGGATGTAAACCATGTGTGGCCCAGGCCAGCCGCTTTCAGGTGTGAATCAAGACCTCTGTGGCTGACCCATGATTACAGCTTCCTCTGCCCAGAGCCTGTCTCTGGTGTGGCAGGGTGTGGCCACCCTGTCATCCCAGGGGCCGTTGGTGGTTATTGAGGGTTTTCTGGTAGAGTGTAGGCCATTCCCTTTTCTTCCCTTTTGGTCTCTGGAGAAACTTGTCCTGTTCTACTCAGGCCTCCATTTGTCCATTTGGGATTCTGATGGTTGTTGCTGACCCAGCCACCCTCTGCCATGGTCCCTGGGTTCTGTTCCAGAAAATGCCAGACTAACATTTTTCCCAGGCAAGCAGCTCTCTCCACCCCCACCACCCGATGCCCTGCTTCTCACAGGTTCCCTCCAGCCCTGGCCATGGTCTTGGTCCCCAGCTTGGCTTGCCCTGGGTTACATTCCACCTCCTTGGCTGGACTCGCTTTTCCAACCTGACATGTTGCCCCTCCGCCTCTCCTCTCTGGGTTTATACCCCGGCTTCCCTCCTGCTAAACACCCCTCTCAGCTCCTTCCAGCCAGGCCCTTCCCCTTTAAGCAGCTCACCTGGGGGCCTCCTTCCCACTGCAAGAGCCACCACCTCCGTTTCCCAGGATTCCGTAGAAGAAGAAATAAAGGATCCAGCATCTCTGAGGGCCAGGCATCGTGGGCGGCACTGTACCCATTTCATCCCATTTGATTTCTCACAACAGCCCTATGAAGTAGATATTAATATTCCCATTTGTCATATAGGGAAACCAAGTCTCAGAGATTTAGCAGCTTGCTCAAGGTCACACAGTTGATAAATTTACATTCCTGGTCCTGCCTAACCCCTGAGCCAAGGCAGTCAACCACAATAGCAAGCTGCCTAGGCGGTCACCTCGCATGGTCAAGCCAATAACCCTTAGGACTAGGGTGGCACAGCCTGTGGTGATCTGTCTTCAAAGAGCTCCTCCCAGTACCAAATCCCTCACTCTGTTTACCTTGCTCCCCATTTCTCCCTACAGACCCATCAGCACACACCCATCATGGCAGGGAAATGTAGGAAGGAGAGGCAGGGGCCTCCCTGCTTTCACAGGCCAAGAAAGAGTAATCACTTTTGTACTCGTTGAGAACCACCATAATTGTTTGCAAAGAAGGAGGTAAATATGAAAGCCATAGATGGGGTCCTGGCCTCCTCTGTCGTAGCCAAGATATGAAACAGAGAGGTGTTCAGACCTACAGTGGCTAATCTTACAGGAGAGGGAGAGACGAGAGGCTGTGGAATATCCTCTACTCCACACTACACTCTCTGCAGTCCTGGCTTCCCTCCAAATGAATTGTGCAGGCAGCCTGGAGTTACCACTCACTCTTGTTATCTGTGGGGTGTCTTGGTGGGCAGCACAGAGGAGGGAAGGTTGAGGAAGTCGGGCTGTAGTGGCGCCAGGCTGATGGCACACTCCAGAAGGGCTTGCTGTCCTCCCAGCCCAGGACCCACAGGAAGCCTGGTGAAGAGGATATGGCTCTGAGATGGGGCCAGATGAGGAGAGGCTTCTGAGGCTTATGGAGAATGGGCGTGGGGACAGGTGGGCTTGAGGCAGGGGGGACAATGACCAAAATGGGAGCATAAAAGGACCCGGGCTGGGAAAAGGAGGGGCGATGCCGCTGACTATTTCGTGAAATTCTTCTTCCACAGTTGTTCCCCGAGAGTATTCGGCAGGGGGAGCTGACTGCTGACAGCAGCAGCTGTGGGGGAGGCAGGAGCGGGAGGGGTGGCATTATCACCCTCCCAGAGCTGGTGGCAAGGGGGCGGGGAGGAAGGGATGGTGTCTCCTGCCTGTTCTGGAATCTATGTCTCTCACTGCCCATCCCCCTGTCTCCAAACCCAGGAGGAGAGAGGGATTGGATGAAATTAGAGAGGGACAGATAGACACTCTGGGAAGATGCACGCACTGCTTCTCACCCTCCACTCTTGCTCACATGCACACATACAGTCTCTCACACACTCTTACACACACTCTTTCTCTTCCTCGCTGTCTCACTCTCTAAGCCAGGGCATTACACCACTGGTCTCTGGTCCAGCCAAAGTTGGAGTATTCCTGGGACGAATAATCCACCCCACGAGGATAAATCATCCTAAACCATCCTCAGGCAGCTTTGAGGAAACACGGGAGAGGAAGCCAGCCCTCGTGGGGTGGCCAGGGCTTGGCCAGCTGGGAGGACAGTCTGGCGCTGGTGATTGGTGTGTCACAGCCGGGCTGCGAGCTGCTTCCAGTGCTTTTGTCTGGCGCTAGGAGTGAGGCTCAGCAGTGTGAGGGACAATCGGAGCTGCTCGGGGGCAGGCTGCCGCGTTGTGTCCTGCTTTCCGGCGGCCAGACCAAACCGCCTGGAGCTGCTGGTCAGGTTTTCTTGCTGACCTCACCTGAGCACAGTGGCCTGGGTGGACTCTGCAGGGAAATGTTGTTTTCTCCATGTGAGCAGTAGCAGCAGTCCTGGCTACCCTGGACTGAGAACTCCTCATCAGCCCCAGGAAGCCGGGAGCCCCTTTCAGGGATCTGGAACCGGCGTGCCTGTGGCCCCAGGACTGCTCCCAGGCATGGGCTGAAGTCCTGACCTCTGTCGCTGGGGGCGAGGAGTGGGAGAGCCCAGCTGCTGCCTGGGCTTTGGCAGACAGCAGGCTGATGGTGCTGGCTTCCGCGGGACTGCTTCTCCTGCCTGCTGTCTGATTTCCCTGCATGGTACCCGCAGCTGAGCTGCTACGGGTGAGTACTTGGACAGATGTCCCTTTCTGCGTTCGCTGGGATGTACCCAAGTGAGTCACAGTGGACCAGCTCTGAAGCTGTATTTTCAGAGAGACTAGACATTAGTTTGCCTCACCTCATACCAATTGGATGGGGTGGGAGATCTAGGGAGCAGGGCCAATAGGGGTGAGGAGGTGGGGCATCAGGGAGCTGGGGCTGCAGGTATTTTTCTCAGGAGTCAGGAGACACTGGAAGGAGAAGTTTCTCCTACTGCTTCCCTCTCCTGGTTGGGTAGAGACGTGTCTAAGAGCATGTGGAGGGCTGGTGTCTCTGAAATGCCCCACACCCACAGGTGCTCCAGGCTTTCACTTGTACTCTTGCTGCATAACCCCTGCTAGGTGAAGCGCACAGAACGCAGAGTGAGATCTGCCCTTTCCTTTCCCTGGCCATGTGGCTTATCCCTCCTCCCACGCTGTCATCATCATCCCGGAGCCATTGAAAAGTCTCTGTGATCCTTCTGCTTTTGCCCTGGAGCCCCTGACCCGTGGGCTGCTGGGCTTCACAGAGTCATTTTGCTATCAGCACTGCCAGGAAAGGGCATGGGAACTCTTTTTTTCTTTGCAAACAGTGGTGGGTCCCCACTTAGAACGTGCACAAAATGAAACACAATGAGGGTGGAGAACCACAGCCCTTGGACCCAGGGACCCTCTGTTATAGCCTGGACCCCTGCCTACCCATCAAAACCCTTCCCTTTGGTGGTTACAGTTTTGTTTTCAGCTTGGGCTGCCTCCAGGAATAAGGAGGTCTAGGAGGTCGTCACACACTTCCTGTATCTGTAATGGGTTCTCAGCCATCTGTTTTGCTGTCACAGGGATGCCCATCTTCCTAGAATTCCTAACATGCCTATGATCATGTTTTCTCTCCTTTGTGATAGTATGGTCTTTGCTTATATCTCCCTAAGTTTCATACGATGAGTATGTTTCGACAAGATAACCTCTGAGGTCCCATTGGGAACATTTCCAACTTTCCAGAGGGTTGTGTGTGGGACAACTCTGTGGTGCACCCCCACCCCCACCAGTATACCCCAATCCTTTGGAGCTTGCCTGAAATCTAAGGCAGGGCTGAAGGACCGTGATTCTGACTCATTTGAGATTTTCCTTCTTACAACTCACTCAGTAATCATGGCATGGAGGGTGCAGCAGTGTTTAGGTCAAGGTTTCTCAACAGCAGCACATTGAAAATTGGAGATGGATAATTCTTGATGTGGCAGAAGGGGACTGTCTTATGTCTTGTAGGATGTTTGGCAGCTTCCCTGGCTTCAACCTGTGAGATGCCAGTAGCACCTTCATTTGTGACAGCCCAAAATGCCTCCAGACATTACCAAAGGTCCCCCAAGGGCAAAATTACTCCTGGCTGGGAACTACTTGTTCAGGTTAACACTGCTGCTGCTACATCTTCTCCTTGGGCCCTCATGTGGCCTTTGGTCCCGTGAGACTTGGTCTCATCCTAGCCAAGTGAAGTGTAACCATGTCTGGCCTAAGAGTGCAAAGGCTTGTGCTCTGGGCCTGTGTGATCTTGCCCACGTTCTCACCTGATCCTGACTGGAGAATCACTTCTCCCAGCCTCCACCAATCTCCAGCTCTTTCTAGTGGAAATGCGGTGGTGAGGCTTGGCTGCTGGTTTGGGTCCTCCATCTGTGCAGTGTGAAGTCTGGGAAGGAAAATCCCACTGTAGGGTACCACCGTTCCTTCTTGACACCTGCCCAAAAGCTAAAAGTGGCATCAAGGCCAGGATGGGTTTAGCATCCAGAGCATGTGTGAGCATACACACGCATGTCCATATATGTACACATACACTTGCTGGCAGCTTTCTGGGTCCTGTACTGAATGTGAATGATGTGGAGGTGAGCCCTGCCTTGGGGAGCTGTTGAGTGAGACAGACATTATGTTCTGCACCAATAATGAAATAAATCAATCGAGAGGATTCTGTGTCTTGCTTGGATTCAGTCTCATCTTAAAGGCAAAATACTTCTGAGAAAGAGTAAGCAAAGGAGAAGAGCCTCATGAGTTTCTTGTTATCAGAACCCCTGTGGGGTCACAGGGATCCTGTTCTTCATCGGTCCAGGAGGGCTCCATGAAGGAGACCTTCCAGAACCTATGATGTGAACAGGAGGCAGTGTGGTTGTGTGTGCGTGTGTGCACATGTATGTCATACATTGTGAAGCCCTCGGGTCCTTCTCTTACCTGACAGTGAGTTTGGGGGGCAGGTAGAGAAGACAGCTCATGAGTGCCCTTGTCTCCTCCCATGCAGGCGAAGTTACACCTGGTTGAGAACTACTGGTTCAGGTGAACCCTGCTGCTGCTGCTGCTACACCCTCTCCTTGGGCTCTCATGTGGCACTGGGTCTCAACATGGCCAAGTATTCGGCCAAGGGCAAAATCTTTCTGCTTAGGAAGTATTTCCTCCTGTGTAGGAAAAAAGGTACCGCCCTTCTTTCCATGTCTCCCATTGACTCTGCAGAAACTTGTCCTCAAAGCTGGAGGGCAGGATCCCCAGCTCCCCCTTAGCAGAGGAGGGACTGATAGGAAGCCTCATGTTGCAGAGAAGTTATTGGCCAAAATCCAACTTGTGGAAGGGAGCTGAGAGGTGCTCCAGGTGCCATCAACCAACAAATCATCTCTTAATCAGCCTGCTGGGCTTTGAAATGCCTTGTATGATCCATTTCAGCAGATTTTATCTCTAATGATGCTCGATTCTGGTAGGTAAGTTTACAATCTCTAAACAGCATCTAAAGGACAGGGACAGGGAGGTGGCTGGACAGTGCTGCCTGGGATCTTTAGTCACCCCAGACAAGCCACAGCATATTATTTTTAGGGCCCTGCATCTTCATGGTCTCTGCCTAACTACGCGGAATCAGTTTGCCCCTAGCAACTGTTTGGGAGCCTTCACCCTTCTCCTCTTTTTCTGACCTTTACTCTCCCAAGGAGCCAATTTTCTCTGAAAAGCTCAACGGACATTGGAGTAAGGGAGATAAATCTCGCAGATGGGCAGCTTTGGGGTAATAAGCAATTCTGTGATTTGCACCTTTCCAACCTCTAGGGTGTAATGCTCTAAGGTTTGCAGTTTCATGGCCCCACGACAGAGCTGGGTCCCATCTACCCTGTGTCTATTCTGTTCTGTGCTGGTCTGTGAAACTTCCAGAAGTGACATGAGGATTACCCAAAGTGGAACAGAGACAGAGAGGTCCTTCAGAGCCCCAGAGGCCCTCGTGGGCTGCCGCAGAAGGCAAAGCACATGTCCATGAGACCAGGCACGGAATCAGGAAGCCTTACCAGAGCCCTGGTGGGCCAGTCCAGGGTCGACTATGAGGGGAAGGTTCAGAGCCAGGACACTGCCTCTGCAGCCTCAGTGTAGCTCTGCAGTTGGGACTTTTCTCCCCACAACTAAGCCTGGCAACATCAGGCAGCAGGCCCCAGCTCACAGCCCTCCCTGACCCACCAGCAGCCTCTGTGTGGCTGCTGGGAATCTGCAGGGGCTCTGAGCCTCCCATCTGAAACTGATGGGACAAGGGGCCATCTGTGGACAATAGGAGCTTCTCATAGGGTTAGGGATTCCAAGACCGGTCTCCCAGAGCAGGGGTGTGGACTCTCTCAGAACATACGCTGGTTAGATGCAAAAAGATTGTTTTCCTCTGGCAGAGCAGTGAGAAAGATGTGGAGGGGACATTTTGGAGAAAAGGGACTCCTGTCCATACTGTGCCAGTTAGCAACAGAAGCCCCACTGGCCATCCCCAGCAGGTGGGATTATGCAGTGGGATTCCTCTTAAGTACACTGATGGCAGAGCCTGCTTCTCCAGAGCAGAAGGGCTGCATTCATGCCTGCATTCATTTCTTTATCCAACTTTTACCGAATGCTTACCAGACTAGAGCTAGGTGATGTGTCTCTGGCTTTGAGGAGCTCCCAGTCTCGAGGAGGACGAGGCTGATTGAGGTGTGGTAGCCCTCATGGGCATGAGAGCCCAGATGAGGCGAGATTAATTGGTTTTTCTGGCCATTCTCCCAGCAGAGCTTTCCAGGCCCCACCCCAAGGCCTTAGGAGATAACAGATGTGAAGTCAAGTCACAGCTGGAAGCAGCAGGCTTGCTCCCAAACTGCCAAGTCCTAGAGAGGCTTGTTAATCTGTGCCCCCCAGGACTGGCAGGAGGTTCCCCAGTCTCCCTCAATTGTCCACTCTGTGTTAATTGCTTTCCGTAATCTATGTGCTCCCTCTCTTCCTCCTGCTGCTGTCTGCCTGTCCAACTGGTCGCTTCATCCTCAGTTTCCCATTCCGCCCCTCCAGTAGGATCCAGGTGGTTGGGGTTCTGTAGACTCAACCTTAGCGCATGGGGGATACAGACGGTGTTTGATTTTAGCTGGGTATGGGCTTTGTCCTCTCCCTTCTGCCTCACCTCCACACTGGGGTTTCATGCTAGAGCTGGGTGCCACACCTTCTTTTCAGGAAACCTGGCTGTGAGTTCCTGGCTCTGCCATTAAAACCCTATCGCCTCAGTTTCCTCACCTACAAAAGGAGGGGTTTTCTAGAACAGTCATTCTCCCTATGTGCTCCTTGCACCAGCAGCAGCAGCATCACTTGGGGACTTTTTGAAATGCAGATTCTCGAGTCTCACCCCAGAGGGAGAATCAGGATCTCTGTGGTTGGGGGCCAGCAGCCAGGGTTTCTGCATGGCTTCTGGGTGGTTCTGATGCAGCTCAGGTTTGAAGATCACTACTCTTGCATGTCTCTGAGGCCCCCTTCCAACTGCACTTCTGTGGCTGGTCTCAGCATTTTCCAACTTGCGGTAAGTAACCAGTGACTTGCAAAGATCCAGTATCCACATTCTAGAGCACTGCCAGCTATTTTGCAGGTATCATAAAATTCTCAAAATTAAAAAAAAAATCCAAAAACCCAACCCCAACAAAACTCACTACTTATGTCCTGATTTTTCCAGAAAGGGATTCAAGGTAGTTTACATCCCCATTAATTTCAGTGGCTCTCTTCTCCCAGTCCCTGTCAGGAGGAGGCTGCAGATGTATCTGTGCAGTCCAGTGACCAATACAGGGCATCCGTCCATAGCCCACACCATGGCCACCTGAGAACCGCTGCTGCCCCAGCAGCATAAACACTCCTGCCCTTTCAGAGCCTCTGGGGAGAGTGGTGCCTCAGTGATTTTCATAAGGGCTCCATCCCCAAGGAGCAGAATGCCGGAACATCTCTCTCCTGCTGCTGGCATTTAGCCCATTGCTGAGTTAATTCAAGCAGTACTAATAACCAGTTTGAGGGAGAGAACCTCTTGCAGACCCCTAAATCCTACTCACTGGGGTGCTGATAGAAGGATAAGAATCCTGCCTGGCCACCTGCAGCCATTCAAAAACAGCATGTAAAGGGCCTGCCGCTAGCTGGATTCTGTGGAGATACCAAAAGAAGTAGAACTTTTGTCCCTGTCCTTTGTGAACCCATGTATGGGGGCGACAAGACTGTATCTTCAATGTTTAGTAGATTTCCCCCTCCACCTGCTTTTTTCCAGTCCCAGGACTTTCCCCTCTCCAAGATCTGTCTCTCTCTCCCCCCTGTCTTCCCAGCATCACTTTCCTGGAGGTCCTCAAACCCCAGCCCATCTGGCTCCATTGGGTTAAGCGCAGCATCCCTTTTTCCGCAGGTTCTGTGAGGGCCCAGCCCCAGCTGAGACCTTTCCTGGCCTTTCTCCCGTCTCCAAGGAGCCTGCAAGAAATGCAGCCTGAGAAAACAGCCTCCCTTCCCTTCCCCCACCTCTCCGTTCTTCCCCACAATCCCGGGCCCCACACAATCTCCCCAAGGCCTGCTAGCTCACGGCCCTCCTAAACTCATGTTTTATGCAGGAACATCCCCATTCTCATGGAAAGTGCAGCAAAGTTTGGGAAAGAATTTCAAACCTCTTTTGAAGATGGTGGAGCAAATGCAGGGTTATAGGGTTAACTTCAGCTGAGAGTTTTTTCTTGGCTGAGTGGACACCCCATTGGCAAGTGAGTGCGTGCGTGTATGTGTGTGTGTGTGTTCCTTTCTACCCACCATTTGCATTGCAGGGAAGTAGGGGGAAGACCAGCACACTTCACACTTACACACACCACACACACACACACACACACACACATATGCTCTGGGACTGCCTCATCTCCCAGTGCCCCCTCCTGCCTCTCTTGCCTTATGGGGAGCAACAGGATTGACTTATCTTGGATTTAAACATTCTTTGGATGCACAGGGAAAAGAGATCATTTGTTTTTCGAATATTAGAAGGAAAATGAAAATTTG
The DNA here is from genome assembly GCF_028885625.2 of Pongo pygmaeus. Classification (NCBI taxonomy): domain Eukaryota; kingdom Metazoa; phylum Chordata; class Mammalia; order Primates; family Hominidae; genus Pongo; species Pongo pygmaeus. The sequence goes on along the minus strand of NC_085930.1, from coordinate 55,766,028 downwards.
TGTGCAAGTTTGGTTTTGGTGATTTTTCAGAAGATCTCATGTCTCTTTGTTTCAAAATGTCAAAAATGGTTGTATATAATTGATTTAATAAACATGAAACTAGCTTTTTGGGTATATCAAATTGTATGTTGCAGTTTGCTCTGCTAATAATTTCAAGTTTCCTATTATAAAAGCACCTGTCCTTTCAGAAGTCTCGCATCCACTCTCTTCTGACACTTTTTAATAAGTAGGCAAAGCCTTGAACAGAAGAATCCATCTACAACACACTTAGAGTAAGACAAAGGACAGTATTATGCTTTCTGGACTTGGTGTTGGCAAGAAACAGAAAAGCACTTATTTTCAGAAAAGGAATTGTGAAAAGAAAGGAGAGGGAAACCCTTAAATCTCATTGAACACAATTTACTCCATAGAATTTTATCTAATCAGCCTCATTCTTTGAGCCATCACCTTGAGTCATTTTTGATTCTACTAACACTTCATTTTTATCGTCTTCCCAGAGTCCTGAAAACTGAAGATTTGCCTAAATTGGGACAAGCTTCTCTTTCTTTTCACATGTTAATTTATTTCTTGATTTGGACTATGTTTTTCCAAATATGGCTCCATTTCTTTTCACATGCAGTAGAAGACGGAAGGGGCAGATTGGAACCATAGGCTGGCGTGGCCACCCTGTTGGGGGATGCGATTTGCTTGGGAGATCCCCTAGCTTTCTCGGGGCTCACACCTCCTCCTGCAAGATTCCAGCTATCTGCAGCAGTGAGCAGCTGGGCGCTGGAGTTTGGGAGCTTTTTGGGGGTAGATCTATCAAATGCTGTGACCTTTCCCCTTTTACCTTTTCATAGATCTGCCTCCAAATCCTAGATCCAGTACTTTCACAGAAGCTGGAGGTGCTGGGGACATTTTTCTCATTTTTCTTTGTCTTTTCTTTCTTTTTTTTTTTTTTTTTTTTTAAGAGACACTCTATCACCCAGGCTGGAGTGCAGTGGTGCAATCATAGTTCACTGCAGTCTCCAACTCCTGGGGCCAAGAGATCCTCCTGTTCCAGCTAGGACAGAGTAACTAGAACTACAGGCAAGTGCAACCCGCCGGGCTAATTTCTTTAAAATTTTTTTTGTTTGTTTAGAGACAGGGTCTTGTTATATTGCCCAGGCTGGTCTTGAACTCCTGGCTAGAAGCAATCCTCCTGCCTTGGCCTCTCAAAGTGCTGGGATTACAGGTGTGAGCCACTGTGCCTGGCCATTTTTCATTACAGTAATCCATTTTAGTTCCTCTGTACTTATAAGTGGAAATGTACTTGGATTCTCAGGAACAATTGATTTTTCTGTAGGTCATTTAGAAAGGAATGTCAAACAAGTTGCATCATTATATGCAGACGAAAAGATTGATGTAGCTTTTTTAACTTAAAATCTTACGGTGTAATTTTTAGGAATGGTTGGGGAACATAAAAATACCCTATCCTAGACACTTTATTCATTCTAAAAAGTTTTAGGATCCAGAAACGTATTTGAAATCGTGTATTTTGAAGAAGTCTTTGGGAGAAACAAGGGGAAATTATTTTTCCCCTGTGATTTTTCTGGGCCTTTACATTTTCAGTTGTGTCCTTGGGGAATTGCCTGTGTCAGACAAATTTAGAATAAAATCTAATTTCCTCTTTCCTTCTCTGAAGCTTTCTTTTTAATTACTTTTTTTTAAGTAGAACTTTTTTTCAATTTAAATTTTCCTTCAGATTCAGGGGATACATGTGCATGTTTGTTATGTGGGTATATTGTGTACTGGTGGGGATTGGGCTTCTAGCCTACCGATTACCCAAATAGCAAACATTGTACCCAATGGGTAACCTTTGTCGTTATTCTTAATGAAAACTATTTGTGATGTGCCCAGGATTCTGCTGTGAGTTTTTGTTGGAGCAGAGGAGCCCCAGAGGGAGAGAGAGCAAAGAGACAAAGATATGGGCCCAAACAGAAGCCACAGACGGACGTGAAGAGGCATGGGCATATTGGCAGCCCCCGACTGACAAGCGACAGCAAAGGGGGGTTTTAGTGGCAAACCCAGATGCTCTCCTTCTGAGGCCACCCCTGCTGACCAGAATGGGAGTCACAGGGTTAGTGGGAGGCCCTCCAAACACTTTGCCAGGCTTCTTCATTAGCTGTGGGGTTGGGGAGGTGAGGCAGACAGACCTGAGGGGAGGGTTCCCGCTGGACCTTCAGAGCCTGCCTACGGCTTCCAATCCCTGAGGGATGGCCCTATGGCCCTATGTGAATGAGCCTACAGGGCCACGGCGGGGGGCGGGAGACCGTGAAGGAGAAGAGAAGAAGGAAGGTTACTTGGAGAATTATGGGCAAGCCCGCCATAGCAAAACGTTGTAGGAAGGAAAAGGCGGTCTGATAGCTGTTTATTTCTTTACTCCTCTGCACGTAGGACCAATGATGAAGCGTATGATGAATTTCCTACCAAGAGCCAAACTCTTGGAACGACCTTCCCTTGCTTCTTTCTCCTTCCTCCTCTTTTCCCTACCCCTTATCCTGTCCCTTACCACTCCCTTTCCCTTTGCTTCCACAGCAGGGGAGATAATCATAACACTAACATTTATTGAGCAGTTACTGGGTGCCAGGCTCAGGTGAACTGGCCCTGGTCAAGCAGGTCCTGCCCGACTCTTAAATTCAATTTGGTAAACATCAGTAGCCTTCAATCACTGCAAGCTCCGCCTCCCAGGTTCACGCCATTCTCCTGCCTCAGCCACCCGAGTAGCTGGGACTACAGGCGTCCGCCATCACGGCCGGCTAATTTTTTTTGTATTTTTTAGTAGAGACGGGGTTTCACCGTGTTAGCCAGGGTGGTCTGGATCTCCTGACTTCGTGATCCACCCGCCTCAGCCTCCCAAAGAGCTGGAATTACAGGCGTGAGCCACCGCACCCAGCCAGTAGCCTCCAATTTTTAGCGGTAGGTGAGGGCTTTAGGCCTCCTTGTCACCTCATTCCTGGGTTATCATGAAAGTCAATCTCGGGCCAAATTCTGTCTGTCTAAGATATTTATTAGCAAACCAGCACAAAACAGTCACAATCTGTTCTGGAAGCTCAAGGAAGTCCTGGCTCTCTGATCCTTTAAGTGCTCCAGCAGTACCTGGCCTGAAAGTTTCCCTCCAGACAATTGTCACAGGATTTGGTCAACCAACTGGTGCAGGGGTTCTGAGCCTTGGAGGAGATGCTAAAGAAGTGGGGGTTGTTCACCCTAAAGGAGAGCTTCATAGGGGAGCCTGAATGAAGATACAACTGACTAATTAAACACTCTGATGATGTATTTTTTCTTTTAATTTTCAAACTTTGAGATGCTATAAAACAAATATAGAAAACCACACGAAGTAGATGTTTTAGTAATGGGTTATTTATTTATTTATTTATTTTGAGACGGAGTCTCGCTCTGTCGCCCAGGCTGGAGTGCAGTGGCGCCATCTCGGCTCACTGCAAGCTCCGCCTCCCGGGTTCACGCCATTCTCCTGCCTCAGCCTCCCGAGTGGCTGGGACTACAGGCGCCAGCTCTTTACATCATCACTCAAGTCAAGTAATAGGACTCTGCCAGCCATTCTAGAAGCTTCTCTGTGCTCCCCCAAAAGTAGCTTGGCTTTCTCGTGTCTTTATAGGTTTTTTCTCCCCCACCCCGGATGATTTATTGTGCACAAGGTGAGGCTCCAGCTTCCTGAGCTCAGAACAACCCATAATGCATTGAACCTGCAAGAGAAAAAATTTAAGTTAGACTGTAAAAAGAATGTTCAGGATTTTAGAATACTAGAAATCAGTGACATGAGGACAGAGAAAAAAATGAAACAAAACCAAAAAAAAAATCCTTGAGATGACTTAGATGTACTTCTGGTTGGAGGCAGGGAAATAAAGGAGACGAGCCTTAAAGATCACCCCAATGCCTGGAGCTGCCCCTCAAAATTAGACTGGTCACATGCCCCTTGCCTCTTCTGACCAGCAGGAGGTTGAGGAGTGCTGCAGGTGGGGTTGGGGGAATGGACACCAGTGATCGCTTCATCCCGCAGCCTCACTGCCTGGCCAGCTGGGGTCGGCCTGGTATCTATAACCCTTCCTTCTGTGATCAGAGGCATGCTCTTCCTCCTGACGTCTTTAATCCTGCCTCAGCCGGTCAGAGAGAGTGACTCTCGAAAGAGAGAATCACCAGCTGGTGGACAGGCCTGGGATCTGAGCCCACCCCATTCCCGGGTGACCAGGGCAGCCGAACAAATACACTCTGGCCCTAGGCCCGAGGGACATCAGGCAAGGTGCCTGGAGGAAATGGGGCAGTAGAATAAGAGGAGAGTGAATGGTCTCCCTGCTTTTTCTCCATTCAGTGTGTGGTTTCCATGGGACTCTAAGTGTGTTTACAGGCAGCAGACCTGGGGGTGGGGGTTGGTGCATGAAGGGATCTGGGCTGCGTGGCTGCAGGGACTAGAAAGGGAAGACCAGGGGTTGGTGGGGGAACAGGAGGAGGGCTGGGGCACTTGAAAAAACCAAATAAAAAGTTGGCTGTTGAATGCTTTTTGCCAACCTTAGTCAATTCTTAATTATCCCCGTAATGGGTGGGAGCAGTGGCAGAAATCATGCAAAGTAGCAAACAATCCCAAACCATTTAAGCTACATGATTTTTTAAAAGAGAGAGAAGATTTCCCTTCCTAATGATGTCTGGCTCAGGCTGATGTTAAATGAGGGAAGTATTAACAGCGAGCTCCCCAGGGATTGAGGCTAGAGCCAGTCTTATTTAATGTGTTTATGAATTATTTAGCATCCGCATTTCCTGATTTTGTGAACCAGTGCTGGGAGGGGGCTGTCAGTCCTCCCAGGAGCCAGAGGAAACCCTCTTCCAGAGACTATGCCCTCACTAGAGGAAATCCTCCACATGGGAAATGAGGAAGGGTTTGGAGGTGTCAGGCCAACCAGCTGCTGCTCATGGGACATGAGAAGTCAAGAGACACAACCCTCCACCCTTGTCCTACCTGTGGCTAAAAGGAGAGTAGGTCTCTGATCTAAAGCATTGCATGGCTCCCAACCTCTCTCTAAATTAAGTGCAGTCAAAGCCCTCCACTGTACGGTCCCAGCCTCTGCTCCTGCCACTCCAGCCCTGACTTGAGGCTCACAGCCTGCAGGGGCTGATGACCTGCCATGGTCACGTGGCCAAATGCAAAGCACTTGGAATTATACCCAGACTTCTGACTCAGAGACTCCATCCAACCATGTCACACCAGATCCTGGTTGCCTCCCAAACCCACATCACCTGTTTCTGGAATGTGACCCCTGCTGCTTCTATGTACTGTCAGGATTCTGTCTATCTCAAGTGCTACCTCCTCTGAGAAGCTGAGAAGCCTTCCTTGTTCCAAAAGTGTTCTTTCTCTGCTCAAAAAACAGTGCCTGTGTGCCTCTCTCATGGCTTGGGTCAAGCTCTGCCTGTGTGACAGCCTCGGGTGTTCTTGTCTCATTCTGCCTCCAGCATGCTGCTTTGTCCTCGGTGTGCTGTTCAGGAGTTCGTTGAGAAGAGAATGAGGACCTACATGGGAAAGACAGTAGGAAGTGAGTGTAGGAAGTTAGATCTGACTCTCATAGCCCAGATGTGCTCTTGGGGATGTAGTGACCTTATTTCCCAATGGGGCCCTCCCTGTTGGTTTTCCCAGGAAGCTGTCAAATGCAGCCTGGCCACACATGAACCAAGGCTGGGGTCACGTCTTTTCCTTGTGGAACATGGAGCAGCACTGGGACGGAAGGCCTCCCAAAGTGGGGTGTCCAGTCCCCTACCTCAGCACCACCTGTTGCACCGGGCCCAACACAAGCTCCGAGGGGCCTAGGACCCACATTGTGACCAGCTCTTCAGGTGTCTCTTATGTTATGCACAGAACGGTCTGAGAACTCCTCCTAAAGGGAGGGAGGGCAGGCCCCTGGGATTCGTGGAGGGCACTTGGAGGAGGTGCACAAGCATATGTCCATTTAACACACACCAGCCCGCAAGAGCCAAGTGTGTGTTCATGCCCACATTTATGGGTGCCACTCCAGTAACTATGTCCATTCTTTCTTTGCCGTGTCCCCAAAGTGCTACATGGTGACATGCTTTAAAAAATAACTTAGGGATACATGCTACAACATGGATAAACCCTGAAGACATTATGCTAAACCCTGAAGACATTATGCTAAGTGAAATAAGCCAGACACAAAAGGGCAAATACTGTAAGAGTCCACTTACATGAAGAACCTACAGTAGTCAAATTCAGAGACAGATAGTAGAAATGATGGCTTTCAGGAGCAGGCGGGGAGTGGGGATCGGGGAGTTATTATTTAATGGGTAGATTTTCAGCTGGGAAAAATGAGTAGGTGCTAGAGATGAATGGTGGCGATAGTACACAGCAGTGTGAATGCACTTAATGACCCTGAACTGGACACTGAAAGTTTGTTAAAATGGTAAATTTTGTATTATGGATACTTCACCACAATAAAAATAATAATAATTTGGGCCATTGCCCAAATGGAAGAGCATCCAGGAAGAGCACGGCTGGCCAGAATGATTGGCCTTGGTCCTGGTCTTGAAGCTCTCCAGGGAAACTGACCATCCGTCACCGCTGCCCACCCCCAGCATCCCTGAAACAGGGAGCGCTTCCTTGGTCCTTTTGTTTTTTTTGACATGGAGTTTTGCTCTTGTTGCCCAGGCTGGAGTGCAATGGCACAATCTCGGCTCACCACAACCTCCACCTCCTGAGTTCAAGCAATTCTCCTGTCTCAGCCTCCTGAGTAGCTGGAATTACAGGCATGCACCACCGCACCTGGCTAATTTTGTATTTTTAGTAGAGACGGGGTTTCTCCATGTTGATCAGGCTGGTCGCGAACTCCCAACCTCAGTTGATCTGCCTGCCTCAGCCTCCCAAAGTGCTGGGATTACAGACGTGAGCCACCACACCTGGCCAATTCCTTGGTCCTTTAGATCCACACCAGAATACGTCATCCTGGGACTGGGATGGGGCTTTGCGTCATGAGTCAGAGATTGGCTTAAGAATGCAACAGAAGAGAAATGATACTTTTTAGGTGGGGGATGTCAGTAGCAGAGTCCAGTACAAAATGTGGGTAACATCAGCAGCTTCCAAGTGATGAAATGTCAGGCGAGCTATTACGTATGGCCCAAATAAGTGTAGCATCACTTTACCCTGGATATGCAAGGCCACACATTTAAGGGAAAATAAGTAAAGTCATATCCACAAATGGGGAGTTGCCAGTGCTCTGACATAACCCAGTAAATCTAAGGAGCTGTTAGAAATGTTCCCTTAAAGGTTTTGAGCCCGTATGCTGGTTTGGCCAAAACAAACAGCCAGATAGCCAGGCATTATTGCAAGAGGGCTGGAGACAGCATGGTCCCGGCCTTGGGAAAACCAGATGGATGGCCTGTTGTTCCTTCTTTAAGGGATTGTCTTCCTGAAGTGAGATGAAATATCTACCAGGATCCCAGGACAGAAAGGAAAAAGTGATGGGGGCACATCCCAATTGTGAATCCCCCTCTTCCTTAAGGTTGCCATAGGGTGACATGTGGATTTCATCTCCAAGTCCCTGAAATCACAATAAGAGAGAAGGGGAGCCCTTGAAGGCAGCTAAAAGAAACTGTAGCACAAATGAAAGTAAGTGCTATTTACACAGCAGGTAGTAAACTTATGTGGAACTGGGAACCCCCAGAGGTGGCACAAGCTAAATCCGGGAAGAGAATTGGGGAGGATGTGAAAGCATTCATGGATGGCAGGCTGCTTGGCTGGCTCTGCAGTCCATGTCAGGCAGAAAACCATTTCTTCCTGGAGACACCCAGGCGATCTCAGAGACAGAGGGGCTCTCTGCTGCTCCGATCCTGAATGTTATCCTCGGCAGGTCTTTCCACTGTCCACATTCACCTTGTCTTGTCCTGAGATCGATGGTGTCTCTGGTCATCCTCTCTCAGTTATAACCTTTCAGACACCTGAGGACTTTGCTTCTTCCCCCGCCTCGCACCCCATTTATCCCATTGTTCTTTCCCAGCCTGCAGAGCCCCAGTGCTTTGTCCCTTCTTTTCAAGACTTTCTTTGTGTCTTGCGTCTCTCTCTCTGAACCACCTTCCCAGCCGCTGTGAGATGGCTCACAGGGCAGGCTGAAGATGGCCAAGCAGGACCTGGGCAGGAGAACGGGCATGAAGACAGCCAGGTGACATTTGAGGTTGCACAGAAGGGGTGGAAACAGAGCAGCCCAGAGCTTCAGGATGTGGTAACAGGTATAAAAGGGGCCTGGAAGAGGGGCAGCACTAGCCTCCTCTCCTCTTGCTTTACCTTTTGCTCAGTTGAGCTGAACATGCATTTATTGAGCACCTACTTACTCCCCATCAGGCAAGGCCCTGAGGATGAACGCCTCTTCTGACACGAAGCTGGCTGTCCATGCCTCTCCACCCCCGGAAGCTGCCCAGTGGAGGGGTCTGCCCCAGCCTTCTGTCATGCTGAAATGTTTAGAACGCTGGTCCTGGGAGATGGACCTAACCCACCACCGAGAGTCTCTTTCTGCCCAGACGCTGTCATTCTCTGGCAGTTACCTATTTAGCTGTGAGGTTTTCAGGGACATAACTCTAACCACCAGTCTATGGGAGTCTATTAAAAGAAAAAGTCTAGCTCTGTCATCACGGGCTTGTACAGCCCAGGGTTGATTTTCTTCCTTTCTGAAGTGGTTGGGATGCTGCGCGGGTCCCTGTGGCCCTACGCCCCGCCTCCCCAGCCTGCCTGTGAACATTCAGCTGCTCGCTTCCCCAGCTCAGTGAGCGGTTCTTTTCAGGGGCAACCGACTGCACAGAGATTCCTGAGCCATGATCTCATCGGCTCATGAGAGGCTCAGCACGTCCACCCACAAGCTTGCATGGGACAGAGAAGGGCACCCTGGGGCCCAGGTGGGGCCAGGCCTGGTTCAAGGGTTTGCCCTTTGGGTTAGTGCCAGGTCTGATGGAGTTGCCCTCTGCCTGCAGCTCTGTCTCCTGTGTCTGCCTGCAAACTCAGCTGTGGGTCCCTGCCTGGGGGCAGGACTGGCTGGCTGCTTCCCCATCTGCCATCACTCCACTGGGGGCCATTCACAGAGCCCCTAGGACACAGTCTTGCAGAGGTGGTCTGGCCCTGGCTCAGATGCCTTGCTGCCCACACTCCTACCTCCAACATCCCTTTAGTCGGCAAATATTTATTGAGTGACAACTGCAGTGCTTCCCAAAGTGGGCCCATGGAGCCCTTGGATCACAGCCATCTGGAGTGATGGCTAAAATGCTGGCTCCTGGGCACTGTGCCAAACCTAGTGCATCAGAATCTCTGGGGTGGGGCCTGGAGACCTGCATTTTAATTGGTTCTCCCCAGTGAGACTTTTGTACTCTAATGTTTGAGGCTTGCTGACTGTGATGGTTAATTTTATATGTTAATTTGGGTGGGCCACTGTGCCCAGATATTTGGTCAGACATCATTCTGGATGTTTTTGTGAGGGTGTTTTTGGATGACATTAACATTTAAATCCTAGGAGCATGACAGGCTGGCTAGGCAGAGCTGTAGTCCCTGTTGCCAACCCTGACTCTTCTCTTGGTAGAGGGTTCCGATCCTGATGCTCTCCATAAGACAAGGACTGAGTTCTAGGAGTGCCAGACTTAGCAAGTAAAAATATAGGTTGTCCAATTACATTTGAATTTCAGGTAAGCAACAAAGAGTATTTCAGTATGAGTATCTCTCATGCAATATTTGGGATGCACTTATGCTAAAGAATTATTTGTCATCTATTTGCAATTCGTTTATTATTCAGTGATCCTGCAACAGCGCTGGACACCTTCCTCCTCCAGCACGGAGTCAGGGATTACTTTCTGTTAACCATATGGCCCTTTACAAAGGGCTTTCTCAAATGTGATCTCATTCAATCCTTGTAAGAGTGAGACAGGGAGGCATAATAGGCATCCTCCTCCTCCTCCTCCTCCTCATTTCATAGCAGGAGCTGAGCCTAAGAGACTGTCAGTTTCCCACCTGGGATCAGAGAGGCCCTAACTGCACAGTGTAACCATCTGGAGGGCTTTTTTTCTTTTTCAAGATGGAGTGTCACTCTGTTGCCCAGGCTGGAGTGCAGTGGCCCGATCTTGGTTCACTGCAATCTCTGCCTCCCCGGTTCAAGTGAGTCTTGTGCTTCAGCCTCTCTAGTAGCTGGGATTACAGGTGCGTGCCACCATGCCTGGCTAATTTTCGTATTTTTAGTAGAGACCGGGTTTCACCATGTTGGCAAGGCTGGTCTCGAACTCCTGACCTCAAGTGATCTGCCCGCCTTGGCCTCCCAAAGTGCTGGAATTACAGGTGTGAGCCACCGCGCCTGGCCCCGGAGGGCTTTTAAATCACTCAGATGTGTTTTTGTGATGTGTATGATGTCTGCAACTTACTTTGAAATGCATCAAAAAATAAAATGGATGAGTGCATGGGTAGATAGATGTGTGATAAAGGAAATATAGCAGAATGTTGGTGATAGAATCTAGATGGCGGGTATACAGGTGTTCACTGTGCAGTCTTTTAACTGTTTTGTATGTTTGAAAATATTCATAATAAAATATTGGGAGACAAAAAAACATGGATGCACAGGCCCAACCCCAGTTCAATTAAATCAGAATCTCTGCAGGTGAGGCCCAACCAGCTGTATTTTTTCAAAGCTACCCAAGTGATCTGATCTAACTCATCATTTCTCTGTGTACCAAGCATCACCTGTAGGGTACAGGTACCTTACATCAGTGGTTCCCCAACTGAGTGTGCAATAGAATCTGGAGGGCTGGTTAAAACACAGATTACTGGGCCCTGCCCCCAGACTTTCTGATCTAGTAGGTCTGGGGTGAGGCCTGAGAATTTGCATTTTAAACAAGTTCCCAGGAGGTACAGATGCTGCTGGTCCTAGGAGCACACTTTGAGAAGCACTTCTTGCATCTGCGCAGCCCAACACGGGGTGAGGAAGTGATGAGAGTATATAAACTACATGCTGCATCTGTCAGCAGAGGAAGCCATTGGCTGCGTGAGGGTCAGAAGGAGCTTCATGGATGAGCTGGCATTTGGGAGAGGGCATTCTACAGGGACGGGCGAGCAGAAGCGAAGGGATCGAGGTGGGCAAGTGCATGACATGAAGAGTATCTAGATTTGGAATGTGTTGAGGAGGTTGGATGGAGGGGGAATGGCCGGAGAGGAGGCAGGAGAGGGAGTCTGAGGCAGATGGAAAGGCCTTGCTATGCAGGGCGTTTGGATTTGGTTGTGTAGGCAGTGGGGAGCTAGTGGGGGTTTTAAGCAGCAGAATAATGTGACCAAATCATTGCTGTAGACTGTGTTCTGGCAGCTTTGTGTAGGACGGATTGGAGAGGAGAGATGAAAGATAGGAAGCATACTTAGGAGGCTATTGTGAGCGTCTGGAGAGAGAGATGGAAGGTCCGCATAATCACAACACTAATAATGACGATAAAATAATGGCTGACATTTATTGAGTGTTTTCTAGGTGCCAGACAGTGCTATGTGCTTCCGCAAACATTATCTTTTAATCTTCACAACTGCCCTGTGTGGTTTTACGGTTGAGGGAACTGACTCAGACAGGCTAAGGGAGCCTGGGCTGGGATTTGAACCCAGGGCTGCACGTTTTGTGGCGTGAGTGCTCAGTGTCGACCCAGGCTGTGCCAAGGCAGGGGGGTGGTGGGGAGGAGAAGTGGGAGAGCAGCTCTCCGCCTTGGTCTCTGCCTCCTCAGGCAGACATCCATGTTCCCTGGCTCAGGGTCTCATCGTCCTTCCTTCCCCTGCCAAGACTGAGGCGCAGCTGGGCAGGGGAGCATCCATCACACTCCTTCCCTGCCAGCCAGCAGCTGTGCCTCTCCTTACTCCACTGCTCCTCGCCCCTGGACCCAGGGCCCACACTCCATCTCTCCTTGTCTGGTGCTCCCCACGTCTGCCTGCAGACCACACCTGTGGGCACTTGGCTAAAGCTTCTGGGAGGAAAATGACATGGTTTCCCACTCCCTTCCATTTCTCTGCTGTCCTTGTGGACCTGAGCAGAGGACACTTCCAGGCTCCCTCCCCAGAATTCTTGCATTTCAGATGCTCCTCCAACAGGCCTCTACGAAGATAACTCTATTCCAGTTCCATTGTGGAAAAGGAGAGCTGGGGGTGGGGGCCGGGCCTGCAGGGTGAGTCATAGATAAAGTCCTGCAAATAGTAAGCCTGTTAGCTGTTATTCTTATTATAACTGAGCTCTATGAATATGGAACTTAAGGGGCTTGGCACCAATGGCCAGGTTTAAAGAGAGACATTCATTAAGCACTGGAAGGGTTTTGTCAGCCCTTGACCATCTTTCTATCTCCAAGAAGGGCTTCTTTTATACCAGATCAGAAAGAGCTCACTGTGCTTCTCTTACAGACCCCGTTCACCTTCTCTTCCCACCCCCTGGCCCAGGGCTGGAACTCTCTATTCTGCCCACAACGAAGCCCCATGGCCTGCTCACCTACTGGACACCATCCACCTGAGAGGTCCTCAGTCATGTGTCCCTGCCTCACTCTCCCAAACCCATATACCCAAATCCAGAAGGACCAGTCAGCTGCCTTGCAGGTGCTCAGGGCTGGGGCAGCACTGAGGCTGCATCATTGCACCTGCAAAGAAGCTTTGAAGGAATGATCTGGATCTCAGGCATATGCGCAGGCGAGTGTGCACCCACGTACACATTCCTATGTCTGGGGCAGTGGTGGTGGTGGAGTCCCAGGCCTGGCCTTCACTCAGACCTGTCTTTCACCTGTGTGTGTGCAGGAGCAAGGGGGCTCACCTGGCAATGGGAGTAGGGCTGGGAGCAGTTCCCAGAAAGGCTTCTGGCTGGGGCTGGACAGTGGGTTTGGCTGGTCCCTGTTCTTTCTCCCAGCCTCCCCTCTACATCAGCCAATCACCTGCAGGCTTCTCCCTCCCCGCCTGCAAGCGTGTGTCACATGGCGGGAGCAGATGGAGGGTGGTGAGCCTGGGCTGTCTCTCCCCTCAGCCAGCCATTTGCTCTCCAGATGGATCTGGGCACTGACAGGGTGTACATTCGGAGAACGGCAGCCTGCTCCTAGCCGGCCCGAGGCTGTGCCCTGCTGAGGTGGAACACAATTATGTTCTGGAAGTTCAGGAATCTGAGCTGGCAGGACCCAGAGTACCAGGAATTGGGCCTGGTGAAGAAGACTCATGGCCCTCCAGAAGGAAATCCTGAAGGGGTTTAAGGAATTTCTCCCTACCTTCTCCTCCCTCTCTGTCCATCCCCACTACCATACCTCTGCCCCTCTGTCCTGGGCTCCACACTTGGTGGGTTGCAGATTCCCAGAGTGGGACAGGGAGGCTCCACATTGCCTGCCCTCCCTGGGAATCTACAACCCCCCAAGTTTGCAGCATCATTCAGCTCCAACACAGACCCCAGACACTTTCCCTTCACTGTTTCACTTACTGCACAAACACCATCATAACTGCAATAACATAAACCAAAAGGAACAAAACTCTGTCCATTTCACGACCTTCACAGATGAACTGGCCTCAGTGTTCTTTATTCCCTTCTGGTCCCTGTCGATGTTCCACCCCTCCTCACTCATTTTCTTTTTTCCTCTCTAAAAGAGGAAAGGGAGCAGACTGCTGCACCCTCCACCGCCCGCCAGGCTGGACCCTACTCATCTTGGGGTGGGGGTTTGAGGTTCTGCTTTTGGCTGGTCACATGGCATAGGCTGAGTTGGACTAGCTTATGTCCTCTGGGTTAGCAGCTCATTGGCTGCCTCCCCTCAGGGCACTAGAGGCCCAGGGCCACTTGGCACCTAGACTAGAAGCTAGGGGTGTAAAGGGAGAGAAGGACATAAACGTGGCCTGAACACAGGCTGGAGTCAGGGGCTCAGACTGGGATGAGAGTCCATCATTTCTCTTTCCTGCCCCAGTCTCAATACTGCTCACTCCCCAAAGAGAGTATTAGGAGTGATTTTTCTGGAGACCTTGGGATCTAATTATGTTTACCTCTTAGATTTCCAAAACAAGGTATATAGACACTCTGAATGACCTGTCATTAATCTGTAGGGGTTCTCCCACAGTTTCCAAGCTCCCAGCTCCCAGTGGCTCAGGACCTTACCCAGTGTGAGCCATCACGGCTTGACTTGGGGAATAAGGGTGTTTCTGGGAGCCTGGATAGGCTGTGGGGTGGGAAGGCAGACCTGGGCTAACTTTCCACTCTGAGCATTTGGATCTGCAGCTGCTCTCAGGGCCTCTGGCTTCTCGTCAGTTAAATGGGAGCCATGACAAGCCTTCTGCAGACTTCACAGGGAATCTGATGGCATCGTGGTTGTGAAGAGCAGCAAGGACCCATCCACGTGAAGGGGATTTGCATGATTCCTGACACTACCTTTCTGCTGGTCACCTATGCCGCACCCAGCCCAGCATCCCAACGGCTCTTACCGACTCAGGTGGGGATCTCTCTCCCCAGTGCTGGCCGAGTTACATCTGTGGGATCATCTGGAGCCAGTGGTTAAAGAGCTGAGTAAAGTCAAATAATAGCACAGATAATGCAAAACAGGGTGTGATTCAAGAACAATTTTTAATTTTAATTTTATTTGACTCATATTTCAAGGGTGAGTGATCCAGGCTGAGTTTTGCATACACATAACTGGATGAGGGGAGAGATCTGGAATGTGCCACATGCCAGGGAAAAGGGCTGGCATGCTTTACACATGGGCAGCAGAACCATTTGTGTTACCATGTGGCTTGGAGTTGCACTGATTTAGATACATCTTAAGTCACTGCACACTCTCCATAACATTAGTTCCTGACTCCAAAAAGTCTGTTTCTGCTGCTTTCCTGGAAAAGCAGGGGAGACCAGTGTTAGAGAGAGCTTTCACCAACTGTCGGCCTATTCCTTGTCACCGCAGACAGTGAAGTAAGAGGGTTTAAGTTGCAGCAAGAGGAAAGTAAGTCAGTTAGTGGCAGAGCTTCCTACCTGGAGCAGTGAGCGACTCTTCTCAAAACTCTCCACGCTGGAGAAGTGACCCAGCCATGGTGGATCTATCAGCGGATCCATGTGGACAACAAGCGTTTGTCGAGTGCTTGTTCTGCTCTCAGTGCACAAGTGTCTCACCTTCACAAGTCTGTGAAGAAGTTGTTATGACTGCTGTTGTTGTTGCTATCATTATTCTCTCTGTTTTAAAGAGAAGGGAGGCAGCGGGGCCCAAGGTTGAAGAACACGGTGCCTGTTGCTCCCACTGGGATCGTGTCTATCGATGAGTTTAGGAGTGGCTGGCATCAGGGCTTGCACCACGGCTTCCCACTCCAAGTCCATGCTCTTCTCACCGTGCCGCACCTGCCTTCAGAAAGCCTTGGGGAAGGCTTCTTGGGCAGAGGCCCGCCAGCACCCATGCAGCAATAAGTGTGTGAACACCTTCCCCACTGGGCATTCATTCAATAGACACGGGCTGAGGATCCAGAGGTGAATAAGACCTTATTCTTTCTGGCTCTTGGCAGACCTGTTAATATCTTTGCTTCATGGCCCATGATGGATTTGGAAAACATTTCCGATCAATTACCTGAAGCAGAATTATCACCTGCCACATCTCCCTTCTCAAGGCTGGCTGCTTTATGAGTGTCTACACTTTCAACCATGAGTGGGCACATTATCCATAGTCCCTTTGGCTAAGAGCAAAGATTCCTTGCCCTTTGTTCCACCATTCAGTCATTCTCTCATTCAACAAATAATTCAGCATCTCTTATGTGACTGGTGCTGGGTTAACAGCTAGGGATATAGCACTGAGCAAAACAGACATGGTTCCTGCCACCAGTTTGCAGACATTAACCAGATAATTCTCCCATCCTGCTCTGATGCATTCCCAAGGACTAAGGTGGTTTGTTCAGGAGTGACTTCCTCAGGCCTGGCACTTTCAGGGCACTATGCTGCCCCAGGGTCAGCCCTCCTGTCTCCTGGGAATTATAGGCCACTGCGTAGTGCTCCAGGACCAGGTCTTTATGGATCATTCCCTTTGGAAGGAGGCAAAAGACTCTCCCGTCTCCAAGCCTTCTGGCTCTTGATCCAGCCCTTCCTGTGAATTGCCCCTGATGGACAAACTTAGAAGGGCCCCTAAAGGGAAGGCTATTCTGCTCAACCCCCAGAAAGAGGGTATATTTTGCAAAGAGGCCCTGTTTCTCTGGGCAGTTTGATGATTTGGGAAAAGCATGGGCAATGGAGTTAGGCTGATGTAGATTTCAGTCCCAGAATTGTCCTTCCTAGCTGTGCGACCTTGGGCAAGTCATGAACATCTCTGTGCCTTAGATCCTCAGCAGTAAAGTAGGGGCAGTAATACCTACCTTGCAGGAAGGCTGTGATGATTAAACCAGATGTTCATGAAATATTTGCCATTTAATAGATGTGTCTCACCCTTTCTTCTGACTTTTAACTTCTAAAGGACATGATTACCTCTTGAGTTGACACTTACCAAAAAAAGGCTTGCAAATACTAAAAGGTAAGGAGGTGGGAAGCTCTCCTATTCTCTAGCTGCTGGGCTATAGCAGTGGTTCCCAAAGTGCGGTCCCTAGACCGTAAGCATCACCTGGGAACTTGCTAGAATTGCAAAATCTTGGGCTCCACCCTAGATTGACTGAATGAGAAACTCTGGAGAAGGGGCCCAACAATCGGTTGTAACAAGCCCTCCAGGCAATTCTGATGCACATTAGTGTGAAAACCACGAGGCTGGAGACTGCAAACCAGTTGTCAGTGGGCCAAATTCTTTCACAGATGTGTTTTGTTTGGCCTCTGTCATCAGCTGGAGCTGAGGAGCAGCTGTCCCTGAGAAGTGATGGTGCCCTCCTGAAGGGGTTCACAGTCCTGGCTCTGCCATTCCCTTTTGTGTGACACCAGCTGGCCTCACTTGGCTGCCCACCTGCTGTGGGCATCCATATTTGCAGCCCGGGCTCTAGGTCGGGGGCAAGTGTGGTTTCTGAGCCCTAGAGAAGTAGCAGTTCTGCTTCAGCTGGTCCTGAACATCAGCCGAGACACGGAGCCACCCAGCTCTGCAGGAAATAGGAACAGGGTGGACAGCTTTCTAATTCCTGAAACCAGCAGCCAGGTCCTGCTGGTTGAGCTTCAGTATTTGGTTTGAAGTGTTGTGAATTCCCAGCACATAACACACACCCACATTCAACTGTAAGTCCAAAAATACCTTCCACAGCCAAATAGAGACGATTCTTACATTCCCCACTACCTCAGATTATCTGCCTCGCTGCTCTCTGCCACCCCCGCTGTTGGCACAAACTAATGAGCAGTGACTTTCCCTGTGTCAGGAAACTTAGGAAAGCAGAAGGGGCCAGTGACTCCAACACCCGCAGCAGTGAGTGGGACACAGAAATATCAGTGCAGGTGGGTGCCAGGAAGGCTGGGGTGACCTAGGGGCTGTGACGTTCATGAGGTGGAGCAGAATGGGAGTGGAGCTGGGAGCTCTCATTGGAGACACTGGAATAGAGAATTATGATCAGAGGCCCTGGCAGTAGCAGGCCTACTGACCAGGAGAGAGAAAGAAAATGCATCCAGAACCCAGCGCGGGATAGGACGCAGGGAGGAAGCTCTGGGCAGTGGGAGAGGAAGTGGGCTGGACTCAGCTTTGGATACAGGGAATCAGGAGGAGACCTAGGTGGTATCCCTTCTCTGTGCCCCCACAGCCAGGAGTGGGCACCTTCACCTTCCTTCCTGGGGAATGTGTCTCCAAAGCATCCCTGGAAGGAGATGGGAAGCAGGCTGACTAAGAACATGGGCTTTGGCATCAAAGAGATCTGAGAGCAGATCTGGCTCTGCCACTTCTGGTGTGACTTTGGGCAGGCCACCCAACCTCTCTGAGCCTCAGTTTCCTCATCTGAAAAAAGGCAGTAAAGCTTATTTTATAGCCATATGGTGAGGATAAAATGAGATCACATTTGAAAAACAATTAGCACACTGTCTGTCATAGAAAAAAGAACACGAGAAAGCTTAGATATAATTAAAATTATTCGAGCACAGAACCCATGTATTTTCACCAGAAGTCCTGGTATCTGGGATTTGACAAGTTGGGGATCATTGGTGAGAAAAATTGAGTCAGATGTAAGCATTGGTAAGTGAACAGAAGATGATAGAATGCTCAAAAGAGGGGTTCCCCAAAGAGAGAAAATGACCTGCCCCAAGACTTAAGGCCCATAGCATTTATTAGGACCCTTGATGAATGTTGGCTCATGTGGCAGAAAAGATGTAAGAATGTCCTGACAGTGATGGGTACCAGCCACAGCTGAGGTCACTAAGAGATGTGGCTGGAGTAAAGCTACCCTGGACTGAAGGAGGAAGTGTCTTGCCTGGAGCCTGGAGGATGGACAGGATGACCTCAGATGCCCACAGAGACATTATTAACCATAAGAAGATCCAAACTGACCTGATTCCACTGCCCTTTCATTTCTACTGGAAAGAAATGTATTTCCAGTAGTGTTGGGCCGGGCGTTGGAGTAGGATACATATAGTGCAAACAGCTGCTTCTCCCACCCTTCCAATCTAAGAGGCACAGCACCTTGGGGCTGGATCCCCATCCTATCCTGCTACTAGGTCACCCCCAAGGCAACTGTCCCTCTCTGACTCAGGTTCATTGCCTCTAGGGAGGCAAACCCTGAAAAAAGAGCCTGGGGTCGGGGATTTGCATCCATGCATTTCTGTCTCTCTTCGCCTGTGTAAATGGTCCAGAGGAGAATAAAGCAGATTATCGCAATTATAATTATCGCAATTATAATGAGAGGGGAGTGGCACAGATGCAGAAGTATAATCCAAATTAAACTGTGAAGGAGGTAGCTACATCACCTCCCAAGGCCCTTTTTACACTAATACTCTGTGAGTCTCTGAGCCTAAACCTTCCTGGGGGCCCAATTCTGATAATGTGGTGACATGAAGACCAATTGATTTTTGGATTTACAGTTTTCTGGCAAAGTGTTGCTGGGCCTTGGAGCGGATCTGCACATTTTCTGGAGAGAAGGTGGCAGCCGGGAGGGTCAGGAGAGCATGGAACACATGCTAGCTCTGGTCAAGGCTGCAGTCCTTGGGCGGGCTGAGGGCTGGGCCTGGTGCATGGTCTCTCGTGCACACAGAGTGAGTGAGAAGGCAGATCCCTGGGCCAAAAGAGAAGTCTGCAGAGCTTAGTCTTGACATCAGCCTACTTCTTCCCCTACCTCCTTCTCAGTCCTCCTCTGGGAAGGCAGAAAGGGCCTAAGGGCCTATCTCAGGCCGGGTTCCCTGGAAGAAGCAAAGCCTGAGCAGAGATTCTTGAGCAAGTGACTGACCGGGTAGTGTCCTCCAGAAGAACCAGGGTAGAGCACAGGATGAGGCCAAGGCTACATGATCCCACGATCCCACGATCCCACGAGGAGCCCTGGAGCATGAATGGCACCACCGAATCCACTGCACCTGGAGACGTGGGGGCTGGGCTTCTATACTCCTCTGTCAGCTGGTGATTACCCAGGAGCTTTGGAATGGTGGTGGGGGTTGTAGTCTCCAGGAGTCTGCACTGGGTTAAGGGCAGGCATCTGGAGAAGGTTGCAGGTGTGAACCATTAACAGCCAATCTGGATGGGTGCACCCACCCACGAATGGGGGAGGCACCAATAGCACCTGCTACTCTTTCTCTCCTAGGAAATGCCACTTTAATTCAACTCGAGAAGATCCTTGCTTACTTCTGAAGATAGTTTAGAAGTCGTGTGGGGGTAGTTAGGAGGAGGAAATCTAACGTCCTTCACCACCCTAAAATCTACAAGATTATATTCAAAAGTGAATAATTGCTGGGATAATTCTTCCAAGACTTCTCACATTTAAAGGCTTATTATAATAAACATTCTTAAGACTGGGCACAGTGGCTCACACCTGTAATCCCAGCACTTTGGGAGGCCGAGTCGGGCAGATCACCTGATGTCGGGAGTTCAAGACCAGACTGACCAACATGGAGAAACCCCCGTCTCTACTAAAAATACAAAATTAACTGGACGTGGTGGCGGGCGCCTGTAATCCCAGCTACCCAGGAGGCTGAGGCTGGAGAATCACTTGAACCCAGGAGGCAGAGGTTGTGGTGAGCCAAGATAGCACCATTGCATTCCAGCCTGGGCCACAAGAGCGAAACTCTGTCTCTAATGATGATGATGATAATAATAATAATAATAATAATAATAATAATAGGCCGGGTGTGGTGGCTCACGTCTGTAATTCCAGCACTTTGGGAGGCCGAGGCAGGCAGATCACGAGGTCAGGAGATCGAAACCATCCTGGCTAACATGGTGAAACCCCCTCTCTACTAAAAAGGCAAACAAAAAATTAGCCGGGCGCAGTGGCGGGTGCCTGTAGTCCCAGCTACTCGGGAGGCTGAGGCAGGAGAATGGCGTGAACCCAGGAGGCGGAGCTTGCAGTGAGCCAAGATGGCGCCACTGCACTCCAGCCTGGGTGATAGAGCGAGACTCTGTCTCAAAAAAAAAAAAAATAAAAAAATAATAATAATAATAATAAACATTCTTACAATGAATTTCCATGCTGAGTTGGCACTCCCATCACACAAAACTGTTGCTGAGAGTGGTTGTTTCACTTAAGGTGACCCAGCTAGTCAATGTAGTCCATATCTGATAGTACAAGTTCAGGCAGTACTACAGACTTCTGGGACTATTCTTTTTAGGAGGGGCTCTTCTCTGAGTAACTCTTTAAGTCACAAACCTCTTTGCACCCTCCAAAGCGTCAACTTCAAATGAAAACGTTTATTAACTGTCTTCAATGTTCAAGACACTTGTAGGTCCTGGAGGCTGAAAAAGGAAGTGGTATCTGCCTCCCGGGGTTTGCAGTCAAACCAAGAGCCATATTTGGAGCAAATGGGGAGGTTTGATTAAGTGCCAAATAAGAGGGTAGGTGGGCATCACGGGAAGTGGGGAGGAGGAGGGAACTTCTGAAGGAGAGAGGTGTTCCAGCATGGCCTTCTGAGAAGGGTCTGGAATCAGAGAGATTCAAGCTAGCTGCTGGAGAGTCCCGTCCTTCCAGGTGGTTGTCACTGGGCCACCTGTGCCAAGAAGTGGCACATCCAGCCATTCATGTATCCACACAAACCCGTGTCGGCTGAGCTCCCACTGTCTGGCAGACTCTGAGAGGACTCCCTCATAGCTCCCATCTCATGTAGCCATGGCGCACCCTACTATCTGCTTTCCAGTTCTTAATCCTGGGTCCTGGGCCATCCAGATTGGGAGGCGCTCTGAGCAGCATGTCTGCTCTTCACTTTACCCCACTCTAATTAAATTAAGTGGTTACTTACTTATCTCCCTAGAGAGAAGAGGTTTTAGGGTAGGGAGTGTATCACCTAGGAATGCTTTCGGATGCATGTAACAGAAAACACCATCTACAATAACTTTAAACAAAGGGATTCATTTAATCACTTCACAAGAGGTTTCGGAAGTGGCAGCAGCTGCTGGTCTTCGCTCACTGGCTCAATAGCATCAAGGTGTTCTGTTGCCCTCTTGGCTTGTCTCTTGTCTTATGGTTAAAACAGGGCTGCTACAGCTCAAGACATTACATTCAAATGCAAGGCAGGAAGGTGGAGAAAGGAAAGAGATTGGTGTCCACCGAGTCTATCTCTTATAAGGAAGACAAATGTCTTCCCAGAGCCTGTAGCAGACTTCTGCTTATTTCTCCTTGGTCAGACCTGGGCACCCGTAACTTCAAAAGAGGCTGAAGAAGCAAGTGTCTCACCAGAGGCTGGGAACATTGCCACTCTGTGCAATGTGGGAGTTTATTATCGAAGACAATGGGGGAATGAATTTCAGGGAGGCAATCATGTTAGCCACAAAGAGAGCTGGGGACTTCCTTGTATAATCTGAGGCACTGAGCTCCTGCTCCCAGCTCCTGCCCAAGAAACTTCTGGACAGTAACTTCTGGACAGTCCCTACCACTGAAACGTCAAGCTGTTTCTTCCTAGCCTGTCCTTAGATGAACCTTGAGAACATTATGCTAAGTGAAGTAAGCCAGTCACAAAGCTACCCTACTGTCCTCTTCCCTCCAGCACATGGAATCAAACACCAGCCTCCTCGCCCTCCCTCCCTGACTCAGCCAGGAGGCTGTTCTCCTGGTTTCTGCTCAGTTTCACCCACTATGGAGCCCCTCTGGGAAAGTTAAAGGGAGGGAGAATAAAAGAGGAGGGAGAGTGTTAATTAAACACCAGATGTTTAACTCTGTTAATTAATGGCTCTGTCACCCTGAGTGGTAGCAGCCTTCTCTTCTCTGTCTCCTTCACCCTCACTATTCTCTTTTTCTCTGGAGGGCCTTGAGTTTGAAGCTAAAGAACTCAACATTTGTTCAGTGGGGCCCTGAGACCAGCAAAGGGTAAAGGGAGAAAGCTGGCTAGGGCAACCCAGGAAGAGGGGGTTCCCTTGTCCAGGAGGGAGGCATGGACAGATTGGCAGTAGGAACGGAAAGAAGGAACAGTGTGAGAGACCAAAGCCCAGAGGTCACAGAGAGACATGTTTTGTTTGGTGCACATAGGGATTTCAAAAAATGC
This sequence comes from Pongo pygmaeus, assembly GCF_028885625.2. Lineage (NCBI taxonomy): Eukaryota > Metazoa > Chordata > Mammalia > Primates > Hominidae > Pongo > Pongo pygmaeus. The sequence goes on along the minus strand of NC_085930.1, from coordinate 55,743,472 downwards.
AAGCAGTTGCAAGCATTTAAAAATGGGGAAAATTTCACATAAATCCAGATGTGCAGATCTTCTTTAAAAATAGGCAGGTCTGGGCCTGTGTCCTCACACAGCAGCAGTTAGCTGGTGGAAAGTAGAACTGGGTAGCTGGTAGCTGTCCTACCCAGATGAGACGTGTGTCCTCCCATCCTCCTCTGCCTCCACCCCACATACTTGGCTCATACGTCACATGTCACCTGCCATCCCATCTGGGGTTGGGATCCACTGAGGTACAGGTGCCAGGACTCGACAATGGGTTGCCTGTAGGAGAAGACAGAGAGGAGAGCCTGAGAATGTTGAAACGTGAGTCAGGATATTTAGGGAAATTGTAGGACCAATGACAGAAATGAGGAACGTGGGAGGAGCAGGTTAAGGGAGAAAAATGGCAAATTTATTTTGGGCAGGCTGCAGTAGTGATGCCTGGATGACATGGAGACGGAGGCGGCCTGGTGGTCTGGAGTCCAGAAGAGAAGGGCTGGCAATCCGCAGAGCTGGTGGGGCAGGGGTGGAAGTGGAAGCCCTGGGGAGGGAGGGAGGGAGGGAGGGAGGCTGAGACCACCCAATATTGGCTACAGTGAGAGAAGAGGGAATTGAGGATAGAACCTTTGAGAACCACACATTTGGGAGAAAGAACCAGAAAGAAAAGTTAGGGCCAACTGAGAGGGTAGAAAGAACCTGGACTGTGTAACAACAGAGAAGTAGAAACAGGGTTCAATATTTTTATGGCACCTTCCTCTATATGATCTGTTTTGATGCCCAAGTGGTATTTCCAGAAAGCCAAGGGAGTCAAATGTTCTGCTCCTCCTGATGCCCCATGTTCTCTGTCTCCCTTCTTATCTGCTACAGCTGGCATCCCAACGAGACACAAAATCAGCCACTTATATCATAGCTTTTTAACCTCTTTCAGGCCATTTGGATTCTTATCTCTAATAACTTTAGAATAAAATCAGCCACTTATATCAAAGCTTTCTCTTTTCTTTTTCTTTTTCTTTCTTTCTTTTTTTTTTTTTTTTTTTTTTTTTTTTGAGTCAGAGACTCGCTCTGTTTTCCAGGCTGGAGTGCAATGGCACAATCTTGGCTCACTACAACCTCTGCCTCCCGGGTTCAAGTGATTCTCCTGCCTCAGCCTCCCAAGTAGCTGGGAATACAGGTGCGGGCCACCACACCTGGTAATTTGTTTGTTAGTAGAGATGGGGTTTCACCATGTTAGTCAGGCTGGTCTCGAACTCCTGATCTCAAGTGATCTGCCCACCTCGGCCTCCCAAAGTGCTGGGATTACAGGTGTGAGCCACTGCACTCGGCCAGTTCGGATTCTTATCTCTAATAACTTTAGAAGGAAAGGCTTGGTCTGTAATTGAAAGTTTTATTAGCATCCCAGAAATGACCTGCTAGGTAAGCAATAGCCCCTGGTGCTGTCTGCTCATCTCCTTGAGTGTGTAGGAGGGATGCAGCTTCTGTGACCAACACAGACACACACGCGACTCTTTGCCACCCTGAAAAGTCTCTGCTCTCTATGAGTGGCCAAAAGAATGGGACTTTGGGGTCAGAGTGCCCTTGGGCCAGACCGGACCTGTAGCCACCCATTGTGGTTCTCTAGTCTCTCTAGTTTATACATGTGTCAAATGAGAGTGAGGGTGGTGTGCGCATTAAATAGGATAATTTTCATGGGGGATCGGGGGTAGGGGAAGCTGGGGCAGAGTCTGAGCCCATCACCCCAGTCTGTGGTTCTTTCTGTCTCCCTCTGACACCACCAGCACAGAAAGCAAGGCAGCAGATGTTACTGGTCTCACTTCATTTCCATAGATTTACAAGCATCCCTTTATGTGTTACTGAAAAATTGGGTGTAAATCCTATTTTAAGAACACAGTGGAACTCATTACTTAAAGAACACTTTGGAAAATCCTTTTGGGAAGTGAATAATAATCACCTTGTGTGCCGGTGTTGATGAATTTCTTTTTGTTGGAGTGCAGTTCACCTGGAAGCTCTTCCCGCAATCTCCCCTTTCCATTTTGTGGCCGTCCTCTTTCTCACGGGACAGACCCTGTTCCCCTTTCCTGTGCCTGTCATTTCCACATCTCTGCTCCTCCCTCTCCCCCACCCGCCGGGCCTGCATGTCCGGCTTCCTGATGTTCCTCCAGCAGTAGCTCCTTCTTCCCTGAGACCATGTGGCCATGACTTGCCAGGATCCATTTACTGGCTGCTACTTCTTAAGAAATTCAGTCACAGATGAGTCTCTGGATGCCAAAATGTGTTTGCCATGTGGGAATGACTGAGCGGGAGTCCCTAGGGTGAGTGTGGCAGGCAGAATAATGGCTCACGAAAGATGTCCATGTCCTAATCCCTGGAACCTGTGAATATGGTGCCTTACAATGCAAAAGGGAATTTGCAGATGTGATTCAGTAAAGGGCCTTGAGGTAGGGAGATTACCCTGGATGATCTAGATGGGCCCAATGTAATCACATGGATCCTTAAAAGTAGAGAACCTTGCCCAGCTGTGGTCCATGGGAGAGACAACAGTGGAAGAAGGGTTAGAGATTGCAATGTGGCTGGCTTTAACTATGGAATGTGGGCAGCCTCTAGAAGCTGAGAAAGGTGAAGAAATGGATTCTCCCCCAGAGCCTCCATTGAGGAATGCAGTCCTGCTAATGCCTTGATTTTAGCCCACTGAGACCCATGTTGGACTTCTAACATATAGAAGCATAAGGTAATACATGTGTGTTTGAGGCCTGGCATGGTGGCTCATGCTTGTAGTCTCTTTGGAGAGAGAGAGGCAGGAGGACACTTTGGGAGGCTGAGGCAGGAAGATCTCTTGAAGCTGGAAGTTCAAGACCAGCCTGGACAACATAGTGAGAACATCTCTACAAAAAATTTTAAAAATTAGCCAGGTATGGTGGTGCAACCTGTTGTCCCAGCTACTTGGGGGCTGAGGCAGGATGATCTTTTGAGCCTAGGAGGTCAAGGCTGCAATGAGCTGTGATCATGTCACTGTACTAGAGCCTGGGCAGCAGAGCAAGACCCTGCCTAAAAAAAAAAAAAAAAAAAAAAAAAATGTTTGTTTCAAGCCATTACTGTGGTGATTTGTTAAAGTAGCACCAAGAAACAAACACAGCAGCAACCATGTGGTCCCTGGGGCAGTCTGGCCTCATATCTGACCTCATCTCTTTTGCCTGGTTCATCATGTATCCATGACTCACCCAAAATTCTCCCCCTTCAGTGAGTGGTTCCAGCTGGTGCCTGGCCTGTGTCTCTTGGATGCCCTGTGGCTTCACTCCGTCTCCTGTTGCCCACCACCTCGTCCCTGGGCCGCCTGATACCCCAGCCCAACAGCTAAGGTGTGGATGGACAGTAGGGGGCTGGCTTCTCTCACTGGTCGGGGGTAAGTGTGCCCAGGGGAGTGTGAGGGGGCTGCAGCAGGTACCAGACTGAGGGGAGAGCAGGGAGAAGACCCCCTCATCTGGGGCATCATCAGCATACCTCCTAGGACCTCAGTCCACTGTATTTGAGCAGCTCTTCCTTTTTAAAAATTGTGGTAATATATATATAACATGAAATTGGCCATTTAACCCTTTTTAAGTCCACAGTTCAGTAATATCAGGTACACTCACATTGTTATGCAGCCATCACCACCCTCCATCTCCAGAACACTTCATCTTGCAAAACTGAAACTCTACACCCATTAAACAATAATTCTGGCTTCCTCCTGCCCCAGACAAGCACCATTCTACTTTCTGTCTCCATGGATTTGACTACTCTAGGTACCTCATATAAATGAAATCATGCAGTGTTTATCTTTTTGTGGCTGGCTTACTTCACTTAGCATAATGTCCCCAAGGGCCATCCGTGTTGTAGCATGTGTCAGAATTTCCTCCTTTTATAAGGCTGAATAATATTCCATTGTATATATCTTTCACATTTTGTGTATCCATTTATCTGTTGATGGACACTTGGGTTACTCCGCCTTTTGGCTATTGTAAATAATGCTACTCTGAACGTGTGTACAAATATTTCTTCGATATCCTACTTCTGGTTCTTGTGGGTATATACCCAGAAATGGAATTGCTGGATCATATGGTAATTCTATATTTAATTTTTTGAAGAACCGCCAGACTGTTTTACATAGCGGCTGCACCATTTTACATTCCCACCAACCCATTTTAACTATTTTCAAGTATGCGGTTCAGTGGCATTAAGTTCATTCACACTGTCCTGTAAGCATCACCACCATCCATCTCTGTAGGAGCTCTTTGAATTACAGAGAACTAACTCTCTGGATGTGAAGAAACTTACTGGGGAAGTGAGTAGAAATGGGCCCTCCCCACAAAGGTTTATGCTGAGCAACTGAATTGATGTTGGAAATCCCAAGAAAATCCAGGCCTTTAGTTGGATTTGCTGCCTGTTTTGAGCTGTGGGCATGTTTTCAAATGCAGTTTTCATTTTATGCAGCAACTGAATGTCTGATAGTGAAATGTTTCCACGGAGAGAGCCTGCCCATGGGGAGGAGGAAAAGGACGCTGCTCTAATGAATAGATAAGCTTGATTTGCGTCTGGCGACATCCTTAGCATTTAATTTCAGCAATTAAAGTAGGCAAGTCTCCTTTGTTTTCTTTTTCCTTGCAAAAACAATAAAACACTACAGAATGTTTGGTAAATAAGAAACAAAGTCCTACTTATGATATTACCTTAGTGAAACCACCACCACCATTTGTAATGCTAATCTGTGCAAGGCATGAACCAAACATGCTATTCACCTTATTTCATTTAAGCCATACTGCTACTCTATGAGGCAGGGCCCTGGTTCTCCCCGATGGCTGCATGCTCTCTGTGCATGCATTTGGTCCATCTTCCTCCACATGCCTGTCTTCTACACAATTGCCCTCACGATGTTCACACTTTTTTTCCCAAGTGATGTAAACATTCTTGTTATATTCTTGTTTTCAGTCCTTACTGTGTGTTGACTTACTCTGTAGGAGCAAGACCAGTCTCTATAATCACAAATACAGAAGATTATAGACCACGTTTATGAGATTTTCGCCATCTGCAAACATTCCCTGGAGTGGCCTGGGCTCCACCCACATGGCTATGTCAAATAATGTCATTTTCTAAATGGCTGTGTCCTGTGTGGTGTGCTGGCATCGAGTAAGGGGCAGACTCGTGATCCCGACTGCCTGGGTTTGAATCCAGCTTTTACCAGTTTGACCTCATGCAAGTTACTTTTAACTGGTCTGTGCCTCAGTTTTCCCATCCATGAAATGGGGATGATTACAATACCCGCCTCACAGGGTTATTGTTTGGATTAAATGGCATAATATAAAGAGCATAGAACACTTCTGGGTACACAATAACATGGTTGTTATTGCTGTTGTCACTGTTACTTAATCCTACTATTACTTAGTCTCTGCCGCGAGCTCCCTGCCCAATCTTGCTGTCTCCTCCCATCCTCAGTTTCTTCATCTATAAAGCACAGTGTTGAACCATGTGATCTGTGTCAGAGCCCTTCTTGTTAAACTTTCGGTCATCACCTTGTTCCTTTTATCTTCCCCATTGCAGCTGGAGGGATGTGGGTAGGACTGCAGGGAGGACTGCCGGAACACTCATGACACACATGCGTGACTTGGAGGTTTCTAGGAATATATGGAGGAGAGAAGAACTCAGCCCAGATTGCAGAAAGCAGAGGCAGGGGATGAACTTGCCACTGGGAGAGGGCAAGGAGGTGGGGGTAGGAGAGGCTCCCCATACCCTCCCCCCCGCCATTTTAGAGCTGAAAAGTGCTAGGAAGGCTTTCCTCCCTCTGCCCCTCCCTGCTCTGGTCCAAACCTTCCCTCTGGGCCCCAGTCCCCCAGATGGTCTAAAAGGGAAGAAAAGAGGAAAATCCGTATCAAATCTGCTCTATTCAGAGCAATGGGAAGGCATCTGAATCTCAATCTTTGTGCTGAGTTGGGCTAAGCTTGGCCCCACAAGTGGTGAGTGATGTGTGGGTGGGAAGATGCTTTCACCGCCCGCCCCCACGGAGAAGCCCACTGCTGGGCCACCATACTCGGTGGCCCTGGGCAGGGGCAGGAGAGGGCTGCCCTCACAATGCCTTTCCCTCCCTGCCAAACTGCAGACAGTACACATTCTTCCCTGCTCTTGGTTTCCCCTCTATTTCCTCTTCTTTTATTTTCCTTCTCTTTTTCTCCCCCTTTCCCAGGCAGGCAGCCAAGTGGAGACTTTGAATGGAGGCAAGGATGGAGGGGACCCGGGGAAGAGGACTGGCCTGAATCCCCTTCCCCAAAGATCCTCATGGACTGAGCTGGAGGTGGGGACTAAAGGAAGCATTGCCTTCCTTCCCACCCACCCTGGCCCCTGGCTGTCAGGCCTGGGCTGGGGGAAGCTGCCAGGTGGCTGTCATCGTGCTGGGCTTGGGGGTCCAGACTCTGCCCCCTCCATCTGGAACCTCTAGAATTTGTTTCTCCAGAGCCATTCAGGACCCGGGAAAAACTGCCTCCCACAGCCCAAACTCACAGGAGGCTGGTGTGCAGCAGGAAGTCAGCTTAATAATTTATAGCCAGAAAGCACTCTCCCTAGTAAGGAAGCCAACTCAGAAAACCAAATTAAACTGGGAGAGCTGCTTGGAGAGCACGTGGAGCCAAGGCTGTGGAATGCAACAATAGGGCTGGGGCCAGTTTGTCCTCCAGGGAGGATGGTGAGTGTAGCGGCCCAGGGAGTGGGCTTGTGCAGCAGACAGACTCGGATTCAAATCCCAGCTTCACTGGCAGTGGCAGGGGGACCTTGGGCAAGTGCCTCAGCTTCAAGAATGATGCTTATGTGGGCACCTCTCGGTCTTCTTGCAAAGCTGCCATGAGATCTTGCAGGGAAAGAGCTTACCTAGCACAGTGCCTAGCATGCTGTCAATATGCTCCAGGCATTTGTACTCAAGCCCTCATCTTTTAGGGTCGTAAGTTGTCTTTTTCTTCCTGATGACACCCTTTCATGGTTTTTTTCACTAAAAAGAAAAGAAGTCTGAGGTTACCCTGGAGAGGACCTCCTTGTCGGCCGCAGTATGAGTGGCCGTGCTGCTCCTGCCTGGGTGCAGCTCTGTGGGCCACACGGCTTCCAGCCTGGTCCCTCATTCTCCCTGCTTCTGTCTGGAGTCAAGCCCCGCAGTTGGATTGGGGAATTCTCCACAAGGCTGCAAATGGGGCTGAGATCCAGCTGCATTCTGGGTGCAAGACCAGCTTCCCAATGTCTAGAGTTGCCCTGCTGACAAATGGCCTGCTCTAATCCACCTGTCCCCTTGCTCACTGCCACCAAACTTCCCAAAGCATGCACGGATCTGATCACATCTTTCTACTGTCCCAAACTATCCACAAGTCCTCCTTTTCAGCAGAAGGAAACCTCCTGAATCTGTAGGTTTGTGCTTAAGTCTCACTGTGATTTGGCCTCGGTCCTGCTTTCCAGACTCATCTCCCTCTCTGCCTCTCTCCACCAGCTTCTCCAGATTGTCCAAGGATAGGCCAGGGCCAAGTCTTTCCCCTGCTGTGCCCTCTGTCTGGAATGCTCTTCGCCCCTGATGGCTGGGGAAGCTCCACCCTTGTTCCCTTCAAGAGAGTTCCGTCTTCTACATGAGGCCTCTTAGATGCCCGCCTGACTGCAGCCCGCCACCCGCTTTCCCAGGACGTTTTTTCCCTTTTAGGGCACTCACATCAGCTGCTCCCCACAGCTCTACCCATGCGTCCTTCTTGCTGGACCCTGCAGGAGAGCTGGCCCAATGCATCCTCGTGCTGAATGGAATGGTCCCAGTGCGGCAACTCAGCTGCTACCCACCCCAGAGTGGTCTGGGCAGTCCCCTCTCTGAAAACGGGGGAGGGTTCGGGAGGCACCTGTTGGGAGACCGGTTTGGGCTCTGTGGGGGAATTCAGCTCTGATACACACCCTCTTAGCCTCTATCTCCGTCATCCTTCGCCCCTGAGCAGAGGGCACCAGTTGCTCTGTAGCTGCAGGCCTCTTGATTGCTCTGGTGTTGGCTCCTGCCCCCACTTCTCTGCGCTCCTTCACTGTCACTCGACAATGTCACCCACTCCCCCTGTTACAGCAAACCCTCTTTCTAATCTCTGTGCTGGGAAAATGAGCCCAGGAGAAGTCCCATACAAGGCGGGGAGGCCTCAGGGGACATGTGCGTGGGCGTGCATTCTCTCACACACATGTGCGTGCATTCACATGCCTCCAGGCACCATTAGAGTGACCCCAAACCCAGAACCCACAGGGAACTGGGACAGCAGCGTGAGAGAAGGCAAGAGAAGCTCTGGCCGAAGATTTGAGAAAATGCTTTCTTCACCGCTGAAGATTTCCCAAAATAGCAGGAGTTGGCTGGTACTGCATCTCCCCTCCCCCACTCCTAGAGCACCCTGCCCCAGCTCCAGTGCCAAGCAGGCCCGAGGCAAGGCAAGGCACCGGCCTTCTGTGCCCCCTTCCCCATCCAGACCCGGGGCCACAGGTCACTGTCTCTGCTCACTGGAGACATGTCTCCTCTCCTCTTTTAGACTGTAAGCTCCTTGAAGGCAAGGACCATGCTTTTGTCTTGTGAACCCCACTTTCTCATCTATACAGGGCCCAGCACATAGTAGGTGTTCAGTAAATGCTCAGTGAAGTATTATATACATGAATGAACAGATACTTAGGTAACTAGTGGAATATGTTTTACATATACTAGTAAACTAATATGAATGGGTTGCATAAAGAGCCTACTTGGTACCAGACTTAGTTCTGGGTGTATCAAAACATTCTCTCTAAGCAAGAAGCTATTAACCTTATTTCACAGGTGATGAAACCAAGGTTTGCAACCAGGTAGGGCAGCCTCCCAAGCTCAGGGCTTTCTATGATACTATACAACCCTCGGGATAATTGGATTGGCTATGCACTGCTGGTGGGGAAATTCTGGAATTATTTTAACATCAAATCAGACAGACATGTTAGAAATAGAAATTTCTGTTTGTCTTGGGAGTATTTGGTTGTATGTATGAGAAACCAAACTGTATGGGATAGGAATTATATTTAGTTAATATAATTGAGATGTGAAAAGCAAGGGCTTAAACTAGTTAAGACTGTATTATTTGCTAATAATAATAGCACTTATACAATGCCTACTTTGTGGCAGATGCTGTTCTAGGCCTGTTAGATAAAAGTTACTTATTTCATCTCCACAACATATGTGAGCTGGGTGTTATTATTCTCCCCATTTTGCAGAGAAGGAAACGAGAGACACAGCAAGCATAGGAAAGGAGTCTGGAGGTAGACAGGAGGGAGCTGGTTCCATCTTCAACGTCCCAGGTTCCACCTACCTTAGCATATGATGCTAAAGGTCACGTCCTTTGTTTTTTTAGAGACAGGGTCTAAAAAAACAAAACAAAAGAAGAAGAAGAAGAAGATGACTACTCAGGTAGGCTCAACACCTGTAATCCCAGCATTTTGGGAGGTTGAGGTGATAGGATAGCTTGAGTCCAGGAGTTTGAGACCAGCCAGGGCAACATAGTGGACTCTGTTTCTACAAAAAAAAAAAAAAAAATTGCCTGGCCTGGTGGTATGTGCCTGTAGTCCCAGCTACTCTGGAGGCTGAGGAGGGAGGATCGCTTGAGCCTGGGAGGCTGAGGCTGCAGTGGCTGTGATCATTCCACTGCACTCCAGCCTAGGTGGCAAAGTGAGACCCTGTCTAAAAAAAAAAAAAGATGAGCACCCCACAGGGCCCATATTTATCTGTTCCAGTTTCCCCTACAAACACTGACTTGACCTGCTTTGCCATCCTTAGCATGACCAAAGGCCACTTACCAGCTGCAGATGGCTACTGTGGCACCATTCCTCCTATCTGCTGACCACTCCAGAAAAAGGGAAGCCCTCTTAGAGCACATCCCTGTAAGCCCCACTGACAACCTCCTCATTCATCTCATGGGCCACCTCTTCCTGAAAGACTAGGAAAAGTTTTGAGCAGGGCAGGTTGCCTCCTGCCCTCATGAAGCAGAGGCTCCTTTAGAAAGGAGGAAGGCGAGGACAGACTGAGGAGGCAATGCCTGTTGGCAACTCCTAGTCTGACACAACTCCAAAGGGATTAAGTAAAAACGGGAAATTTTGTTACAAGGATCTGGGAGTGGGGGTGGCTCATGGAAGTAGAATGTATTTAAACCTCAGGAAAGGGCTGGAACTGGGAACTGGAAAGCTGTCAGCATGCCTCTGTCACCTGTCACTGGTCTTTGTCTTCAGATTGTCCTCAGCTCACATGGCAGGTAGCAGATAACCACCCCACGGTGGGCACAGAGGCTCATGCCTGTAATCCCAGCATTTTGGGAGGCTGAGGGATTACTTGAGGCCCAGCAGCTTGAGGTTACAGTGAGCTATGATCATGCCCCTGCATTCCACCCTGGTTGACAGCAGAGTGATATCCCGTCTCATAAAAACAAAAAAACAAAAACAAACAAAAAAAACCAACAGAAGAATATGACCACCCCACACATTTACATATTCCAGTTTCCTCTACAAAGACTGACTTGACCTTGGGGGTTCACACACCCACATTGCTGTAGGAGAGACCTGATTTGTCTGTTTTGATCACATGACCATCCTGGTACAAGCAGCTATGGCTGGGATGGGGACCCCATGGAACATATGAGGCTGCTGGGGCCTACCCCTTTGACCATAAATGGAGGGGAGATGATTTCCATAGATGGGGAATTCTTGGGAGTTGGGAAGTCATCTCCCAATTCTAGAACTCGCCTCGAAAAGTCAGACCCCGTAACATTTCCAGTGATATGGGAACCGACCACTCTTCTTTTTTCAGTATGATACCTGCAGTGGTGCTGAAATTTGCAAAGCTGCAGGCATAGACTCCTTGCTCTTGCCTCACCTGGAGGGAAGGTAATTGAGTAGAGGAGATCCCAGATCTAGGCCCTGCTCCATCCCTTCCCCACCCGTCATGTCCTGTCCTTCCCTTCTCTCCTGAAACAGCTGACAGACGTGCCGTGCTGGGGCCCAGGTGGACACAGTAATATTAATCTAGCAATTACTGATTCAAGAGGGACTTGGAGGACATATTTACATAAAAATCATAATGAGAATGGAACTTCTGCTGCAGAACTTAGGTACCTTAAGGCCTGGGATTCAGGGTAGGAGAAGAGGCCCAGGATATGCTCCTAATTTGGGCCCCTGGAGCTCAGGATCTGGCCACATAGAGGGCCAGGCCTGGGGCTCTGAAAATGATGGTCAGACCTGGGGCGGGGAGGCAGAGAGGCCTGGGAAGGGAGCACAGGTGAGCAGGAGGGTGGGAAATAGTGAGGGGAGAGGAGGGCAATTGTCCTGGCACCTTGGATGTTCTTAGGGGCTGACAGGAGAAAAGCCCCAGCTAAAGGCTAAAAAGCTGTTATTTGCATATGCATTGAGTATCCCTAATGAGGTGTTCTATCAGTCAGGGTCCCCCCAGGAAACAGATGACATACTCACTTGGGGCAATGCGAGGGCAGTTTAATAAAGGAACTGTTTACAAAGGTGTAGGAAGGGGGTTTGGGAACCATATGGGATAACTCCCTGTGCAGTACCCAGGGGCTGGTAAGCAAGGAGGCAGCACCACCCCTAGTTCTGAAGGGAGGACAGAGGGAGCAATTTCCTTCCCAAGCCTGGATGCAGCTGTGCTCACTCTGCTGCCTTCTCCTCCCTCTGTTGGCCAAACCCAAGCGGGGCCTCCTTGGATGCAGTTCCCCCACATCCATCCACCTCCCTGCTAGCGCAGAGCAGGGAGGAGGAGAGCCAGGGCAAATGTGGAGGTGCAGGCAGAGGGCATCCAGCATAAGTGTCAGAGGGCAAAAGGAAGTGCTCCAGTCCCTGTTCCTCTTTCCCCAGAGCACCAGAATAACTCATGCTAGTTGATCGCTCAGTGTCTGCCAGGTACTGCTCTAGGCCTTTTAAAGGTAATAACTCCTTTCCTCCTCACAACTGCTGAAGAAGTTGATATTGTTATTATCATCCCCAGTTTGGAGAAACTAAGGCAGAGAGAGGTTAAGTGTTTTTCCCAGAGTCACACAGCTAGCAAGGAGGAGGACTAGGACTGGGCCTTGAGTTGTCTGGCTCCAGAGATTTGACCTTGCCCTTTGAATCGCTCTTCCCCAGCCCTGTGGCCTTGTTTGAGGGGCCAGGGGTCAATGTGAGGAAAAGGGGTTGGTGGGCTCCAAGTATGGGCAGCATAGCGAAACCCCATGCCACAGGACGGACCCAGGCTAGCACTGAGGAAAAATTCCATGTGAGTGACAGTGAAAAATCATTCAAGGGAGTAGGTTTGGACCAAATCTCCCTCCCAGAGGGTCTCTGCTAAGAGGAATGGTTAGGACCTTCTGGGGAGGAGCAAAGTATGAACGAGTTTGAGCCTGAGGATAAGGGGATCAAAAAGGTGCTGTGGGTGCTAATTCCCTGTGGGGTGCAGACCAGGGAGGGAGTGGGGGGAGAAGGGGCCAGTTGGGTGCTCTGGCTTCATCCTGTTATTTCCTTGGAGGCTTGCAGCCATTCAGTGATGGGTATTATTCCATTTCACATACATGTGAAGAAACTTAGGCAGGAAAAAAGTAATCCTACTATAATTTTCCAGACCTGGAGTAAGGTAGGGGCAGTAGGAAGGGAAGAGAGAGGAAGGGTTGGGGCAAAACTCTTAGAGCAGGAAGGAGCCCCAGCCCTCTAGTCCTCCAGCTTCTACCCTCGGAGCTGCTCATCAGAATCACCTGGGAATTCCATACCTGCCAGCCCAGGACTCTGCCCCCTCAGGGGGATGATTCTGATTCACCCCAGCTCCTGTCAGGGATCCCTAATCTAGTTCAACCTTTCATTTCATTGCTGAAGAAAGTGACACCAAGGAGGTCACTCTGGTTTAGAGACCTTTGAGAGACGTAGGGTCAGCGGGGCTTGGTGACATGTTAGATAGACTAGCGAAGGAGAGAGGAGGTGGAAGGCGACAAGTTAGACAAATGTTAGGGCTTTTCCAGGAGTTTTAGTGAACCTAAACTAGTTGTTTAAAAGTTTCTTAAATCTAAAAACTTTATTGAGTAGCCAATATGTTTACCTAGTCACAAATGAAAATAATATAAAAAGGTATTTACTGAGAAGCCTTGATTCCCATTTTGCTACTTATAGATAACTACTAAAATTAGTTTTGGTTTATTTTTCTAGTGCATATCAATGCTAACATAAGCAAATATAAATACATGTTCTTATTTTTACCCTCTTATTTTCACAAAAGTTACCATGCTATTAAGCTGTTCTGCACCTTGCTTTTTTCACTTTTTTGATATGGATATTTTTCCATATCAAAACCTAGAGAAAGCCTGGGCAGCAGAACAAGACCCCTCCACTTACAACAGAGCATGCCCCTCTAGCCAGGCATGATGGTGCCTGCCTGTGGTCCCAACCACTAGGGAGGCTGAGCTGGGAGGATCGCTTGAGCCAAGGAGGTCAAGACTGCAGTGAGCTATGATCATGCCACTGCATTCCAATCCGGGCGAAAGAGCAAGACCTTGTCTCTCTAAAAATAAAATAAAATAAATAGAGAAAATCTTCACACTTTTTAACAGCTGCATAATATTCCATTGTGAAGATACACCCTAGTTTATTTGGGCAATCTCCTGTTTCTGAATATTTGGTTGTTTCCTGCCTTTCTGTTCTTTCAAAGAATGGCACAATGAACAATCTCGTTCGTAAGTCACTTTGCACATGTGCAGGTGCCTCTGTGATCTGTTTTTGCCTCTCAACTATCTGTGAAGAGGCAGGTTTGATTTTTCAATTTACAATCTGTCACAGATGGATACTTACATAAAATTCAATAAAAGTAAATTACTAGAGAAATGAATTGAAATAAAACATGCAACATACAAGCCTGAATATTTTGTTATTAGATTCAATACACATAAAATTACCCTGTCAAATCATTGTAAAGATTTTTAAACACTGACTCTCAAATCTCTGCATTTCTGTGACCATGGAGTTGTTCCAGTGTGTGAATCGACACTGGTTTGTGGAACACACTTCAAGGAGCACGAGTGTAGACACAAAGAATTAGGTTGCTAGGTCAACGGGTAAATACATGGGTAGTTTTGCCAGATATTGCCAGGATCACCCCACAGGGATTGTGCCATCTTGCACACCCCAACCCCCACAGCAGTGTATGGTAGCGGCTCTCTCCCCACTGCTTCACAGAAAGACTGCAGCATGTAACTTGGATTTTTGCTAAACCGATAGATGAGAAGTGGTATCTCAGTCTATCTTTTAACTTGTGCTGCTCTTATTATGAGTGAGGATAAGTGTCATAAATATATTTTAAGCCCCTGTTTGTATTTATATGCTTTGCCTGTTTTTCTACTGGATTGTTAGTCTTTTCCTTCTTGATTCCTAGTAGTTCTATAATCGCCCGATGAATTCATCTTGCTTGCTGTCCAGAAAAGCCAATGCATTGAGAACAGCGGGTTTTTGCAATAGAGAAAGAACTTAATAGATGCAAAGCCAGCTAAGCAGAAGGACAGGAGTTTATCATTATTCAAAGCAGCCTCCCCCAAAATTCAGAGGTTAGGGCTTTTAAAGGATAGTTTGGGGAGCAGTGGGGCTAGGGAGTAGAGAGTACTGATTGGTTAGGTCGTGAATGAAATCATAGGGAGTTGAAGCCTGTCTTCTTGTGCTGAGTTCAGTTCCTGGGTGGGGGGGCCACAAGGTCAGATGAACCAGTTTATCAGTCTGGGTGGCACCAGCAGATCCAACAGAATGCAGGGTCTGAAAAATACCTAGAACACCAATCTCAGGTTTTACAATAATGTTATCTATAGGAGCAATTAGGAATCTTGTGACATCTGGCTGAATGACTCCTGAGCCATACTGTCTTATCCTGTGGCTAATTAGTTAGTATTACAAAGGAGGTCTGATCTCCAAGCAAGAAGGTGGTTTGCTTTGGGAAGGGGCTGTAATCTTCCTTGCTTCGAAGTTAAACTGTAAACTAAATTCCTTCCACAGTTAGCTTGGCCTAGGCCTAGGAATGAGCAAGGGCAACTTGCAGGCTAGAAGCAAGATGGAGTCTGTTAGGTCAGATTTCCTGCACTGTCATACTTTTTGCAAAGGCAGTTTCAGTTCTTTATATATTAGGAATATTAGTCTCTTGTCTGTGATATGAATTGCAAATATTTTTTCTAGTCTGTCATTTTCCTTATGATTTTGATTGATGTTGTTTTTGGGGAGAGGAGGGGGAAGTGCAGGTGTTTGTTTTTTAATGTAGTCAAATTTATCTATCTTTTCTCTGATGACTTCTGGATTTTGAGCCATGGTTTCCCATGCCAAGATATAAAGGATCCTGCCTGAATTTTCTTCTAGTATTTTTATGATTGTTATCCTCAACATTGAAATCTTTTGTCTATTTGAATTTTCTCCTAGTATATAAAGTATGAGTTATGGATCCATATTTATCATTTTACAAATAGCTACCCATGGCCTCAGCTCCATTTATTAAAATCCCTAAAATACTACCTTTATCATTAAAACTAATTTTAAACCATTTGGGATCATAAATAGAAAAGGCACTATAATTTGTCAGTTTTGTACAGAATGCTATTACAAGGGAAATTAGCTTTCAGGGAATGATCTATATCTTTGCATTTACTAGAGCAGAGCAAACTCTGAGTAACATAAATACAATAGAAATTTATTTTTCAAATCCTGTGGGGGCACTGATAACCACAAGGAAATTGAGGGAAGTGGGCCCAGATGGAGGGAGCACTTGGTGAGACTGAGTGTTTATGTTGCAGGTCTTCTTCCCTGTCTGCCTCCCGGAGCTAGGACTGCAGAGGGGCCTACCATGGTGCTTGCAGGCCCCCTGGCTGTCTCGCTGTTGCTGCCCAGCCTCACACTGCTGGTGTCCCACCTCTCCAGCTCCCAGGATGTCTCCAGTGAGCACAGCAGTGAGCAGCAGCTGTGCGCCCTTAGCGAGCACCCCACCGTGGCCTTTGAAGGTAAGAGCTGCTTCCTACTTGGCCCTGTCTTGCAATGGCCGTGTCCTGAAGGACTTAGGTCAGACCTTGGCAGGATGTTTCTGGCTGTTGGATGTCCTTGGGATGTTCATTAACTGCTGGGTCCTGGGGACCTGAGACTCTTCCTCTGGTGCTGGATGTTTTAAGAAGGATGGGCAGCAATGGGCTGGAGGGGTCTAATTTTTGTCTCTCGGTAATTTATTCAGGCCCTTCATGCGTGCCAACCTGGGGTAAGGGGAGTCTTTTGCTAGAAAAGGAAGTTGTGGATGCCCTGGGTGGGGGTGGCCGGGGGTCTCAGCATGACTCATGCATTAGGAGGTGACTGGAGATCTCTGGAAAGCTTCCTTCTGCTCTAAGGGGCTGCAGGGATCCCTCTCTTTAGGGTCTTGGGAAACCCCAGTTTAAGGGCCCTGGTGACTCATAACTCCTTCTGTTTGTCAAGGGAGGGTATGAGAATGTCCTATTAAAGTGTTTCCCAAACTGGGATCTGTAAATCACTGGAAATATTCCAAGGGGTCTGTAAATTCTTGATAAGACTTTCTAAAATTAGTATATACATTCTAATACTTGCTAAAAAACAAAACACAAATACCAGAGCATCCCAGACATTCTCTCACGATCTGTTGCCCAGTTTGGGGGTGGGTCATGGTTGTGTTACAGTCACATTAGTACTTCTTGAACCACCACCTACTTGGCAGCTCACACTGGGATCTGCAGATGTAGTCTCAGGGGTCCCTAGGTTCTTACGTTTGATTGACACTGGCCGGTTTCCTCCTCATAGTAACCCTTTTGGGGAGGCAGTGCCAGGAGATCGTCACTGCCTTTTACAGATGGGAAGGCCTAGGCGTGGTGGGCCAAAGAGGCTTGTCAGAGCCAGTCCTCAGTGCTGGGCTCCTGACTCCATGTACAGTGCTCTGTCCACTGCCCACTGCAGAGCGATCCGTTGCTCTATGCTCCCGTGGCTCATACAGGAGGACATGCGGAGCCCCATCCTGCAGGAGTGGGTGGGGCAAGATGGAACTCAACTGGAAAAATCAACCAAAGAGGCCTAGGACTTGAGAGGTGGGAGAGGCAGTATGCACGAGAGTCTGGGGGTGTTGGGGAAGGGTGGGATTCCCAGCTGTGGGCTGGCTTCTCTCAGGGAGGAAGGTTTCCAGCTGTCTTCTCGGAGCTGTCTTGTTTGAGCGGGGATCCAAGGCTTTGAAGGCTTAAGTGGATTAAAGTAAATTAACAATGTCCTAAGCCTGCAAAACGCGTGCACACCCTCAGACTTCTGATGGCTCCTGGAGTGCTGGTGGCTGTCACTGAACAGGACAGAGGGGGATAGAAGGAGTGGATTCTTAGGGCTACCCTCCTCACATTGGGGCCCCTATGGCAGCTCCTAATGAAACATTTCCTCCCAGGGGCTTTGTTGGGGGCAATATTGCCCTGGCTGAGTCTGGGGGCCGGGACATGGAAGGAGAGCCGGGGAATCCCTGTCTCCCGACCAGGCAGGTCTCTATCTGTGCAAATTGGGTTGGGGGAGGAAGTCAGAGAGGTGGGATATGTCTTCCGTGTGTGCCTGGGTTCCTTGAGACCATTTTTGATCCTCAGGTATGCATTGAATGAATCTGACTTCTCACCCCATCCTCCTACAGAATGAAGGAATGCCCCCCTCCCCTTCCCCATTCTGACAGCTTTGAGTTTTCCTATCTGTTCGCCCAATTTTTATTGGGCCCTGCTTTGTGCCAGGCACAGAAGGGGATGCTGTGGGGCCTCGGAGGTGAACAAGAGTTTCCTCTGCGTACCTAATGATCTCGTATTGTTGGTTAAAAGTCACTGCCTTTGGTCCCTCAGCCCAGCTGGTACTGGTTCTGGTCTTGGACCAGGACCGGTTCTCTTGTATTCCCACATCCCTTAGTATGGCTGAGCACACAGTAGGGACTCAATTCACGTTGGGCAAAGGACTGTGCTCTGGGGATGCTGTGCTCAAGAGAAGTTGCCCTAATCAAGGACAGCACCAACCCCAGCCTCCAAGCCCCCTAGGATGTTACACTTCCTTTCTGACCAATCTGTAGGCTGCCAGCCTTGTAACTGTGAGTTTCCCTCTCCCCTGACACCTGACTGAGCTGTGAATAACCCCTAAATACCCTAGAGGAGCTGCCAGTCGCAGAATCTGACTGCTGTTTTTCTGTTTTGTAAGGTTAAATTTTCTCATGTGGGTTTCTCTTAAGGGGGGCCAAACTGTGTTTCTCTTCAGCCTGCATATTCTCTCATTTGCCAGTGTTACCTTTCCAGGCAGCAGGGGAAGCCAGCCTGGACTTAAAACTGGCGGTGGTTAATCCACAAGGTGGGTAATTGAATTGACTATAACTAAAATCACAGGCGCGTCATGGAGAATGTCATTTTTCTCTTAAAGTCACCATCCAAAGGCTTTGCCGCACACGGAGCTCGGAACGTGCTTGGTGTTTTAAAGACAGCCTTCCCTCTTGTATCCTTGGCCTGTTTAATACGAGCAGGCTGGTTACCTTCCCAAGGCCCCCCCCAGGATCCCCGTGCTATGCCCAGCCCCTTCTCTCCCCACTTCCCCCATCCCCCTTGCCCATGTGGGTGAGGGCTACTGGGAGAGGGACGGAAACTGGAAGAGGCCACCGCCCTCCATGCCCCCACCCGCACCTCCCCATTTTAATCCCAGCTTCTACCCTGTTTCCTCTTCTTTTCCCCTCCTCCCCAAGAAAGGGCCTAAGTGAAGACTGAGCTGGGAAGTCCCCAGATGGAGTATCTACTGCAGACCCGTCATGCCACCTCCTCCCTCATTCAGCTGCCTACATCTGGAATGACGTTGTTGAAAGGGAAGGAGAGAATTAAGGTGTAACCTGTTTGCTGCTGTTAGGGAGCACCCAATCTCATAGGGACAGCAAAGACCCCGCCCTACACACACACAGAAAATATTTGACCACATTCAGAGTGGTCAAATACACAATAACATACAATGGGAATGGAATGGAAAGGATAGAAATAATGTGGAACAAAATAAGATCAGGGTGGAGAGGTTGTAATCCAGGAAGGCTTCCTGGAGGAGGAGGACCCTTGGTTTCATTTCTAAGGTAATATAATATTTATCCAGGATTTCTGAGAGGTCAGCTAAAAACCTAACCCACCAGACTCCAGATCTACTTCTTATCCTATATTGCCCAAAAGCCATCGTGACTACATGACAATTCTTGCCAACCTATAGTCACCAACCTATAATCACCTGCTGGGGGCAAAGGTAGGCCCAAGGGGTTTGCTTCATTTTGCTGCAGAATTTCTTTCTTCTTCTTTTTTTAATCATGCCTATCACAGTTTTCTGAAAAACATCCAACTCACAAAACCTCCAGTTCTCCAGGGAGCGATTAAGTGTTTGCCTGTCATGCAGAAATGAAGGGCTGCTTTTACTCTGTAGTGGAGGGATAATGAGCAATGATTTATTTCCTTTGGATTACACACACAGACTCTCTCTCTCTCTGCCTCTCTCTCTCTCTCTCTCTCTCTCCTGGCCCTTCTGTGAGTCTGTTGCTAAGGCACTGTGGGGAGAAAGCACAGTGCCTCCCATTACCCTGAATCTTTACCACCATCGGCATGAAAGTTCCTCTACTCCATGGCTCTCTCCTTACTGCTGCCAGTTCCCAGCCATCCATGGGTCATGCATAGGCTGAGAGAGAGCTATCAGGAGGCTGTGAATCAAGAAGGGAGAAGTGTGTCTCCAGCAGGAGGGAAACAGAGAGAGTCAGCTGGCACTTTCTAAGCAGGCCCTCCCAGACCACTCCCCATCCACCCAGAGGCTGTGAGGTCTCTTTTCTGCCCACCCAGTCCCTTTGAAAGGCCTTGATTGGGAACAACCTTCCTTGGAGGCAGGGTGGACACTGATCGCCCAATCTCTGTGCCTCCCACCTCTGCAGAATCTTGTCTGAAAATGCAATTCCCCTCACAAGAAGGGATTGAGGATTATTCATATATTCGTTCAAACACTGCTAGGTGCTGGACTGAGCCTGGAGATCTAGGAAGCAAAGTCTTTCTTGGCCCCTAGAGCAAACTACCAGGCTAGACACACCAGGCAGTAAAGTAGAAGACTACGGGAGCCCTTTACCCTGGCTTGAAGCAGTCAGAGAAGGCTTCTTGGAGGAGGTAGGGATGGGGGTGAACAGGAATTGTTCCATCGAGGGAGAACAGAAGCACAAAGGTTTGCAGGCTCTTGTGGGATGGTTTTGGGGAAGTGTGAAGTGTTTATTTAGTGTGGCTGGGGTGGAGAGTTTAGGGAATGTAAAAGGTGAAGCATCATTCTTTCAGGGGATCAGTAAATAATCACTGTGCCAGGCACTGGACTTGGGAGGACAGTGGGCCAGAACCCAAGGGCCTTCGCAGGAGTTGGACTTTTCCTGGGGGTAGTTGGGAGCTGTGGATGGGTTCTGGGCTGGAGAGTGACATGACCACATTTGCATTTGAGAACAAGCGTTCAGGTTGCTTTGTGGGAAAGGGACTCAAGGGGCAGGCCTGGAAGCCAGGCTGGTTAGGAGGCTGTTGGCACTGCTCCAGACAAGAGCTGGTGGTGGCTTGGATGGAGGTGGGATACAGTGGGAAAAAAGTGGATGGATTTCAGAGGCAGTGTAGAGGTAGAACCGGCAGGATTTGCCAGTGTGTACTCATGTGGCTAGGGAGGGTCTGGGGAAGTCAAGGGCGAGTATAGGTATCCCTTCCTGCCTCTGTGGGGAGGGTAGTGCCCTCCTCTGAGCTAAGGAATGTGGCAGAACAATGACTACAACACCCACTCCCTGGGGGCACACAGAGGTGGGCAGGTGGCACCAGGTCTCCCGGGTGCCACTGCCCCACTTCCCCCTGACTTTCACCCTTCTGTTCTGTGGTCTGCTGTGGTGCAGCTGGGAGCCCCTGGCCCAACTGTAACCACAGGGTTGCCTCCCCCTCCACCAGATCTGCAGTCGTGGGTCTCTAACTTCACCTACCCTGGAGCCCGGGATTTCTCCCAGCTCGCCTTGGACCCCTCCAGGAACCAGCTCATCGTGGGAGCCAGGTAACAAGGGGCAGAAGGGTCGGGGCCAGAAGTGCAGGGGCTTGGAGCTGGGTGGAGGGAATATTATTCAGAATGAACTCACCTGGGCAGACCCGCATGCTGGGCCCCGTCCTCTCTGCTGGGCCCTCTCTGTGTGGATGTCTGTCCCCCGACAGAAGGAAGAGTATTTTGGCTGGGTGGGGGTGGGGGTGACTCTTGACCTCGCAATCTCAGTCAGCTGCAGGCCTCTGTGGTTGGCAGTTAGTGAGGGCAGGGACACCTGCTAGCCACCTCCTGCCCGGTCCCTGCCTAGTCCCTGCCTAGCTGTCAGAATGGTTTTCTGGGCCAATTCCCTGGGAGCTCCATGCAGAGAAGGTGCCCAGGGGCCCCCTGCCGGCCAGCCGGCGGCCTGCACCTGGGACAGCTGGGTAGGGGTAGAACCTTTCCCGAAGGACCTCACCTGCCTTTGGCCTGACCTCTTAGTCCACTGTTCAGATCCAATATCAACAGACAGTACTCTCCGGGGGGACCTGTGGAGACTTTCTGGGTGGACTAGGAGGAGCTCATTCCTCATGAAACCACAGACCATTGGCTCTGGTAGGGAGGGGGCTTAGAGAGGGCCGACCCCAGTGGCTCTCATTTGCAGTCCCTCGCCCAGCAGCACCTGAGAATGTGTTGGAAATGCAGATTCTTGGGTCCTTCTCAGACCTCTTGAGTCAGAAACTCTGGGAAGAGGCAACCTGTGTTTTAGCAACCCTTCCAGGTGGCCTGATCACACTCAAGTTTGAGAATCTCTGGTATCATCCAACCGTCCTTATTTTAAGCAGGCAGTAGCAGAGGCCCTGAGAGGGGAAGGTGACCTTCCCAGCATCACATAGCATGATGACAACAGGGTGTGGGGACTAGAGCCAGGTCTCCTTAACCCAGGCCTAGAGTTTCTCTGCAGGTCTGTCTGTGTTATCGCCTGGGACTGCACTACTTTTCAGCTCTGCAGCCCAGAGGTTCTGACTCAGTGGGTGTGGGGTTGGGGAGAGGGTGGCCACTGGGTTGGGTACTTCCGGGCCATGCTGTAGCTGACCATCTTGCCCTGGAGCTTTCCTTAGTGTCTCCACCCCTTCATTTGCTGTATGAAAATGAGGCAAGTCAAGAACAGAGCTCTGGATTAGGTGTGGATGAACTGGATTCCTGTCCTGGGGGATCTTGACCTTGGAGCCTCAGTTTCCTCATTTGTAAAATCTGGGTTACAGTCTCTGTGCCACCAATCTCACAGGGCTGCTGTGAAGCTGGGCCTGAAAGCATTTTTCTTTTAATTTTTTAATTTTTAAATTAACTATTTTGTCTTATGGTAGGACATTCAAAAGGTACAAAGGAGTATATGGTGAAAAGCAGGGCCACCTCCTCAAACAAGCAGGACCCCTGACTGGAGGTTCACCTAGTGGTGAGGTTCTTGACTGTGCCCCCAGAGGGAGTCTGTCCATATGCAACTATACAAGAGGATGGACTTTATTTTCCCAGCAAAGAGAGTAATTGTTTTACTCTCTATTTTGAGATGACTGTTGATTTACACACAGTTGTAAGAAATAATAGAGATCCATATACCCTTCACCCAGTTTTCCCCAAGGCTAACATCTTGCATAACTGTAGGACAACATTACAATCAGGAAACTATCCTTGATGTGATCCTTCAACCTAATTCTGATTTCACTCGTTTTACATGTGTACTTTAACAAACCCAAATGGTAGCGCCCGAAGACTCTACTTTGAACCTTGTGAAAGCAATTCCAAAGCTGCCCTTTATTCCGCACCGGCCACATGCCAGGCACTATCTTATGTGTCATATATGTAGTAAGTCACTTACCACATGTAGTAAATGTAGTAAATCACACATGTATTTAATCTAATACATGTAGTAAATCATGCCTGCAGTAAATCATTGAATCTTCACAAGTGGGTGAACCCAGGAAGTGGGTTCTATGTACCCCCATTTTATGGACCAGGAAACTGAAGCTCAGAGAGGTTAGGTTACCCTGTGACTGTTGTCACACTGTTCTTCGTCATCTGCTCTGCAGCTTCCCCAGAAGGTGGTTATGTTTTCTGTCTGGAGGCTTCCCACACAAAGATGGAGGGACACTTTTTCCTGCATCCTCGAGCCTGGCTATGCCCTCAGATGGACAGGGAAAATCAATTCTAGACCTGGTCCCTTAGGCTTCTTAGAGCCAATGTATTGGGTCTTTGGCCACTTTCTTTTCCTGTCTCCAGCTCATTTTCCTTCCTCCTTTTCTTCTGCCTGACATTGTTTTCCCTTCTTCTTGACCCCTGGACCTCTGGAATTCAGGCTAGGGAAATTTTTTATTCATTTATAACCGTTCCTTGTTCCGCAAGGGATTTAGGGTGGGTCAGGCTACAGAGATTTCTCTCTGTTCTCATATTCCAGCTCCCAGGAGAGCTGACTGCGATGTTGTGATGAATGATTTTTGATGGGATAAAAATGAATAAAGTGATGCAATGTTTCCCCTAATTGTTAAAGCTGTGAGCAGATGCCTGTGTTACCTGAGCAGGCAGCTGGGGCACAGCCATAAGCTGGAGCTCATCTGTTCCCAGGCCAGGAGGGTGGGATGGGGAGAGCTTTGCTAAGGACTTGGGGAGGGGGTTGGAGAGGGACAGCAGAGGCCTGGAGCCAAGGTCACCCGGGAGGCCCGCCTAGCCCCAGGACAGCAAAGAAGCTGAGTGGGGTCTGGGCCTGGAGCCAGAGCTGGGAAGAGAAGCCTCCCGGCCTGCGGCGTCTCCTTCCGGCTCTGGATTCCTTCAGCAGGGGCCCTCTTTCTCTTTCTGGCCCACTCCGCAGCCTTTCCCCTCATTTCCCTCCTCAGCTGAGGTAGGCCAGAACTTTCTAAAGTCTTTATTCCTAAAAAGTTTAGGAACCAAAACAGGAATAGCCCAAAGAAGACAGAAGAACCAAAGAAAGAAAATTGTTGGGGAAAACCAAGACTTTGCATCTGTTCAGCGTGAACAGAGCCTTTAAATGTGCATCACACCATTCCTCTGTCTCCACAGTCCTGTGAAATAAGAAAGATAGCCATTCACTTCCCCATTGTACAGATGCAGGCACTGAGGCTCTCAGAAGGTGGCAGGTGGCTGAGCTGGAATTCTCCCTGTCTGTGCATGGTAGCCTTCTGACTCCAGCATCCATGCAAAGAAATTTCAGCAGCGGCTGACACTTAACGGTATTCAATAAGTGTCTGGTATCATTATTACTACTAGTAGTATCCTCTTTATTACTGAAGGTGAAAACTGTTTGAGGTAGATGAGTCTGGAAGCCCTGTGCAGGCTGGACTGTGGGGAGAGGGATGGTGAGGTGGTGGATGGGTCCAGATGAGGTGGTCCAGAGAGGTGGCCACAGAAAGGTCAGAACCGGAGTCACTGACTGCTGGAGAGACTGCAGGCGATGAACAAACAAATCGGACTCAGGACCCCGGGACATGGAGCCAGGAGAGATGGCTGGCCTGTGTGAGGCGGGGTGAGGCAGGGTGGCTGGCCAGGGTAGGAGGAAGCTGGCTGTCTGCATCCCTGTAAGAGTGCTGAGGCTTTACATTTAACAGCCTCCACGGTTGGAAAAGGTGGGGTCAAGGGGTTCCTCCCAGGGCCAGCTGAGTCGGCTGGGAGCAGAGACAGCATGGGACTTGGAGGAAAGTCTGGGTTTGAATCCTAACTCCTTCACTTACTATCTTGGTGACTTGGGCCATTTACCCACCTTGCTTCCTCATCTGTAACATGGAGCTTCCTGGATTTCCTCCCAGGGTTGTGTGAAGATTAAGTGAGCAAATGGAGGTAAAGCTCTCCTTGGGGGTTGACCCTAGGCAATCAGCACCCAGTCCTGGCATCCCAGGAGGCCCGAGCCAGGAGGTCCTGCCTGCAGAACCAGCGTCACTTAGGATGTCTGTTTCCATTTTCACAGGAACTACCTCTTCAGACTCAGCCTTGCCAATGTCTCTCTTCTTCAGGTACGATTGCTTTCGTCCCTTCCCTTCCTGTAATTTCCCCTATTCCAGAGCCCAAGGCAGGGCAACGCAAGTGGCACCATTCAGAATTCAGCCCCTAAAGTTGAAAACAGGAGCCACTTGTTCTTTTCACTGGCCATGTACTCAGACCCTAGCTATCAGAGTCACCGCTCGCAATGTATGTGGAGGGAGGGTGTGGCTCACATATACGCAGAGGCACACAAGGCTCTGGCATCATGCAGCGAGGCTGCTAATGAGGAAGGGAGGAAGAGAATGCCAGGCTGGGGTGACCAACTGTCCCTGTTTGTCTGGGACTGAGAACACAGAACTTCCAGTGCAAAAACTGGGACAATATTGGGCAAACTGGGTTGGTTGGTTATTGTAAGTCCCCAAACCTGGCTCCACAGGAGGGTCTCTAAGTTCAGGCCTCCACGGAAAGGGTGTTCCTAGTTCCTTTCCTAGCCCAGTCTGAATGATTCCGTTCTAACTCAGCATTTTCTTTGAGCTGTGATTGATTTATTATCTGCTGCCAAAAAGGACTTCCCAAGCATAATTCCCTAAGTGTTCTGAGAGGCGTTTTAATGGGACTCCTTGATCCAGAACATTTATCCCAGATTGAGAAACAGATGCCAAACCATCTTTGCAGAGGCTGAATATTGTAGAGAAAGGAAGGCCATCTCTTTTTCTTCAATGAGGGGAGAGCCTCAGTTCTCATGTCTAGGAGACATGTTCTGGTCTCCCAATGATTAAGCATTCATTGAGCACTTACTGTGTACCAGAACTCGTGGCTAGGGGCGACAAGACTATAAGAAATTCAGAGTCTCTGGCCTTCAGGAAAATATGATGAGTGACTAACCTAATCAGAAGTTAGAACTTAGTCATTTGCTGGGCTGTTTGGTATAGAGTTTCACTGCCACAAGGGAGACCTTCTTGGGGAGCTGGTATGACATTCTGGCCACACCTGGGTCCACACACCCAGGGGCATTGCAGCTCTTGGCTGGTTGCTAGAGAGGAGGTATAAGGAAGCAGAAAATGTGTGCCCATTGGAAGGGAAGTGTTGGGAGGAACTAGGGCAAGCTGAAAGAAAATGCCATTCATCCATTTGTCTGTCCATCTGTCCTTCTATCCATACGTTTACTAGCCAGCCTGCCCATCCATCCATCCATCCATCCATCCACCCACCCAATAAACATTTGTTGAATAACTACTAAAGGCCAGGTCTCATCCTAGGCATGGTACAAGGCATTTGAGTTCTAAAGTGAATCAGGCCCAGTACCTTGCCGCAAGGAATATGCACATAAGAGATCACATATGATTCCCTTGAGGAGCTGTGCAGCATATTCCTGGGATCTGGGCTGGAGCAAGGCAGGGGAAGTTCCCCAGAAGCAGCATCTTGTGGCCTGTGAGCTCAGTCACAGGCAGCCAGTCCAGAGCCTAGTTTCCATTGGCAGGAAAGTAAGCCAAGATGCCAAACCCAGCAGGTCAGGGCCTGGGGGAAGCCAGTGCAGAGGAGGTTCAAAGTGGGTGGGAGGAAGTGGACCCAGGGGTCCCACCCTGAGCTCCAGGCAGCTGGCTTTTTATTTGGTTCCTGTGGTGTGCAGATGAAGGCCTTCTAGGAATGTAATGTGGCTGAAGGGAGGAAGAGAAATAGATACACAGAAATAAAAGCAAGGCTGTTAAGACTGGGCTTGATGACTGAGTTCTAGGGTTTGGTTCATCCAGGTCAGTGTTGACCTGGTGTCAGCCTGGGGCAGGTATCTTATGGCAGCCCATAGCTCAGGCTTGGAGCAGGGTCTCAGCTCCAAGGGCATTCCCTGAAGGGCCATACAAACAAGCCCCCAAAGCGCCAGGAACTGGCTTGACCACCTTTCCCAGTATGTCTCTTAGGGGCCTGACTTCAGGATTTCAGACCAGATTCACTGTGACAGAACTAAGGGAATAAATAAACTTTATGTCCACGTTCCCACCCTGGTGTGTACCATCTGTCCACAGAGGGGAGAGAACAAGCAAGAGGTTGGGGCGGGCCATCCAGCGTCCCCTGGAACAGACCTTGGCCTCTGGTCTTCAGTGCCCGGTCCTCCTGTCTGTTGTCTGGCCTGGTGAGGAAGCCCTGACTTGTAACTCTCAAACCCTGACTTCAGGGGTTGCCCTGCCAGTGCCCTCTCCGGGGGCTTTGGGTCCCTGGTTATAAGCTTTCAGTTCTCAGTGTCTGCTGTCACCAGCAACCAAGTGCTAAAAATGATCTATACCACTTCGCTGACAGGGGCGGCTGGGCCAGGGTGCCCCGGCCCAGCTTCCTCTACTCTCCCTGTGGCCTGGGGCTACACTTGGGTTAAAACTCCCCATTACGGAGCCAACTGATTCTCCCACTTGGCCCCAGGGCATGATTTAAGCAAACTTAAAACTCAGTGCTTTATTGATAGTTTAAATAATTAACATTCCGTAAAGAAAAATCTAAATGTAAACAGTTTTTGCAAACGAGTATCCATTAAGGGACTTCTAAGTACCTAACCCCTATTAAGCAATCTATGTAAACCACTCTTCCTTAAAGAAAATCGAATGCCCAGCTCCTTCCCAATCCTCCAAGCTCTGAAGTAGGGAAGAGGTGCAGCTAGGAGCAGATGGAGCAGTGTGTGTGTTGGGGGTGGAGGAGTGGGGGGAAATCAAATCAGCTCACCTGTGTGGTTATTTGTCAGTGTAACTTAATAAACTGGTACTGGGAAAGAAAAGGAGGCTAGTGATCGACAGCGTCCCCGGGCTGCTGAGAGGACCAGCATGATGAGCTGTCTTGGAGTTGGCAATTAGGAGCTCGTGAGCGACCTTTGCCAGAACAGTTCCATGGGACGACCTGGCTGGTGGCCTAATTGCAACAGATTTATGATCTTGGTTTGCCAGATATCCTGCGAGGCAGAAACGAGGACTGTTCTGCACATATGCATCAGGACGCATAATGGGGCTTT